>NC_086229.1:5071500-5421000 GCF_036321145.2 Pelmatolapia mariae | reverse complement strand
AAGTTGTATTTGAAGAGCATCAGGGTACATACAAAGAAGGTGAAGATGGAGCCAAGCGGTGCTGGATAGGACAAGTTTGAAAAGCTTATCCACAGCACACGTCAGGCCATCATTCAGAGGAATGGTTACTTTGTCATTCTTAGCAACAATGATGTACTGCCTGGTTGCACTCTTTAGATCACCGATGCATATAAGCTGGGGTTGGTGTGTTGTCGATGATGCTTCAGGATCACTGCAAAGCGATGCCATACTTGTTCCAGGCTTGGAGATGGGGAAGATAAAGATAGGTTTTTAGAGAAGTATTCAGTGAGATGTTGACAAATGCTTTCCTCAGGTAAATACCGTGAGAACTGTACTGAATACCAGTGCAAAATCAACCAAGTGCGTTATAGCACTGACTTTTTCTTTTGTGAATAGATGAAATCAAAAATGCAGAGGTTTAAGGCACCTCATTTGGCTTATATGTGCAGCTAATAAGGTTGCCCAAGGCCACATAATTTAAATTCTCCTTACAACCATCTCCATAGACCTCATTCTCCACCATCAGTAAACATAGACATATTTCAATCCATTTACCAAAGGGTGGCATCTAACAATTTCTTTGAAAAAGAACAATATAGCCCTTCTTGTATAGTTTTTCTATTCAGCTTTTAACATCCACTTACTTGTTACCTAAAGACAGTAAACAGAATAAACAGGGATACCTTCAGTCTTCTCTTCAAAATCCTTCAACAGAGAGGACATTCTTGTTTCCAGGGCAGCTACTGATTTGATTTTCGGAATGATACTGGCTTCCCATTTTCGTAAAAACAGATCTGTCTTTCCTCCTGTAAGCTTGCCAAACTCCAAGTCCAGCTTATGGAGAGGAAAAAAAATGTTTCGTTAAAATCAAACCTTACAGTATCACATTTCTGTTACCCACTTCCACATCAAGCTTACCTACACAGTGAAACATAACAATTTATTTGGAGTGGTATTTGAATACAAGTCCATTATTCCTTAATTTTAGCTAGGATTTGGGTCCCATCAGACCCTTAGAAAAAAATTAGGACTTTTTAGCTGATGTTCAACTTACTAGCAGCCAATTTCTTATTTTGCCTGTCTGCGGTTTGTCCTGTAGAGCTTTTTTGCTGAAAATAGTGCTGCTGAAAGCAGAGTTTCGTACAAATTTAGGTGATCTTTTTGTCACTTTTTCACAAGCAGCACCTTCTGCATTGTCATTTGATGTCCCTACTATTAGATAGTCATTTGGTGGTACGAGTAAGATTTTGGATCATGTGAAACGTGATGCTCATTGTAATAAAAGCCCAGTGAATAATGATCCAACTCTGAAATTATAAAACTTTCAAAATATTGACTAGGAGCTCATAAACATAGCTCCAAATGTACCCACTCCTGTTACATACTTTGTATGCAAACACAACTGAGTGAAGAAGGAGTACATAAACCATTACTAGGAAACCAAGCAACTTACCAGACTTGGCATGTCCAAAAACCATGGGTACTCTCTGAATATTTCAGCAGCAGTGGGGGAATCCTTGCTAATCCAGGCTCTGCGACTGGTGTATGTTTCCTCCATGCCTGACATGATAGTTGGAAGGTTCTCAGCTGAGGGCCGCAATCTTTTGATCAGAGAGACCCACTCATCTGTGCTGCTGGTATTCCCATCCTCTTGCCTGAGCTTCTTGTCTTCACCACAGTCATCTGTCACTTTTCACTTCTTATAGCGTCTCTGCCCCTGGTCGAGATTCCATCTAAGGTTGCGCAGTTTAGTCTCTAGGAATCCACAATGAGAGACTGGATCATAATAATGCTCCTGAGGAAGAAAGGACAGAGATATATGGGTAACAGCTGAGCAATTTTAACTGGGAAAAACAAGCTTTAATAAATAATTAGATAAAGGTTAAAAGATACACAGTAAGTGGGAACAAGTGCAATTTACAGTATGTAGTGGAATTTACATTATTAAAATGCTAAATTTACTTACAAATCCTTCCCCCTGTCCTGCCACTCGGACACTCAGGGATGGGAAAGTGGTGATGATGCTTTTTGCTACAGTCAGCTTCTCTGCACTAAGAGGGTAACTGGAAAACAAAGGTAACCTTTTTTTCTTCTGTGCACTTCAACATTTTTAAAGGAAAACATTCATTGCAAAATTTTAACAACGTGCAGTAAGGTGCTACACACCTCTCCACCAAATCCCCAATGCAAGTCTTCACAAGAAGCTTCCTTGATGGCACTGACAGGGTACCTGTAGTTTCATACTCCTTAAGAATCTGTGGGGCTTTCCTCTTGAGTAGTGACTTCAGGGGTTGACTTTGTTCTTCTGTGGTAATGGTAGACTGTGTAAATGCAACACCAGATACTTTACCTCTCTGCAATAATCTTCAAAGTCATGACAGTAGATTTCCACAGAGCACAGAAGCATGAGTTTACTCAAAAAGCTGCAGCAGAAGAAGGTGGTTTCTTAATTACACTGATTATAATGCAATGACTAAAAGAAATTCTGAATAATAATTACATTGATTTTATCTTCTAGTTGCTACTTGGCGAATAAATCTGATCCTGACTAATAGTTAATTACTGTTAAAACACATTTTACGACTTAGGAAACTGGAGAAATGCAAAGTGTACCTGAATTTGTCTAATCTCCCCAAGAGAGGTTTCCATCGGTGGCCCTCTGGCTGACAGGAAGATATGGAATCTATCAAAGTCCTTAACGTCTACCTCACTGTCAACATCAATATATTCCATGAAATCAGTGTTATACTTTAGCAACCTATCAAGCACACAGCCCATGTGCTGAGCTTGGCTTTGACCTATGATGTCTTTGGCACTGCTGACATGAAGATTTTTTTTTACAAATCTCTTTGTCATCTATAAAAGTGGTTACAAGGACTTTGACAGATTCTAAGTTGTGTAATATTTAAAGAAATTAGGTCACTGCTGAACTGTATATAACCACCATCCTTAACATTGTATTAATTATCATTTCATCAAAGTGTTTATTGAAGCTGCTGGCATTATGTTATAATTTATATTATAGGGGTTATCATAATCAA
Source organism: Pelmatolapia mariae (assembly GCF_036321145.2). Lineage (NCBI taxonomy): Eukaryota > Metazoa > Chordata > Actinopteri > Cichliformes > Cichlidae > Pelmatolapia > Pelmatolapia mariae. Next base: position 5,417,938 of record NC_086229.1, on the reverse strand, counting down.
ATATTAACATGTTTATTACAGGTGCAGTTATAACTACTTTAAAATGATTGAGTTAAATATATATGTATCATAACTCATATGCTGAGTATATTGGTACAGTAAAATAGTAGCTGAGCAAAGGCCTGAATGTATTCAGCTTCTTGTGGTATTTGAGTTTGCCTAGTTACAGGTGACAGAAGGATGTCCAGTCCATGGTGACCTCAAAGGCCTTAGATCATCACCATATTCTTAAGAGTATGCCACAAGGAGGAACTTCTGTGTTTGCATTTAATTCTTTAAATACATGAATGTTCTGTACATGCAAATTATGTGCTTGTAAACGCAAGAAGGGGCGTTACAATACCCTGATGTTATAAAAGCAATCTAGAGTGTATTTTGGGTAGAGATGTACAACTGTTTTGCAGTTTGCACCTCTCCACGCTGCGTGCATTAAAATCAATTGTTTGAACGACCTCTTCTGGACTATCATTGTTTTACTCTCATCCTCAATTTCGAACCCGTAACAGTTGTCATATGCGTGCTGAAAAAAAGAAACACATGGCTAAATAAGTAAGACAATTTGCATGGTCACGTTGCTCTTGTTTTTTTTTTTTTTAAATAACACTGACTATTACTTCATCATAAGGTCTGCATAAAAAAGAAACTATATCAGAGCATGTTTCTAGCAATAAGCCTTAAAAAAAGAATGCGCACATACTTTAGTTACTCATACTAGATGCAAAAACTGCTTTAACTGCTTAAAAAATAATTATCTCTGTCAATATGAGGTATATTTCATGTTATCCAGTGATAAGTAATTATAACAAATATTTATCACAACAGTACTAAATGTACTCTATTAAGTGTGATAACAGAAGACAGAGGGGCGACATCAAACTAAAGTTACTCAGTCTTAAATTCCTATTCTGTGCTAGTAAACGAATGGTCGCGGTGATAACTACATTTGCTATATTCAGAGCTAACAACAATATTGTCATTTTACACAAATGTTAGGTTCTGACTCTGGCGTTGCTCATAGACACCAGAATGCCTGTCGGAGCTGCTAGCCAACTACCACACTGGTTCTAAGAGCAATTTCTGACTACTCTAATACATAAATAAAGTAAATAGATAAATACATGAATAAAGTAATACATAAAAGTACTACCAAAAACACATTATCTCTAATGAAGTATGGCACTAAAGCCAAGAACTAATACTAAAATTAAGAGTAGGATAGGTTAGCAAGACTTTTACATTAAGATTAGCTAGGTATAGTTTAAATTCAAAGTTTCACATTCTTCCAGAAACCCGACATATTTTCAGTACATTTAGATGAACTGGTAAATTATATTTACTGTAAGGTCTGACAACATACTAGGCGATGTAACCTCCATCTTTGTCTCCTTTGTCTCAGTGGCGTGAAAAGATAGCGCCCCCTTCCCGCTGCTGGTATGTCATGTTGCTGGGCAGAAATTGTTTCAATTTTCAGCATGTGTATTCTTACTCATTTAATTTCCTACTTTTATTTCAATTGTATTGCACTAGTTCACATGTTACGGTCAAAATTAAGCCTGTTCTGTGTGGATACTTATGCTTATAGCATAGCCATGGCCATCAAATAAAAAATTAATCTTCTTTCAGAATTTTAGTACACCATACACACCTTGCTCCACATTACGTTATAAAACATTTTAATTGTCATCAACAAGAAGAGAAGAAGCTGAAGAAGTCTTCAACAACAAATACAGGAAGTGGACTTTCAAATACTAGATTCACTTTAGACTCACACAAGAAATGACTCAACTAGCTGTGTTTGATTGACTCCTTTGACTCTATGAAAGCTCAGTGTGTGTCTGTACACAGACTGTTGTGTTGGACTATTATTCAGTTGTCTGCTTTTCAAATGTCTGCATCTCAGTGTAGATAGTGATTGATTATTCAGTCCCAATCTGCTGTCATCTAAAGAACAAAATGATGTTTCTCTGAGTCAAAAAGCTCCAGATGTTGTTCACAAAGAAAACAAAGATTAGGAAGTTAAACACAAAGTGTTTGGAGCCAAAATGTTCCCAAGCTGCTCTTTTTGAAATGGCAGAGGTACAGTGGTGTCTAACAGCACACTGTGGAAGGCAAACATGTTCTTGTTGGATGAAACTTCATGAATCCTTTGTGGATTTGAGCTTTTGGAGCCTTTCTTTTCTCTTCAGGTGTACAGAGGCTGAGGAGGCAGGTGAAGCAGGTGGAGCTGTTGTAATGCTGGCAGAGGGTGTGTCTTAGTAACTCTGTGAGGTAGAACTGGATCCAACATTGTGGATGTGTTGATGTTGGAGCCATTAAGATTCTCTGCACACTGTAGGATTTCCCTGTGATTCACTGCGGGGGCATTTTGGAGTCTGTCAATGAAACTCTTCATATTTGTGTTTGACACCAGTTTATAGAAACAGACAAATGTGTCATGCTTTTGTTCGGCCTCCACAAATATACACATTTGTTCATTGGTTGGACTTTTTGGAAGGAGACACATTGAAAACCATGTTAATAAGATCTTGTTGTTTCCTGTGGATCCAACACAGAGAGTGGACTTCAGACAGAAAGCGTGGAAGAGATTTTAGAGGCCGTGTGTGGCAACAGGAAGTTTCTGTATGTTTGTTGATGACTATCTTTCGTTTAGGTTCAAGGTTCTTTGCTGTTCCTGCATTGCTCATCCTAAGTGCTTGCTCATAGGGGGTCATATGATCGTTGGGTTTTTCTCTGTATCTATTATTGCACGATCTACTGTACAATATAAAGCGCCTTGAGGCGAGTGTTGTTGTGATTTGGTGCTGTATAAAAAACTTGAATTGAATTGAATTGAATCTGTTCATGCAAGCCCTGTGTTTCCACTGATCACAGCATTACGCACCTGTAACAAAACTTAATAGTTCTTTCTCACTGTCAGTACTCAAAATTTAACATCATGAGGAAATTTACACTAACAAAAGCACTACGGTGTCTGTTTATATCAGTGTGCCGGTGTCCTGCATGTTATAGATATGACCCTGGGTCAACACACGAATCATATCTAAACCACTGAAATCAAAAGACTGGCAAGGTCACCCATATTTTCCATTTCATATTAATAGTCAGTTGCTTTTTGATACAAAAATATGCATCCACAGTCTAATTTTTTTCAAATTAGTGTGTGTGTGTGTCTGTGTGTGTGTGTGTGTGTGTGTGTGTGTGTGTATACATACATACTACCATGTGTCACATCTTCTTATAACTGTATTTTTTCTTGTCTTGTAAATTTGCCCTTAATGTATCGTCTTTTATTTCATATTATTTTAACCTTTGTGTGATTGCACAGCATACAGCCCACACAAAGTTACCAAGTAGCTTTCATATGTAAACTGTAGTGATGAGTAGCTGAGGCCTTGTGAAGCATTTTAGCACATTCCCCAAACTGTATTGATACTGTGTCGACACAGTGTTGCTGTTTTGCTTCATACTGACACCTGCTGGACCTTAAATATCACTGCTGGCAGCTTTCTTGAGACTCACAACAGACACTGATTCAAATACCTAGTCATACTTGTATACACCGTAAGGTACTTTCCATGGAATCATTTTATATCTTTTATATTTCAAATTTTATAGAAATCTTTAAAATATATTGTGAATGACATTAAGTGAAAATTAAAATGAAAGTACTGTGAATGTAATATTACCCATTTAAATGTAATTGACTCAGAATTTATTATAAATTTTTATTCAGAAAAATAAGTTTATCCAATGTTTTTGCATTCAGTCTATTGTTTTTATTTGACACTATTTCTCCAGCTTTGGAAAACAAGCTCACAGGCACAGATGAAGCTGTGGTACACAAAAACTGTAAAGCCAGGTTGAAAAGGTTTGGATAAGATGTTTTGCAGTACGTTAAAGGATAATACTGAACTTGCCTGGAACAGGTGACTGCTCTGATGAAGGCCTAGGCTGTGGCTCAGATGTTGTGCGGGCAATTACTGCAGCACGCTCCATTTTCAGGTGCCTCACTACACTTGGAGGAACTACAAAATCCGAGTGTTTTAAATCTTAGGTCTAAAAGTGTTGAGAGGGTCAACACACTTAATGACTCCAGATTAGAAGCAGTGTCTGTGACACGACGCCTAAGTTGGTCATGGAGATGGGTGGCTGCTTGTGTGTGGAGATGTAAAGAGTTCTGCTCAAGTGCACATTTTCATCAACGGGATGACCTTTGATCCTGAAACTCTCCTCTCCTCAGACAACTCCACTGTGGCCTGATGGAAAGGGGCCAGCACAAGAAGTGCTTCCCTTACGGTGTAACACTCATCAGTCATAAGTGGAGTTAAATCTGTTGGAAGAGAAGCAAGAAATAACCAGACCGCTTCTTTCTCATCATGTAGCCGTGACAGCATCTCATATGTGCTGTTCCAACGTGTTGGTACCTCGTTGATAAGTTTCAAAATGGGCCATCCCATCTGCTGCTGCCCTTGAGCAAGCTTTTCTTTGGCTGTAGTGCTGGATCTGAAGAATGATACGATTTGTCTCTTATGGATGAAAGTTCAGGGATTTGATCACCTGATTTTTTGACTAATAAATTGAGTTTGTGTGCAATGCAAACTGAATGTCGAATTTGGAGAGTTCTTGTTGCTGCAGTCATGTTTGGTGCTGCATTGGTAACAAGACACCTTACCTTATTTGTGATCATCCATCATGCCCGTTTTGAATTGGGCCAAATTGCCTGCAGAGTGACTTTGTGGAAAGTGTTTCACACCCAAAACAGATGTACACAACTGCATATTCTCATTAATGTAGTGACAGGTAAGAGCCGAGTAAGCCTCACAGGCACAATACTAAAGGGTTGGCAGTCCATTATAATAAAATTCAGGACTGCCTGGTCCACAACATTCTTCCTAGATGCTTGATTTTAAAATAATAAAACACGCTCTTTCGGCTCGGCAACAAAAGCTCAACACTGCACCTACATCCTGGAGCACTTCTGTTGTGTTTTGTACGTGTTTTGGAGTTTTTACGTGCTTCGGAGTTTGTAGGTGCTTTGTCTGTAGGGGCTACTGTAAATATATTTTTATTTATTCACTCCACATAAAATGTAATAAATAAACCATTTATTACAAAAAACCAACTATTTACATTTCAACTCTTAACTATTTAAATTTTCAGTTTTTTCCTTTTAAACAAATTTAAAGTTAAACAACACAAAACACTGCAAACCACAACACAATTAAATATAGATTAAATATGCAAAACAAAATGAAGATGCTTATTCTCTGCCATATGGGCCTGCATGAATAAACTTTCTGAATCCTTTATCATCTGAAAACTGAAAATAGTTGGATGATTACTTTACCTTTATAATGTGACGTCGTTGTCCCTGGCTCTCTTTCTCCCTCCTGCTCTGTTCCTGTGCTACTGTGAGTGTAACTAACTATCTTATGTACTGTCTTATAAACAGTACATAAGATTTGGGGAAACCTGCTGTCAGCTGAGACTGAAGAAGTCACTTGGATGAGTGACGAAATGTTTCTCCCACAAAACGCTACGTCCAGATGAACAGATTCAACTTTTGGAGATTTACTTTCCTGGATGATTGAGAATGCATCAAGAAGAAGCATAAACTGCTGGTAAGTCATCAAATACACTCATAGCTGAAGACCAACATAACTGAGTGAAGTAAAACATTAACTCACTGTCTTATGAACGCACACACTGTCTGTTGTTTGGCTGTAATCTAAACAACAAGCTCCACTCCACACCTGTGGGCGTTTTTAAACACCACCCTGTCTTGACTTGTGTTATTCTGCCTCTAAACGCTTTTTGCTGTGTTTCTTTCTCCAGCCATCCCCAAAAAACTCCAATGAGAAATCAAATCAAACAAATGTGTGCAGGATTAAAATGGTCCAATACCACATTTGTCATTTCCCAAACTGCACACGATCGATTTGTCCCCTCAACAGCAGGATTCAACAAAGTAAGACGTCCTTCAGACTTTAAAGTGCTGTCAATGAAATATCATAATCAGTTTGGTTACACCATAACTATTCTGTACTGATGATGTCACAGCTAACTGTTCATGACACTTTCATTAAATGGACAAAGAGGCCTCAGTAAAGAGCAGAAATGTTCATTATCCTAAATATCTGAAACCAGTTTTATCATTTTGATGACTTCATTTCATAAACTGTCACTGTTTTTAAATCAATTCTGAATTCTTTCCAGCAGAGGTTCTTCAGTGGTGTTGTGGCCATTTTTGTTGAATGTGTATAAAATGCAATTTGTATTCATTTTTGTTTTTTCTTTAAAGGTGTAAGAATATACTGACCTAGTTTTGTTATGTAAATCTGTAATTAATTTTATTGGAGAAGCTTTTGGAAAGTGATTGGTTTATTAGCTTATGGACCCTCCCATTAATCAAGAGATTAAGAGCACCCTGGATGGGTGTGGTAAAGATGTTTTGTTTTTTGTTTGCCAAATGTCACATGGGAGGACGGAAGGGTTAGAAAATAATTTTTGACCACTTTTGAAGTTGTTAAAGCAAATTCAGTTAACTTTCGTTTAATTTTAAGTTTTAAGAAGTTATTTGGCTGATTTTTGTTTATAATTGTCCACGAAATAAATGGCATATGATTTTTATACAATGGAGTCAGAAGTGCGTTCTAATTCAAACCTCCCGTTGCCACCCACGGCCTTTTCTTGGACTTTTTTGGTGTTTGGAACATAAAACGCTGTGACAAGTGGTTTGGATTTGAGCTTTGAGTGGATTCCTGAGTTCACAACAGGAGAAAATGAGACAGATGATTTCATTGAAGTTAGACTGAGGAGCATCATCAGAGCAGTCCAGACTCCAGGACTGATCCCTGAATCCAAACCCTCACTCATTACTGAATCCTTCCCGTCTGATTCTGCTGGAACTCACTGATATAGTGATAACTTCACAGATCAGTGGAAGAAGATAGAGGGATGGTTTTAGTAGGCTGGACAGCAGCTCCAAGGAAACATGATTTTATAATGCTAGGCTAACCTGTAAGAGCTGTTTGAACTGATAAAGAATAATACTCAGGCTTTTACCTTCACTGTTTCACTACAGCTTAAAGGGTCAACATCCACAATTTACACTTTAATTACAGGAAACTTTATTAAAGCAGTTTAGCAAAATCAAATATTAATAATCAGATGACTTAAACTCTACTGATGTAACTAAGCTACTCTGAGCTGATGCTGAGTTTGTTCTTCTCTTTGGTGAGGAGAGGTTGGAGGAAGGATGAGCACAGCCAGGCCTAAAGATGCTCTTATCCCCGAGTTTTGTGTTGATGATAATCCCCCAGCAGGAGAGCAGCTGGCCATCCAGTGGAAGTGTGATAGCATCTAAATAGTTATGAATGAACCATCTAACATGACAACAATGAGCAGATGAAGCCAAAAATCACACAATCAGTTGACAGGTTGGACTGAGGTTCCCCCTCTAGTGTCTCTGCTGGAGTCTTCAACATGAACCTCTTAGATCCAATCTGCTGACCTGCTCCTCTTACAGAAGATTCATTTATCTTTGATTAACAATAAAAATGCTTTATTATTAGGAAACAGAGAAAAGTTCTGTTTCAGCACTCTGATCATATATAATCACATAAAGCTGATTATTAAGACCTTTGAACCTCTGAGCTGTGATGTAGAGGCAGCCTGGTGGGACTTCTATATATTTCTACCCCAGGTCACATGACACTCATACATGCTATAAAATGATTGTAGATCAATTTATTGACTAGTAATTATGAATAAAGCAGAGCTGTGTCACTCTGTATTCACACAAACACTTGAGGAAGTCTCTGAATGAGCGATGTGAGGATCCACTGTTCTCAACCTCGGCTGACTTGACTCAGACTGAAGCTTGATTTACTTCTGTGACTAATCTGAGTAACTTACGCCGTAACCTTCCACGTGACCTGACGTGCACCTCCTTACAAGAGTAACTATGCGTTGGGTGGACACACGGTGACTTGAAAGGCGTGGAAAGTTGCAGTGTCAGGTTCAGATTTCCTGCAGAAGTTTAATCGAGCTTCACTCAAGGCTCTGCCTAAACCTGACCAATCAGAATTCTCCCAGTTTAACCTACCAGTGATGGACACGGTGGAAGTGATCACTCAGAAGTCATGCTCGCTGCTGACATCAATAAATAAATAAATGAATAAATGGTGGAGTATGCACACAGCTCTGTGAGCTCTTCAGCCACTGGACTCTCCCTCTTTGAATCTTCACTCTGTTATCAACCTCCACTCTTCCCCACAGTTGAAGGTGAGCACTCATTTCCCTCTGTGCACCATCATCTTCATTGTTGCCTCCCTCTCTGAAGCTCCACCCAAGAGACTCTGTTAAAGACATAAGATGACTGCCATCAGAGCCCTGAACTATCATAACAGTCAGGTCAGAGTATCTGATTATCTAGCAGGAATATACCATTGCGCTCTGAGTGTGAGTCTGAAGAAAGCGGCTCCCAGTTTCACTGGTCTGTTTGAGATAAATACCATGATTAATCCTGTCTGCTGGCTTAAAGTAGCCCCAGAACATGAGAGTTCATCATGTGTTTCACATTTCCCAGCTGAAACCAGGAGCTGCTGACTTCATTTCCTGTAATATCTCAGTGTGTTTGTTTGTGTAGGGATTTAGCATGCTAGCAGGTATCAAGGTCTTTGTTCCACGTGGTTTTAGTTCAGTTCATAGCTTTGGATCACAGCGCGGATGAAATGAGATTTTGTTCTTTTCTCTTTGAAAGAACAGCCATATATGAGCTCATCTCTCCCCAGAGACGGCAGCCCCACCATGTCTGTAACCCTCACAGAAGCTTCCTTCTTCAGAAAAATCTACACAAATACAATCACTGTGAGCACTGTGATCACTGCCACTTTCACTCTGGACCGACAGGCACATGAGTGTGAGCTGAGACTGAAACACCACACTGACACTGACTCTCTTACTGTTACTGACATCAGGCTCCAGCTGTGTTTGCAATATTGTGATCTCAAGTAGCATCAGTGGTGTTTCCTGTGTGCAGTGCAGCACATTATCAGGAAGTCACTTTGTAATGTTAGCACAATCTTTATGTTCTGTGCTCACTGATGCTCTGATAGTCACACACAATAAATCTCAATTCTACTACTTTGATCTTCTTGCTAAGGATTTGAAGCAAGCCTGATTGGATGAATGGAAGTGAGGATTGCAAGGCTGCAGCTTCAGACTGTGATTTTAGCAGGTCTGAGCTCCTGTTGGCAGAGTCGGATCACATCTGAGGAGACAGAGAAATCATTTCACAGAGCTGTGTCTGATGTCCAATTCTATTATTGGACTATTTCCATCTCATTGTGTATTCTGTACTGTGTAACACACAGTACAGGTGAGTGTGAAAAACACTCACATACATTTGATGCAGCCGCTGTGTTAAGGCCTGAATCCAGTTCAGTTCATGTTTCATGTTTTTGCTGCCAAATGAAATAAAGACAGCACATACATGATGGTTATTATATATTATGATGTAAACTCACACTGCACACACTGTGTAACTCTACAATGTAACAGTGTCCCCACTCTTTTCTTATTTCTTTGGAGCTATAACTGCTGTGCCTCCACAGACTGACCCAGCAATAATGTTGCTGAATTTCATAATTCATCTTTGTAACTGTCACACCTTTTATAAAAATGAGATATTAGGGAATTATAGGTGGATGTCTTTGAGATTTGGGAGGAGACCCATAAAAATGTGACGTGTAGCAAAGACACAGAGCAGTTTGATTCAATGTGTCAGATTTGAGAGGGTTGAGATAGAGCAGTGCATTCTGGGAAATAAAGAGTTCCTAAAATCCTTCTTTCCATTTCCCAGTCAGTGTGCTCCCATTAAAAGAGATCATCCAACTCCAGTTTATGTGGCTTGTGGCATTACAGCAAAAGAAAGAAGTGAAGTAAAGATGTCAAATGGGAAAGAGATTCTTTAGAGGGCTCTATAAGATAAGATAAGATAAGATAAGATAAGATAAGATAAGATAAGATAAGATTAGTCCCACACATGGGAAATTTGTTTTGTCACAGCAGGAGGTGGACAGTGCAGAAGTTATATAGCACAATTAGAATATGATAAGAATAAAATACAGTACACAACTGTACAGAATTGAATTAAATAAAATAGTATATACTAGAGATGGCACAATACCACTTTTTATGTCCGATACCGATATCATAAATTTGGATATCTGCCGATACCAATATGAATCTGATATAGTGTGATTTTTAATCAATAAAACTGTTTTTTTAATATGTTGCTGAATTTTGCATAAGTTCATACACAAGTTTAAATAAACAACAACACTAAAGCTATTCTGTTATACCTGTATGTAAAAAATACACTGCACCCAAAATATTTCATAGTTCAGCAACACTGATCAATCTAATAAACTTAAACCTACTCCATCCTCCCTATTCTGGTATTTTAAAGATTACTTAGCAGAAATATTAAGCAACCTAACTAATAGGGTTGCAAACTCCCAGCAAAAAAAAGAAAGAAAAGGGAACCACCTCCCACCCTCCACCTCATGATGCTTAATCGATGTAATCAACTTTAATTTGATGCAGTGTGAAAAACAAAAGCACAGAAATAAATTATTTTTCAATAATAATTAAATAGATTCAACATCTTTCTTCAACAGAACTGCAGACTGCACAGATGGTACCTTCCCAAAGGAAAAAGTAGTATAGCTTACCAGGGTATATTTGAGTGATGATGTCACAAACACACACCTGGAGAGTCCAGTGTGCTGTAAGCAGGAAGCAACAATGAGGTCATGTGACTTTGACCTTCTCGTTAATACAAAAACACATGAAGGGAGAAATTATCTGTAGAGACCAAACCAGTTTGTGTATCAGGCTGGAAACATGAGAGTCTATGGGGACTGAGTCACTGATGCCTCTGCTGGACGTCTGAGGAACTGCAGGGATCAGCTTCATCGTTGTTTTTGTCTTCATCTGATCACTGAGCTCATTTTTACTTATTTCACTGTTCAGGACATTTTTGGTGTGTCTTAATGTCACGCTAGGAGTGACAGGAAGTGACCTATACCCTGCTTGACAAAATAAAAGCTCTTTTTAATCGGAGTGCAACATCGAATCTGTGAAACTTCTGGACTATTGATCAGTTCAGTTAATCAGTCACAAGTTGTTCGTGGGCTGAGAGTGGTGCTGGAGCAAAGATCACAGGTTCATTTAAAGGTCAAATGGGAGTCTCCTGTGTTCAAAGCTGCCTCACTGCCCAGTTAAACAGCAAAGATCAAAAATGATTCAAAGGTTTCAGTCACAGACGAGAAGCTTGTGTTGTGTTTTTTCTCCCATATTTATCTTATAAAAACATGATGTTTATTATTCAAAGGTGTTTGAAAGCCTTTCCAGGTGAGTTTGATTCAGGAGGGTCTGAAGCCAGAGTCAGACAGAAACTGCAGAGACTGTAGAAGGACAGAGCAGCAGCAGAGCAGTCCAGATACACTGATGATCCTCTGTCAGCTGTTCTCAGAGCAGTTCACTCTGCAGCACTGACAGTCATCTGCACTTCATTCCTCTGTCTGTCACTGCTGGATGAAGCTCTCCTCTCCACCTCTCAGTAACATGGCCCAGTCAGAGCGTCTCTACACACAAGCTGCTGCTGCTTCATCCTATCTGGGTCATCAGGACACAGCTGCTCCTCTCTCAGCACACACACCGTCCTGTTTACCATGACCTCCACCTGCAGAGAGAAGGAGGAAGAGCAGAGGATCTAAACAAGTGTTTCCAGAGACTCTTCAGTCAGTGATGCAGCACATCCAGTATAAAGAGCAGCAGGGACTTCAGTGCTGGGACTGTACTAGGACTCATTGTTGCTTCACTTTTTCTAATCTTTGGATTTTTATTGAAGTTGATGAAAATGTTTTTCCCTCCTAGTTTGAGGTTGGACTTTCATTCATTAGAAGAACCTTGGTGTGTCAACTCTGAGCTCTGTAGGAACCCCAACAACAACCCCAACAATCCAGATGGACGGTTCCAGCTGTTAACTGGAGGAATTCCATCCAAACATCTGCTCTCACCAAACTCTTCCTCACCTACAGACTGTGTTCTTAACTGCCTTAAGTTCGGAAATGAATGCATTCATTCATCTGTGTGCTGCTTTTTTCATAGAGCAGATTGGCTGTTGACAGTGTTTGAAGGAGTGCGTGACCTGTTACTATGGTGACCATGAAAGTCACAAAAAGGCAGAAACAGGAAGTGTTTGTGTCCAATCCTGAAGCCTGTCACCATTCTCCTCTCCCAGCTTCACTGAGAAGCTGCAGCTTTACAGGAAACACTGGATCTTTGTTTCCTACTGACTGTGTTTAGTACAATACTGCTGACAGCACCACCCACTCACTCCATCACTCTACTGACCTCAGAGTCTCCAGTCTGTAGTCTGGACTCTCCTTAAGATCCCACAGCTGCTTCACATCTGGATCCTTCAGGTTGTTTTCTCTAAGGTCCAGGTCTTTCAGATTGGAGGGGTTGGACTTTAGCGCTGCTGCCAGATAATCACAGCTTATCTTTGACACACCGCAGTTCCACAATCTGTATAAAGAATGAAAGATTTAAGTTTATTAGACAAAGTGTGAGCTTGAAATCATTCAGTGTTTCATAATCTGTTCACAGCTGAAGAAGGTTCAGAATGTAGAAGTTTAATAAAATGGAAACTCCAGACAGCTGAAGCCAGCAGGAAACAGCTTCAAACAAGAAGCTGTGCAGAGTTTTCAGACCATATGCCCCAATGCAGCCAGTTGGATTTTGGAGTTTTGAATCTCTGTTCTGTGACTAAGTCCTTGAATCATTTCTTCCAGTCAGTCCCACAAGACAGACTAAGTATTGGACATGTTGTGGCTCCATCTAGGGAGCTTCTAAATGTGATGTGTTGGCCACTCTGGGTCTGTCAGATCACAGTACTGAAGAGAGCTCAAACTGGGCACACAGTTGTTCTAGTCTTGACCCGAGATTGTCTGCAACTGACTGGGAGATTTTCACACATGTTCCAGTCCTCCTTGGAACAACAGGAAGTCCTAAGCAAGGTTAAGTGTCCTATGCCATTCAGTGATGATGGTCTTGTCGTCCCACCACCTCCACCTCTTTTGAAAGGAACTAACTGTAATCTGAAGCTTCAAATGGAACTAAGACTTCCTCCACTAGGTTAAAGCTTGTTGGTCAGCTGGGCCTTTCTGTGGAGGTTGGATGTTCTCCCACAGTCCAATGAAATGCTGCTTAGGTTCATTGGTGCTTCTAAATTGGCTGTAGGTGTGGATGTGAGAGAGTGCTTCTCTGTCTCTCTCTGTTGGCCCTGTGATGGACTGCTCACCTGTGCAGGTGGACCACGTATCTTGCCCTATGACAGCTAGAGCACAGGTTCCAGCCCTGTGACCCTAACCTGAATAAACATTTAGCAAAAATTATTTGTGGCCTGAAATTCCCCAGTTAGCAGTTTGGTAGATAACTATGACATGGTAATCACATCCAGCAGCTGTTTTCTAACTGTAAGCTGATCCGTGCTGAGCCAAAGCACCGGCACTTTTTAATATACAAATTACAACATTTAATATAAACTTATTGGTCAGCATCTTATTAGCCTGCTGTTAGCTTCATTACACAGAAAACTGGTAGAAACTAACAGAGTTCATAAAGAATAAAGAGAAATGTGCTGATTTAAAGCCTTTGAAGTGCTTCAGATGATCTCATCAGAATCAGAATCTTTATTGTCACTGTCACACGTACAATGAAATTAAGGAAGGTCCCCAATCAATGCATCATCCCTAACAATATCAGAAAAATAAATAAAACCATAAAATTTCTATAAATAAAATAAACAAAATAATAAATAAAATACTTAAAATACTAATAAGACATATCAGTAAAACATTCACATACATTCTCACATACATGCCTCAGACCGTGTGTCATGTTTCGGCTGTGTAAAGGCAGGAGAAGGACCCAAACGCAAAACTCACCACACAGGAATTAAACTCAAAAGGCTGCTTTATTGCAGGATGCCACGACAAATATAAATAAACTAATCTGGGACATGGATAACTAACACACAGGGAAACACAGCCATGAGGGAGACTACGACACTGACAAAGAGAAAACACAGGGCTTAAATACACAGAGGGATAATGAGGGAATTAGACACAGAAGGAGAGCACAGCTGGGAGTAATCAGACTGGACGAGACAAGGGAAGCAAAACTAGAACCACTGACATGAGACACCGACCTTCAAAGTAAAACAGGAAACACTGACTGAACTCTAGACATGTAACTTAACAGCAACTGGGGAGACAGAACATAAGAACCTGAAACATGGTACAAAAAGGTCACAGTGGACACAACATGGAACACAGGGAAGCCATATTACAAAGCCAAAGAACTAAACCGATGATAACCATAACTGAAACAAGAAACAGTACAACAAAGGACTCAAAACATAAACCATAATATAAAAACACAAGATCTCTTCAACATAAAATAGGAAACCTAATGAGACGCAGACATGACAACCAGAACTTGACAACGTAAGACACAGACATGAAACACATGAAGAGCAGGGGAGACTTCACAGGGGTTGGAAGACACAAGGGGAAGCTAATAACAAAGAACTAGAAAAACTCATGAGCTTAATCATATAAACATCCAAATAAACTAAACTCAAAACACTGGGTCATAAGACCCAGGACCGTGACACCGTGAATGGATTAACATAAGAGTGGCGTGAAGTACATTATTTTGCAGTATTCAGATGTGTTATTGCAGTTGGATAAAAGCTGTGTTTGAGTCTATTTGTCCTTACACTGATTGCCCTGTACCGTCTGCCTGAGGGCAACAGTTCAAACAGGGAGTGGCCAGGATGTGAGGTGTCTTTAATGATGTTTTGGGCCTTTTTGAGACAGTGGATGTTGTGTAGGACTTCCAGTGTGGTGAGTGGGCAGCCAGTGATCTGTTGGGCAGTGTTAATGATCGCTCGTAGTGCTTTCCTCTGAGCTCCTGTGCAGCTAGTGTACCATAAGCAAATGCAGTATGTTAGAACACTCTCAATGGTGGCTCTGTAAAAGGACACCAGCATTCTTTGTGTGATGTTATTCCTCCTGAGAGTTCTCAGGAAGTACATTCTCTGTTGGGCCTTTTTCAGCAGCTCGGAGGTGTTCCCACTCCAGGAAAGGTTCTCTTCTATATTGACTCCCAGGAAGCGGAAGCTTGCCACCCTCTCTACGCAGTCCCCATTTATGAATAGTGGTTGAATCTCTGCCTTTTTCCTTCTGAAGTCTATTATGAGTTCTTTGGTTTTTGAAATGTTGAGGAGGAGGTTATTGGCCTTACACCATGACGTCAGCTGCTCCACCTCATCTCTGTACATAGACTCGTCACCCTTGGAAATAAGCCCCACCACGGTGGTGTCGTCTGCGAATTTCACAAAGATGTTGCTGTGGTGGCGAGGCGTGCAATCGTGTGTGTACAGAGAGTAGAGCAGTGGACTGAGAACACAGCCCTGGGGTGAGCCAGTCCTGAGACTCAGGGCTGAGGATGTGTGATGGCCAACTCTGACTCTCTGGCCGTTTATCAATGCCCAAGTACGCGAGTACGTACTCGCGTGCTCGGTGAGTACGTACTCGCCGAGAACGCACGGGAGTACGTACCCGCCGAGAACGCAAGCACGGACTCGTGGGCCGTTTCTCAATTCTCAAGTGCGCGAGCACGGACTCGTGATTTGTACCAGCGTACGTGATGATGTCACAGGTCCGGAGCTTTTACTGCCGTCGCCTCCTAATTTAACTGTGAGTAACATGTTATGAAGCTTAACTTTAATCACAGTCAAACCGGTTTACTCAGGAACAAATAAAACACTGAAATAAACCAAACATTAACATTTAGAAGTGATCTAAGTGACTTATATATCATTTTTAACCTCAGTAGTGAAACCTCTATTAATAAAAATAGTGTACATGTACATACGTGTACATACCTTAATAGAAACAAGCAGGTGAGATGTTAGAACGCTTTTATTTCCATTCTAGTGGACACTCAATACTATAGACAGCTGCTGGGGTTTCTTTAACCTGAGTAGTGAGAAGTCCGCGAGCAGGGGGGGTGGGGGTGGGGGTGGGGGGGGGGGGGTGGAAACGATGTGGCGGGAGTCCGCTGTTGAGTTTTGGACGAAATGCATTCTGGGATATATAGCTGTCCCAAGTCTACACTGATGCATGCTCGATAAAATGGGCGGATCGAGAACACATCCGGGACTTTTTCGCGTTCTCGGCGTGATGCGTACTTCGAATTGGAAGAGTACTTGGTCTCCGACTGATGACGTATCACGAGTACACGAGAACGCAAGTACGCACAAGTACGCATATTGATAAACGCCCTCTGAGGAAGCTATAGATCCACGTGCAGGTGCTGTATGGAAGCCCCAGGTCTTGTAGTTTGGCCACCAGTTTGTGTGGGAGGATGGTGTTAAAAGCTGAGCAGTAATCCACGAAGAGCATCCGCACGTAGTTCCCATGCTCTTCCAGGTGTGTTATGGCAGCATGGAGTGCTGTGGCTACAGCGTCTTCCGTGGACCGGTTTGCTCTGTAGGCAAACTAGTGTGAGTCCATTCTGCGAGGCAGTGCTGCTGTAATGTGTCTGCGGACCAGCTTCTCAAAGCATTTCATTACCACTGGGGTGATTCTGATCTCTGTCCACTTATGTCCACTCATTCATTAATTTATGTATGCTATCTAATGCAGGTTTGATCTTCACAGTCTGCTTTATGAAACTCATTCTAACCCTGAATGTCAGAGTGTTCCTCCTTCTCTTTTCCCATCATTCATGCTGGCATTGGAGTAGATTTGGATTTTGGATTGTGTTTTGGATGATGTGTGTATGTTTGTGTTGGACTGCTGTTTGTAAAGCAAACGCACATTTTGGTTTGGATTTCAGTGTCAGACAGACTTTAAGGTGGAATGAAGAGTTTTAGAGTTTCGCAGTGAATTATCCAGTGGAGGATTTTTCTTGTTCTTTGAAGGTTTGAAATGTGAACATTGTTCTGCTACAGTCAATTGACTAAACCAGAGAAGAAGAAAACAGACTTTACCATGAAGATCCTCAGTGTGGATCAGTATCAGCCTTATGTCTGCAGTTTAGTGTCAGCACAACTTTCACATCATATTCATCTCAGCACAAACAAAACATGGTGAATGACCTCAGAGTTTCAAGTCCACATCCTGGTCTCTCCAGAAAACCACACAGCTGCTTCACTCCTGAATCCTGCAGCTTATTGTTCTCACTCAGGTCCAGCTCTCTCAGATGGGAGGGGTTGGACTTCAGCGCTGCTGCCAGATAAACACAACTGATCTCTGACAAACCACAGCTCATCAATCTGTATAAAGAATGAAAGATGTAAGTTTTTTAGACAAAGTGTGTGCTTGAAGTCAGTCATTCAGTATTTCATAATCTGTTCAGAGCTGAAGAAAGTTCAGATGTAGAATTTCAGAAAAAGGAAACTCCAAACAATTTAAGTCAACAGGAAGCAGCTTCAAACAAACACAAGAGAAAAATCTGAATTTTTCACATTAAAGTTCTACATTTATCATAAAAACATGAAGAGTTGTTAAGCTTTAATGCATGAAATTAAAAAACAAACAAACATCAGAATCCAAAACAAAGAAAACAATTTCAGGAGGCCGACAGTCTGACTATGATGACTAAAGCTGCACAAAAAGCTGAAGTTTTAAGCTGAAACTTCAGTGAGTCAAAGAGCTCCACCATGTGTCACGTTACAGGAAACGTTCTTATTTCCACACTGATGAAAGCATCATGCTTTTATTTCATGCTGCCTTTATTGAGTCACAGTGTGAAACTGTGCTGAGCCACAGCATCCCTGTACAGAAGACACTTACAGCACTTGGCTGCTTCCATTGAACCCTCTACACAGACTTTCAATTTACTCTTCTGATCCCAAAGTGCCCAACGATGTTTCACACAGCTTCCTTCCAGCACCATCAGCCACAGAAATGCACAGAGAATTCTTTTGATCTTCTGGTTGTGTTGTATGATGCTGTGTTTGCATATCTGGTGTAGAGATGGACCGATCCGATATTAGGTATCGGTATCGGTCCGATACTGACGTAAATTCCTGGATCGGATATCGGAGAGAAATAAAAAATGTAATCCGATCCATTAAATATCAAAAAAGCACCTCACAAAACTCGCGACACATGCGTAACTTGCCTCATAACCGTAGCACGTCGGAGCAGTGTGCTCACGTGACAGAGCGGCTGTGTGTATTTGTAGCCTAACTAGCAATCCAGCATTTCATCTCCGAGGAAGTTATCCCAGAGAGAAGTGAAGCAAGTGTGTAAGTTCATCTCTGAATGTTTGTAAAGCGTTCCCACGTTAAGCTTAACAACCGATATATGGAGCGACTGCCTCTTCTCTCCCTCTCCTCCTGCTACTTCAATCGTGAAACTGTTTAATGATCAGCTGATCGGCTTTTCTGTCGCCAGTCCGTCTCTCTTCTTTGTTTTTGGCCCACTTTGCACCAGAAAGAGGAAACCAGCGGCTCAACAACAGCAGCACGTTTAAACTTGATAAGCTGTTGTTAGAATTTATTTAATATTACTTTCTAGACCAGGATCCTTTTCTAGCTGACGGCTGGTAACTGTGCAGGGGCGGATCTAGCAAAGTTTAGCCAGGGGGGCCGATAGGGCATTAACAGGGAAAAGGGGGGCACAAAGACATAC
Source organism: Pelmatolapia mariae (assembly GCF_036321145.2). Classification (NCBI taxonomy): domain Eukaryota; kingdom Metazoa; phylum Chordata; class Actinopteri; order Cichliformes; family Cichlidae; genus Pelmatolapia; species Pelmatolapia mariae. The sequence continues at coordinate 5,399,153 of NC_086229.1, read as the reverse complement.
TTTTCTTTCTTATTCTCATTTAAAATGTCTAGCTTTTAATAAATAATTATCTGAATCTTACACCCAAAGTTTTAATCTAAAGTAAAATGTGTATAAGTCCATTACTGTATATAGTAACTGTTAAGTCTAATATACCCCAGTAGGCTATAGTACTTTTTCCTTTGGGTAGATACCATCTGTGCAATCTGCAATTCTGTAGAAGAAAGATGTTGAATCTATTTAATTATTCTTAAAAAATAATTTATTTCTGTGCATTTTTTTTCACACTGCATCAAATTAAAGTTGATTACATCGATTAAGCATCATGAGGTGGAGGGTGGGGGGTGGTTCCCTTTTTTTTTTTTTGCTGGGAGTTTGCAACCCTATTTTCCAACCCTGGCTTAATATTTCTGCTAAGTACTCTTTAAAATACCAGAATAGGGGGGATGGAGTAGGTTTAAGTTTATTAGATTGATCAGTGTTGCTGAACTATGAAATATTTTGGGCGCAGTGTATTTTTTACATACAGGTATAACAGAATAGCTTTAGTGTTGTTGTTTATTTAAACTTGAGTATGAACTTATACAAAATGCAGCAAGATATTAAAAAAAACAGTTTTATTGATTAAAAAACACACTATATCGGATTAATATCGGTATCGGCAGATATCCAAATTTATCATATCGGTATCGGACATAAAAAAGTGGTATCGTGCCATCTCTAATCTGGTGTCTGTGTTGCATCCTATATAAAGATGTTTAAGTTTGGCTAAAAAGATGAATCAGAATGAAAGTAATAAAATAAAGATTTTAGAGACAGACCTAACTCAAGTAAGCTGACAGCCTGTGTAGTGACAGAGTTCAGCCATATGAGAATGAGAGTGAGTAAATAAGAGCACACAAAGGACACTGTCACGGTCCTGGGACTTATGAGCCAGTGTTTTAAGTTTGAATTTATTTTGTTCATTAGGTTTTCTAAGCTCATTTGTTTATTAGATTCTCCTTGTGTATCCCACCCCTGTTAATTCTCCCTTGTCCTTCATGTGTTTCATGTCTGTGTTTCTCATGTTGTCATGTTCGCGTTTCATTATGCTTCCCATTTTATTTTGAAAGAGGTCCTGTGTTCCTGCATTTTGTGTATTCTTCCCCTGTGACATTGTTATGTTCATGCTGTATCTACTGTGCCTTTCTGTCCCATGTTTCAGGTCCCTATGTTCTGTCTCCCCAGTCTGTTAAGTTTACATTTCTTGAATTCAGTCAGTGTGTTTCCTGTTTTACTTTCAGTCTGTGTCCTATGTTAATGTTTCTAGTTTTGCTTGCCCTGTCTCGTCCTGCCTAATTATTCCCAGCTGTGCTCTCCTCCTGTGGCTCATTCCCCCTCGTTATCCCACAGTGTATTTAAGCCCCATGTTTCTCTTTGTCAGTGTTGCGTCCTCCAACATAGCTGTGTGATTCTCCCTGTGTTTCCAGGTATGATTTAGTATTAGTTTTCCCAGTTTAGTTTTTGGTTCTTTGTTTCCCTTCCACGCCAGCAATAAAGCTGTGTTTTTGAGTTTACTTTTGGTCTCTGTGAGTTTGCGTTTGGGTCCTACTCTTGCCTGCACACAGCCGTATTGTGACAGACACTCTGAGCACTGAATGTGTGCGACTGTCTGTGGTGCCATGTGGACACACCTGAATGGCATCCGCAATCACGCCCGCCGAGTTAAAGACACGGGGATTCGGGGTTGTTGGGGTGTGTGGTGGCAAGGAATCTGTGCGGCCTGCAGCTGAGAGCTGCAGTTGCACTGTGTGAATAAAGTTGGCTCTCAAATCAAACCTCTGTACCCATGATGCATCATCCTTGCCACAATGGCTTAGTGAAAAAGAGGATTGGATTGAATATACTGTGATTGGCAAACATAGTTTTAAAGAGAAAGGTGTTTGGATTAAAATTGATATGCTAAAATGAACGTGCTGATGAAATCTGAACTGCTTGAAATGTGAATTGAAGATTATTCAAAAGAACCCTATGAAAAGACCATCAAGGGAACAGTTCACCCGGCCCGGGATAGGGTTACTGAGGCCCCGCCCTGGAGCCAGGCCCGGAGAGGGTGCCAGAGGGTGAGCATCTGGTGTCCGCGCCTTAGTCCTTGGGGCCTGGCCAGGCACAGCCTGAAAAAGGGAAATGGGCCCATCTTCCTGCAGGCCCACCACCCATGGGAGGCACTGTAGGTCCCGGGTGCTATGTGAGTAAGGCGGCAGCCAGGAGCAGAGGCCCTGGCAGACCGATCCCCGGCTACTAAGACTGGCAATTGGGACATGGAATGTCACCTCTCTGGTTTGCCAGTGGGACTCCGGAGGCAGCTGATAGGTACCGACAGGCCAAGCGGAACGTGGCACGGGCGGTGGCGGGAGCAAAAACTTGGGTGTGGGAGGAGCTCAGAGAGGCCATGGAAAAAGACTTTTGGTCTGCCTCCAAGTTATTCTGGCAAACCATCAATTGACTCAGGAGGGGAAAGCGGTGCGCTACTTGCACTGTGCATAGTACGGGTGGAGTGCTGCTGACTTTGAACAGAGAAAATCGATCATCAGGCGGTGGAAGCAATATTTTGAGGACCTCCTCAATCCCAGTGGCACGTCTTCCGTGGCAGAAACAGAGTCTGGGGATGAAGGGGATGTGTGCCAATCTCTGGGGCTGATGTCACTGAGGCAGTTAAACAACTCATTGGTGGCAGAGCCACTGGGGTGGACGAGGTCTGCCCCGAGTTCCTGAAGGCTCTGGATGTTGTAGGGCTGTCTTGGTTGACACGTCTCTGCAATGTTGCGTGGGGATCAGGGGCAGTACCCCTGGACTGACAGACCGGGGTGGTGGTCCCCATCTTTAAGAAAGGGGAGTGGAGGGTGTGTTCCAACTACAGGGGAATCACACTCCTCAGCTTCCCTGGGAAGGTCTATACCAGGGTGCTGGAGAGGAGAGTTCGTCCTTTAGTCAAACCTCGGATACAGGCCAGGATGCGGTTTTCATCCTGGCCATGGAACACTGGATCAGCTCTTTACACTCTCGAGGATACTCGAGCGTTGCAAGAACTTGGTCTGTATAGCTGGCAATAAGCCGGACTCGTTCCTTGTGGTTGATGGTCTCTGCTAGGGCTGCCATTTGTCACCGATTCTGTTAATAATTTTTATGGACAGAATTTCTATGCACAGCCAAGTGGCGGAAGGCTTCCACTTTGGTGGTCTCAGGATCCAACTCTGCTTTTCAGAGATAATGTGATCCTGTTGGCTTTGTCAGGTGATGGCCTCCAGCTCGCCTTGGAACGGTTCGCAGCCGAGTGTGAAGCGGTGGGAATAAGAATCAGCACCTCAAAATCTGAGGCCATGGTCCTCAGCCGGATTAGGGTGGAGTGCCAACGCCAGGTCAAGGACGAGACCCTGCCCCAAGTGGAGGAGCTTAAGTATCTCGGGGTTTTGTTCACGAGTGATGGGAGAAGGGAGCGAGAGATCAACAGACGGATTGGTGCAGCGGCTGTAGTGATGCGGACGCTGTACCGGCCTGTTGTGCTGAAGAAAGAGCTGACTGTAAAAGCGAAGCTCTCAATTTACCGGTCGATCTACGCCCCTACTCCCACCTATGGTCATGAGCTGTGGGTATTGACCAAAAGAACGAGATCGCGTATACAAGCGGCGGAAATGGGTTTCCTCTGAAGGGTGGCTGGCCTTTTCCTTAGTGATAGGGTGAGAGATTCGGTCATTCGGAAGGGGCTCAGAGCCACTGCTGCTCCGCATCAAAAGGAGCCAGTTGAGGTGGTTCGGGCATCTGACAAGGATGCCCCCTGGGCGAGGTTTTCCGTGCATGTCCCATCAGGAGGAGGCCCCGGGGCAGACCCAGGACACACTGGAGAGATTATATCTCTTGGCCTGGGAACACCTTGGTGTTCCCCTGGATAAGTGGAAGAAAATTGATTGAAATCGATGGAAGATTATTCAAATGTGAACGAGAGAGAGACTGATAATAAGGTGGGGCTGAAGATCAGTGAATCTCATGTAAACGCCTGATTGGCTGACTAGATATCAGATCGACAGTTTCAAGGTTTTCCTTGTGCTTTATAACTTTAAGAAGTAAGATGTAACATTTATCAAGGAATCCTGCTCTTCAGATTATTTCCATGAACACTGAGCTGGAACACATCTCCAGTGCTGGAAGTGCATATCTCATCCCTCTCTGTACATTCACTTTTTAATCCTTTGTGAAACAATATAGGTGTAAATCGGAGTATTAATCTATGTTAGTGCAAGTACCTCTAATAGGTTGCTTTAGTCTGCGGTCCAGGCTTCTAAAACCATCGAAGTTTAACAAGCACTACAATCTAGAGAAGGGCTGCACTAACAGGTGTGACTGATAACACCTGACCTGAAAGGCTACTTATGTTTATTTGTATCAGGACATGCAGGGAAGACATGGACATCTGGACAGTCTGTCAGGCTGCCCGAGTCCCCTCACCCATATCAGCCCAGAACTCTGCATTAACTACTGAGTATGACTTAGAGGATCAGAGATAAAAAGTTCTAAAAAGAATAGAACAAGACTTCCTGTATAAGGCTCTGTTGGGCTATGATCAGCAGTGTCGGCACAACTTTCACATCATATTCATCTCAGCACAACTAAAGCATGGTGACTGACCTCAGAGTTTCAAATCGACATCGTGGATTCTCCAGAAGAACACACAGCTGCTTCACTCCTGAATCCCGCAGCTTGTTGAAGCTCAGGTCCAGGATTCTCATAAGGTAGGGGTTGTACTTAAGCGCTGCTGCCAGATAATCACAGCTGATGTCTGACAAACCACAGCTCCCCAATCTGTATAAAGAATGAAAGATATAAGTTTGTTAGATAAAGTGTGTGCTTGAAATCATTCAGTGTTTCACAATCCACTAAGAGCTGAAGAAGGTTCAGAATGTAGAAGTTTAGAATATGGAAACTTCAAAAAGCTGAAGCCAACAGGAAGCAGCTTCAAACAAACACAACAGGAGAAAAAACTCAGAATGTTTGACATTAAAGTTGTACTTTTATCATACAAATATGAAAAAGACTCGTAGCTTCACTTTTAAAGGTGAAGTTGGAAAGAAATAGACATATTCGAAGTCCAACCACACCTTTTTCCAGTCACATTATTAAAACAGACAAACTACAAGCTCATTTTCAGTCCAACGAGTCATCTTTTGACCTAGACTAACAACACTGGTCGTCATGACATCTATTGTCATTATTTTTACCAAACTCTGTGGAGTCCTTTATTGGAAATTCAAATGGGATTCAAATGGTCAGACAAAAGAGGGCGATGAGGAAATATGATTAAATGTTGTGTATTAGCAGGAAGTTATTAAATCCTTTTCCTTATATACCAAAGATAATGATTGACAAATGTGTTTTTACAAACTGTGGTGGATTTTTGTGTGATATGTATAATTATGTAACTATATACACTATATATCTATGTGCACTGAACATATATATTTTAACTTTGATGTGGAGTCTTAAGCACAAGACATTTTTGCTTCACTGAGGTTTATTAAGTTGGTACAGTAACAGGGCAGTTAATGTAAGGGGAGAGTTCTCTTGAATAATTTACTCTCCGGTAAGTAACTTTCCCTAATACACACTCAACGTCTTTAATGCAGCACAACCAAAACAGTAACATTGTAACAGAGATCCTCAACACACACACACACACACACACACGCACACACACTTTGAACCCAAACTGAAGTGTTTTTATATATGAGAAAGCATGTAACCTCTGTATTATATGTTATAAAATTGTGCCACTTGCTGTATAAGATTTAATAATTAGGATTAATGTCTGACCTTTGACCGTGTCATGAACTGTTGTCATAAGCCAGAGGAAGGGGTACTCAGAGTCCTGACTGGCCTTTGGCCAAGACCTTGGCCGCTACCTGACCCCTGCAGCTGTGTTGGGCGTGTGGGAAAGTTACCCAGCAGCAGGGGGCGGGGATACTGGTCCCTATATTAGGGGACCAGAGGACACCCCAGAGCTCTTTTTCCTCCTGCTGCTGCTTCCTGTCCGTCTCTGTGTTGCTCTGCTGTCTGTGCTTAAGGCTGTACACCCCGGGGTTTTGCTTTGCTTGCTTTCTGCTATGTAATTCTCTTGCTAAATGTCTGTATGTATTTTTCCTGCTGTTCATACGATTCAGTGTATTAAACTCTGTTCCAAGAATTCTACTCTTTTACAGAGCATCTTTTTGAGTGTCTTGATTTTAATTGGATTTGGATCACCACATCGTTGGTGGGAGAAGGTTATCAGGATGGCTTCAAAATTTGCGACCACAAAACTCAGTGTTGGACTTTGATCAACAGGATAACCCTGATTGTTAAGAGCATTTTAAGATAAGATAAGATAAGATAAGATAAGATAAGATAAAATAAGATAAGATGAACTGTATTTATCCCGGGGGAAATTCTTTTGTCACACACACTCCTCTTTCAGTGGAGGTGGTCTAGCCACCTTCACGGCAGAAGACTCAGCAGTCCATCTGTATCTAAAGGACAAAGGACACTCTTTCGAGGATGCCAATGTTCACATTTTGGACAGAGAGGACAGATGGTTTGAAAGAGGAGTGAAAGAAGCCATTTATGTCCACTGTTAGCGAGCATCTTTGAACAAAGGCAGTGGCTTACAACACCAACTGTCTGCCATCTATAATCCAGTTTTGAGTTCTCTTTCCAGACGCCTTAATGCCCACTCACATCCTGGGCCATCTGACCTCAGGAAATCACATGATAGGGTGGGGCCAGGTTTCACAATGAGCACACCTGAAACCCTGGCTGATTGTGACCCACACCCATTTTTACACCTTGGCTCATGTGAGGTAGAGGATCATCAGGGGGTCCTTTTGTCCCTCTTTGGGGGGTTACTCCCACTGGGTTTAAATCTGGCACCCTCCGCCATTTGACCTTAGAAGTGAAGAAGCTTCTTGGATGAGAGGTGAAACGTCTTCAAGCAACTTAAAGAAGTCCAGAAGCCTTTCTTTCAAAGCTCTTGACCTGGATGACTGAGAACCTTCACAAACATACTCACTTGCAAATTCCAGAAAGCTTTGTTGTTTATAGAATAATATCATTCAGACTTTAAATGATCAGCAGTGGGAATGTTTGGATGCTGACCTGAGAGTTTCCAGTATACAATGTGGACTCCGCAGTGCAGCAGACAGAAGCTTCATGCCTGAATCCTGCAGGTTATTGTTACTCAGGTCCAGATCTTTCAGATAAGAGGAGTGGGAGTTGAGAACTGAGGACAGAGCATCACAGCTTTTCTCTGAGAGGTAACAGTGACTCAGTCTGAAAAACAAATTAATTAATTAAGTCAGTCAAATGAAACATTTTTTTAAAACCCAGCAATACAATTAATGGTTATCTAAATAGCTTCATGAAAACACAACTGTCCTTCTATATCAGCACTTACTCCTTGTAAGCTCCACCTGTTCCACCTTCTGTTTCAGAAGACATGAAAACACACTGTAGATGTAGTAGAAACATACTTTCTGACTCGTGATTAGAAATGTAATCTTCTCAGAGCCATTTGTACATTTTAGAGCCTAATATTGAAATGTAAGTGTGGACAGCATGGACATTCACGGCAGAAAAGATATAAGAACATGCCTGTGTTCAGTAAATATTACTCTCGTGCTATCAAGAAATACCACAGGTAAGTAAAATTCTGGTTGTTGCAGCCATTCAGCCATCCATACTTTGTACTACTGTGCTGCAGGTTGTGGCTACATCCACACTAGCCTGGATAGATTTGAAAACGGTGTTTTCGTCTGAAAACACTCTGCATCCACACTAGCGTTTTCAGTCGTTTTCACAGAGTTGCGTGTCCATATTGAAATGGCCAAAAACACAGTACCGTTTTAAGTACTGCCCATGTGGTAAACGTAAGAAGATTCGACCTGCCTCACTTCTGTCTGTGGTTTATTCACTTTCCGGCTCTTTAAAACGTTGTGGTTAAGGAAATGTCAAGGAAAAGCACTACGTTTTTTAAATGGACTAACAATGAGGTGGAGTTGTTGCTGCGAATAACACAAAAGTACAAAGTTGCAAAAGCGAGTGAGAGTTAAAGAATTTTAAGAAAAGCTATATGGAGCATGTATAGACTGATATTCATCTTTAATAGAGCTGTCAGAATTGAGAGCAACCAAAACAACTGCTGTATAATGCCCTCCGCTATCTTAGTTTAATTGGTCACATGACTGCATCATATGACTAACATGCGTCATCATTTTACAAAGTCTCCATTTTCGCTGTCCACGCTGTGACGCGAAAGCAGAGTTTTCAAATGCATCCGTTTTCGAGAGCGTTTTCAAAACGCCCATTTCCCTTCTTTTCCTATCTCTTGTGCTTTTATTTCAGTGAACTGAGGATCTACCGGCGGCCGTGGGACCTCGGGTGGTGGGTCGTTTTCAACACTTCCTTTGATGTACAGCACCGGGTGAATAGACTGTAGTGGGGGTTTTTTTCTGTGGTTTTCTTTTTGGTCTGTCCCTGCTGGTAAGGCCCAGTTGTCTGTTTATTTTTATTGTAATTTGGGACACAGTTTTAGATGACACTGCATTCAGTGCTCTGTCATTGTTGTCTTATTTTAAATTAATAAATAAAGTTGTGTTACTATTTGAGCGGGCCTCAGTGTGCATTTCTGAACCAGTGCAAATGTTGTTTTTTAAATTACATTTCATTTCTAAACAATTTTGTATTTCCTAGAGTGGCGTTGTCATTGTACTACTTTACTTATAACCCCACCGACCACTTGGTCACATATGGATATTTCTATGGCTGCAATGAATCCCTGAGTAATTCAAATGCTTTGTGTAATGAAATCCACCACGCATGTAAAAGCAAGAGTTTCACTAACATTTGCGACTAAAAATAGACCCGCAGTAGAAATGTATCTAGGAGCATGTATGTGAATATAGAGTATTGTAACATTAGCCACGTACAGCCCTGGTGTTTAAACAAAGACTGATAACACAACAGCAGCAGTGATGATCATAGTTTATGTTGGACTCAGTGTCTTGAGTACACTGATGAGTTATTGAGCCATCAAAGAGGTTTCAGTTGTATTGGAAAAAATTTCAAAAATTTAGGATATGAATTCATAGAAAGATAGAAAACCTAGTGAAAAAATTACTAAATTTATTTCACCAATAAATTAAACACAAGAGTGCAAATGTACTTACAGAGCCTTGTTGGAGGCTTTGACAACTGGCAGCAGCCACAGAAGAGCCTCCTCTGAAGCAGAGTATTTCTGCAGGTCAAACACATCCAGATCTTTTTCTGATGACAGTAAGATGAAGACCAGAGCTGACCACTGAGCAGGAGACAGTTTATCTGTGGAGAGACGTCCTGATCTCAGGGACTGTTGGATCTCCTCCACTAGAGAACGATCATTCAGTTCATTCAGACAGTGGAACAGATTGATGCTTTTCTCTGCAGACAGACTCTCATTTAGCTTCTTCTTAATGTACTGGACTGTTTCCTGATTGGTTTGTGAGCTATTTCCTGTCTGTGTCAGCAGGCCTCGTAGGAGAGTCTGATTGGTCTGCGATGAAAGACCCAGGAGGAAGCGGAGGAACAAGTCCAGGTGTCCATTTGGACTCTGTAAGGCCTTGTTCACAGCACTCTGATGGAGAGATTCTTTACGTTTTAAAAAGCCAGACCACGTGGTTGTTGTTTGTTGTTCTTCCAACAGATTAAGCCGAGAGTTGATAAAGGTCAGATGGGCATGAAGAGCAGCCAGAAACTCCTGAACACTCAGATGGATGAAGCAGAACACCTTGCCCTGGTACAGTCCTCTCTCCTCTTTAAAGATCTGTGTGAACACTCCTGAGTACACTGAGGCTGCTCTGATATCGATGCCACACTCTGTCAGGTCTGATTCATAGAAGATTGGGTTTCCTTTCTGCAGCTGATCAAAAGCCAGTTTTCCCAGAGACTCCATCATCTTCCTGCTCTCTGGACTCCAGTGTGGATCTGTCTCAGCTCCTCCATCATACTTGACCTTCTTCACTTTGGCCTGAACCACCAGGAAGTGGATGTACATCTCAGTCAGGGTCTTGGGCAGCTGTCCTCCCTCTCTGGTTTCCAGCACATCCTCCAGAACTGTAGCAGTGATCCAGCAGAAGACTGGGATGTGGCACATGATGTGGAGGCTTCGTGATGTCTTGATGTGGGAGATGATCCTGCTGGCCTGCTTCTCGTTGCTCACTTTCTTCCTGAAGTACTCCTCCTTCTGTGGGTCAGTGAAGCCTCTGACCTCTGTCACCATGCCAACACAGTCAGGAGGGATCTGATTGGCTGCTGCAGGTCGTGTGGTTATCCAGAGGTGAGCAGAGGGAAGCAGTTTCCCCCTGATGAGGTTTATCAGCAGCACATCCACTGAGGTGGACTTTCTAGGGTCAGTCAGGATTGTAGTTTTGTGGAAGTCCAGAGGAAGTCGACACTCATCCAGACCATCAAAGATGAACACAACCTGGAAGTCTTCAAAGCTGCAGATTCCTGCTTCTTTGGTTTCAGTAAAGAAGTGATGAACAAGTTCCACCAAGCTGAACTTTTCCTCTTTCAGCACATTCAGCTCTCTGAAAGTGAATGGAAATATGAACTGGATGTGCTGGTTGGCTTTGTCTTCAGCCCAGTCCAGGGTGTATTTCTGTGTTAAGACTGTTTTCCCAATGCCAGCCACTCCCTTTGTCAGCACTGTTCTGATTGGTTCGTCTCTTCCAGGTGAGGCTTTAAAGATGTCTTCTTGTCTGATTGTTGTTTCTGGTCTGTCTGGTTTCCTGGATGCTGTTTCAATCTGTCTGACCTCATGTTCATCATTGACCTCTGCAGTCCCTCCCTCTGTGATGTAGAGCTCTGTGTAGATCTGATTCAGAAGGGTTGGGTTTCCTGCTTTAGCGATGCCCTCAAACACACACTGGAACTTCTTCTTCAGCCTATATTTAAGGCTACGATGATAAGCAGCAGCAGAAACTTCTAAATGAAAAAAAAAAGTTTGTGTTTTACACAATACGCATGATAAGAAATTACTTAACACGTGCTTTTCATGTCTGGAGACATTAGTAAATATTATCCATCATATTACATATTTTTAGAAACTGTTTTACTGTCAGCCATTTCTTCCTGCTTCATTCTCCTCAGGAAGTCCACTGTGATCTTCACAAATGCCTCTCTGCTGCTCCTCTTCTCCTCATCATCATCCCTCTGCCTCTCTAAGCATTCTGGGTAATCTGGATTCAGAACCTTCTGGATCTTCTTCAGCTCGTCCTTCACAAAAGTGATGATGTTGTCCTCCAGCAGCTGGAACAGAATACTTTATGAAATCATGGAGCCAAACATCAGATCCATGTTGGACACACTGACACTGGTCTACAAAGAGCAGCATGGACATGACTGTGGACAGAATAGATGTAAAAGTAGTTGTTGTACATGTACAGACCATAAATATGGAGTCCAGCTGTGTTTGATGCTGCTGGGCAGACTGACCACTGGGAACCTCTGAGCTCTGCTGGTCCACTCTGTGGAGGAACCATGAAGAATTTCAGGAATTTTAAATTGTTTCTTTTTAATGTTTTTTTTTTTCTAGTTTAAATTTTAGTTGTTATTTTTTTATGGACTGTGGTTTAATCCCATGTATTCACATATTTTTATCATATCATTTTAGTATAGCAAGATACTTCTAACACCAGCTGTATGCTATGGAACGCCAGGACTGCCATAGTGAATTAATTAAATACACCATTAAATAATTAATTAAATGTGTCAATAATTAATTAATATTGGAATTAATTAATTAAATAAATAGTTATGACACATGTAATTAATTAATTATTGACACATTTAATTCATTATTTATGTATTTCACATTTTAATTAATTATTGACACATTTAATTAATTATTTAATGATATATTTATTTATTTCATTTTGGCACTCCTGGCGCCTGGCTCTCATCTTGAATTAATTTTATCTGTCAGACTCAACCATCAAACGCAGGGGGCGGGGCTAACACTGATCGAGTCAAAACCATTGCTTTGGCATGGTGGCCATTGTTTTTAGCACCACCCAGGTTCTTTACAGTGAGAGAACTTAAAATTAAGATTAATGCCTCTTGCCTCCCCCTTTCTTCCTTTGGACTCTGCTGCCACACTCCTAGTGTGACTCAGGTTTTCATGTTATGTGACTTTTACTGAAATTGTTGTAGTCGAGATTAGTGCTTCACAGTTCTGCTTTTGTTCACAGCATTCTACAGTAATCCTCTGGTATAGTATCTAGTAATTTTGAAGTTCTTGCCAGTCATAGTGAGTTAATTTAATTTCTTAGCCCCTGAGCGTTGTGCATTGTGTTAGCATTTAGGTGTATTTCCACTCACCTTTAGTTCATGTTTAGTATGTGTGTTCTGGTTTCGGTCGAGTGAATGCTTGCTCGCTTTACTCCTGCCACTTGTACCTTGTTACCTGCTACTTGCCCCCTTGGTTTTGCTACCCTTTGCTCCTGTTACTGTTATCGCCACTCACTGCTATCCTCTCCCGGCATCCCAGCTACTCCCTCCCACGGATTCCTGTTCTATTCGTGTCTATACGGTGTCTCTGCTCCTGTTCATAATGTGGCCTCCCAGGATTTATGCACTGTCTGTGTGGACCTGGATCCTTGTGTCATCAATCCTTCAACCCTGTACTGAAATCCATCAATACACAGCTGATGAGCTCCTTCGACTTCGCTTTTCCCTGGCTGCTCCACCACCTGCTGTTCTTCACCTCCATGCGGATAATGTTTTCCTCTCTTGCCGAGGTGTTACATCCATGGTATTTTAATCAAGATAATTCTAAGCAACTGCAATCTTTCTGGTCCACCTCTCGCCACTCTCGACAGAACCCTGGCAGGGCTGTTGACCACAATGTTTTGGCTAAACTGACCAGGTCGCCTAGCACTCTCACATAGTCTGATAGTACTTGCGTCAATTTCGGCCTGCTTAACATCCGTTCGCTCACGAACAAAGGTCATCTTGTCCAGGATCTCCTCAAAGACCGTCGGTTTTACTTTTTCTATTTGCCTGAGACATGGCAACAGCCCATCGACTTTTCACATCTGGAAGACCAAAGGTGTGAAAACAGCTGTCTATTGCCTATTGTTCCTGTAAGAGGTATTTAACTGAGGGCCACGCTAGGCTCAGTGAGGGACTCCGCCGATTGTCTGCCCTGCGATGGCTTTTCTCTACGCATCAAGCTTGGGTTTCGGGGTTTTTTTTTATTAAAGGATCTTAGCTACCCCTCACTGTTTGTTTGCAGGCTTTATTAAATGGAAAACTCCCACAACAGGACTTACTCCTTCCAATTGCACAGCTGACAAACTACCATTCTCTAATCATATGCTTCTTTCTTTTAATGTCCAAATGACTTTTTCCATAATCAAGAACGCTCTACTATTTATTTTCAGAATATCAAGAAAATAAATCTTGATATCCTTTCCTCTGCTTTTTCTAGCTGTTTGTCTCTTAACAACCTGTCTATTCAAGATGAGCAGCTCTGTTCTTTAAAGACAAACATGAACCCACTCAGGTCACACTTTCCCCACAGATATGAGCATCACTGTTCTCGAACAGCAAATTTTGATCTTGGTTGCTTCATTGTTTTCTTTGTGAAAATCTCAGGATTTTACAGGTCATATTTATCCAGGAAACTCAAACATGTAAAGGAGTCATCACAGCTCTCTGACCTCGTTGGTCCAGGTTCAGCACTGAAGTATGGATTGCTATCTTTGGACCAGTCACTCCTCACAGAGGGACAACTGGATCCTGCAGACTCTGCTTTGTTCTCCTCTTCCTTCATCATCAGCTTCTTGTGGACTTCAGTCAGTCTGAGAGGTAAACCACAAACACTCAGTGAGTTGACATTAACAGGAGTAACTGAGTTACAGTCGCTGACCTCTGACCTGTCATGTAACCTAGAAACCAGGTCAACATGTCTGTAGGTTCTCAGTCATTGAGGTCATGGTTATCTAAGGAGCTTGAAAAGAAAAGAGACTTCTTTAAGTTTCTTGAAGATGTTTCATCTGAGAAGCTTCTTCAGTTCTAAAACCAAATGGTGGAGAGTCCCAGATATTTAAACCCTTCGAGGGAAAGAGAGGGGCGCTGACTTACTTGTGATGAGGCACATAGTGGCACAATAGTGGGTTTTACTGACTCTCACTAGCTGTGCTTTGACAGTGAAAACCATCACCGAGCCGCATATCAAAGACAATTGTGCAAAATAACTGCATTTTGTGGGTCAATGTTTGTTCATGTTAGATGTACATTTCCTCTTTGTTGTGATCAGTGTTGGTCATTGATCAGAAAAGTAATTATTACACATAATACACAGAACATTTTTATTAAAAGTAATGCATTACATTACTGATGTTACTCTGTAAAATGAGCTGAAACACTCTCATAATCACCATTTAACAATATAAAGCTGAGGCTACAGCCCCACACACCAACACAGATCCTTTCCTTGACACACATGATCTTTCTCTGAGTGTTTATGTGTGAACACAAATCAAAGATGAAACAGCACAAAGACATTTCAAAGTAATTATACTATAGAAACATAAACAGGTAGAAACCTGCAACCTGACTGCTCATCAGTTTGTGACCTGTTCAAATTCAGTAGCTGTTCAGTTTATCACGGTGGTGGTCTGGTGTCAGCATTTACTCAGCTTTAACTCTCTATGATTCTGTCTCCAGTAATCTCTGAGACTTGGAAGTGACACGAGTGACAAGTATTTGACCAAGTATGTGGACCCGTATGAAATACGGGTCCACATACTTGGTCCCGTATGAAATACGGGTCCACATTTCCAATGCACGCTATTTTCTGCAAGTACCGCCGCGTTGCCTCTGGACGCAATCGGTCTCTATACAGTCCATTCTCTTTTGAGCTGCTTTTAAGCTTGTTTCTTGTAGTCGTCATTCCAACACTGTGTGTTTGTTTTGATTCGTAGACCCCGAAAATGGCGTCGTGCTCCCACAATGCATTGCGGCATGACGTCAACTCCAAAGCCCTATAGAGATTGACAGACCTCGTGACTTTCGCGCATTGCATGCCGGGTTCTAGTGGCAAAACAATCAAAGCCATGCATCAAACACAAGCATTTGCAGCACCGCAAAACGTTCATTCTCCGGTTCCAATACCTTCTTGGTTTTTCTTTGCCGCACAAAAAAGGTATGTACAAAACGAAGGAAAACAATGCCGGTCCGTACAAAGACAGACTTGATGAAAAGGCAAAGAAAAGATGCGAGGAAACAATCAAAGGAGTGAAAGGGTCAGACCCTTACGAGCACACAGAGTAGACAAAAGACGTTAGCGTGCTGCCCAACTTTCACCACGCTCAGATTTATAATTACACGGTTCTTGGAGTGAGTGCATACACTCATGAAGTTTTTAGTAACTTCAGGTCACTGCAACAAGCCCAGGTACAGTTTACCGACGGATGGGTACAGGACCTTGAATTGCACCGTGTAGAACGAAAGACCATGGTACAAACAAAGGTAAGTTTACCAGTCTCACAAATCGTCTTCATAAATACACATTCGTTTACTGTTTATTAATATAACCTTTAAACTCAATGGTAATTAATTAGTAGTGGAAATAATTTCTGGTACACATTACAGAAATGTAGCAATGACAATAATATTGTATGTTGTAATCGCACTGGACAATTAGTGATACAAAACAACTGTTTTATCCTGTGAATAAGAGTATATGTTTTTGTCAATGTACCGTGGTAATAACAGAAGCAAAACTCAATATTCTGTCAGGACAATTCACTATTTATACACAATAAATAAAGGAGCATAGTGTGACAATTTCTGTTCAGCGCCAGACTTGCTTGTAACCTATATCACCAATTATGTTATGAAAACTGACGTATTAACTACTACAAAACACTGACCTTTGTGGGAATGCTTGGAGCAGACTAACATGTGAGCTGGAGTGTTCTGAGACGTTATATTTGGTCTTCGAATGGCTCTTTGTTACTTCGGAAACATGGCTTGAAAAATTTCTCTTCAATGACATAATCCGATAACAACTGATCTCTTTACCCGTCGGCTTCCCGTGGCTGTCATGAGACCGGCTATTGCAGTTAATAATACAACAGCTTCTTGCCATTTTGTGTGGGGGGTTTTATCGCTGTGTAACTGATTTTAATTGAAAGCCTGCGTGCTCTAGTACCGCTTGCCACGCGGTCCCAGAATCCTTTGCGTATTTACCCCACAAACACAAACAAAAACACAAAAGTGCACAAACACGACGTAGCTCAGAGTGGCGGACACACTCGGCCTCGTTTTTCCAGCTGTGAGTCCGTTACTGTGAACTATGGAGCGGCAGATTTGTGCTGAACTAAGCTGCACACAGCTGATGTTAGCCAGGAAAACATTACACACTGACTTTAATAAAAACACACACGGTTTGTTGTGTAAAGAAATCAAACATGAGCTGAACAAACAGCAAAATTCCCATAGTTAAAGGAGGAAACAAAGCAAACTTACAGTTTCTTCACACACCAACAACAAGCTCCACTCCACGAAGTTCAGGAAAGTGAAAGTAAACGTTGAGCCTAATGCAGCGTTTGAGGACACTCGGGAGCATCTGTGCTGCGTTCTAATAAACCTCGGAAATTCCTAAACCTGTTGCAGGTCCTGATTTAGTTTTCCCGTTTAAAACACAAACATGTGTCATCACTTTGTTGTTCTCCTTCCTGCAGCATTTGAATATTTCGGTACTAAACTGATGTTTCTTCAAAGCTCATTTCAACCTGTTGAAGTAATGAATAAAAGTGCAGACTGAGTGTGAGAGCCAAAGTGAATCTTTATGCTTTGTTTCTTTGTAATGGTAGCGTAGGTGTTTAGATTTTCCTGCACCTCAGCTGATTGCATGAGGGCGTGGTCCTATTCTCAAATGATATAAGTTCATAGATGTGCTTTTTGGTTTAAATGAAAGCGAAAAGTTTATTTGTGTTTTGAAATAAATACACAAACACAAGTGGGGCTCAGTTTGGCTTATTGGAGACAAGTCAAAGCTCAAACCAACTCAGCCAGTTTTATTTGTGGATAGAAGTCTGAGAGTGGATCACATGGTGTTTAAGGTGTGCCATGTGACATGTTCAGTATTCAATTCAATTTTATTTATATATCACCAAATCACAACAGCATTCGACTCAAGGTGCTTTATATTTTACAGTAGATACAGAGAAAAACCCAACAATCATATGACCCCCTATGAGCAAGCACTTTGGCGATAGTGGGAAGGAAAAACTCCCTTTAAACAGGACCACCCGAGGGATAAATAAAGTTTCACCTAATATAATCTAAATCTATCTAATGATTGAGTCCATGTGTTTGGTATCTGAGCTGTAACCAGTTTCATCTGCAGCCTTCTCTTCCACTGACCCAGAGGAATTCCTTAATCCTATAAAACATGTGGAACATTTAAACTGGTGCTGCTCCCAGTAGGACCATCAATATTCCTGCACACTGTAAATGACTGGACTAGTTTGGAGTTTCCTTCTCCTCATGCTCAGCCTGTAAGCCACTTTTTCTTTGGGATGATGGAAATATTTGAAATCTTCATCAGCTTCTATGGCTGCAGCAAATGGAAAGCACATTTTTCTAACAGGATCTGTGGAAGACCTGCTGGACCTGGTCTGCAGATGGTCCCATTCATTTTAAAGTCCAGCCTGTGTCTGCTGCAGAGCGCTGAGCTGTTAGTAACATGAACTCTTTAACTGCTTGATGTTTTTGGATATAAACTGCAAACACGTCGTTCCCTCAATCCCAGTGAAACTGTCTCTTTAAAACTAGCCTTTGGTTTGGAAACAGCGGACAATCCACTTTAGCAAACAGGAAGTGAAACATGTCAAAACATTTGAAGCTAACATGAATTAAAGCAGAAACCGACTGAAATCCAACAAACAAAGTAACTCAGAATAGAAACAAAGTGTTGCTTTGTCCAGAAACAGGCGTCTCCTCTGTGCTTCAAACACAGGCTGAACCTCGTGTCTTCTATCAGTAACCTCTTCATTGAATCTTCATTCAGCACATGTTGTAACCCTGCTGATTTCTGCAGGTCATTCAAAGGAGAGCAGCCTGTGAAACATCAGCTTTGAGTTTGAAACATTTAGGGTCAGATTTACTGATGTCTGCAGCAGCACAAAGACTTCTTTAGATAGTAAAAAGCTTCTTGATTTACTGACGCGGCTCTTTCTCAATATTCAGTTACACTAGTCAGTACTTCAAAGGTTCACACAAAAAAATGGTCACATGTGTAAGCAGTTTGTGCTTCACCGAACTGTAACAGGCCCAAATAAACTCCTCAGCTCTGCGTTGTTGTATTTTTAAAGAACACAAGGAATCTCTGCAGATTTATTTCCTGAGTGGAAAGTGGAGTGGAGTGTGGGGTCAGTACTAATGGCTTCACCACTCCACATAGCACACTCTGGTGTAGCTTCAGGAGACTGACAGTCATTTCTGCAGCCAGCCGCAACTAACCGGCCACAGCAACAGAGGGCGCTGTTTCCCCCATTACACTGACATTTGTGGCAGTAATAGCATAGAAACCCTGTTACACATGTATGCCTGAATAAAAACAAACAGATTTTGCTGACAATAGACAGCAGGGGTTTGGAAGAGAACAAATACTGAACATATAATCTGATCATTTTTAGAGCAGCATTCAGGATCTCCACGTATTAACACACTGTTTCTGCTCCCGCTGAAAACGTTTCCTCTTAAATGCAAATATTTTTATTGTTAGATTTAACTTAGAGTGTTAAATATCAACACTTTCACGGAGTTCTTTTGATTCTTCATCCGATGGAAGACAAAACACTGCTCAGTCGACCATTTCACACTTTATTCTCACAAAATTATTTCTAGCAGGGAGATGCGTCCTGCATGACACGGTGCCGCCAATCTCAAAATGGTGACGCGCGTTTTTATTACCAGCTCTCTCATTCTAGTCTAAACAACAGTGTCTCAGTAACTTTACACTAGAAGATGGTCTCCTGTTATCTACTTTCTCCCAGGCAAGCGAGAGTCTACAGCCTTCTACCCCCAAGGACACGCAGTCTAATGCCTTTATTTTCAGGGCCGTGTCCACTTAATACTACAATATATGCTTATGTGGCATTTTAGTTCATATAAAGCAGAGAATTGAGGCACTTCAAATAATTTCATCTCAACAAGCGTCAGCTGTATAAAATAGAACAGATCATGAAAGGACCAGAAAGGGTTCAGGACCCACGCTGAAGTCATGTGCCGACCAGCTGGCGGGGTGTTCACCAACATCTTCAATCTGTCTCTACAGCAGGCTGCAGTCCCAACATGCCTCACATCAACTACCATCATTCCTGTGCCCAAAAGACAGTCAGTAAAATGTCTGAATGACTGTCGCCCGGTCGCTCTGACACCAATGATCATGAAGTCTTTTGAGAGACTCGTTCTTTCACACATCAAGGCCAACATCCCTCCTGACCTGGACAGCCTACAGTTTGCTCACTGCAGGAACAGATCAACAGAGGATGCAGTCTCAGTCACACTTCACACCAGCCTTACTCATCTGGAGCATCCCAATACATATGTTAGGATGCTATTTGTAGACTTCAGCTCAGCATTTAACACCATTGTGCCGTACAAACTTGTAAACAAGCTGAATGACCTGGGACTAACCACCACACTTTGCACATGGATCTTGGATTTCCTCACAAACAGGCCACAGAAGGGGAGCTTACATCATCTGCTATCACCATTAACACAGGAGTAACACAGGGCTGCGTTCTCAGTCCAGCTCTTTTCACTCTATTCAAACATGACTGCAAACCCATCCACTCCTCTTCTAACACCATAGTGAAGTTTGCTGATGACACTACAATAGTGGGAAGGATATCAGACAACAACAAGTCTCACTACAGAAAGGACGTCCAAAATCTAATCAGATGGTGCGGAAACAACGAGCTGGTTCTGAACACTGCCAAAACAAAGCAGACGGTTGTACACTACAGGAGAGCCAAGAAAACAACACGACCATCCCTCCACATAAATGGTGAGGAAGTTGAGGGTGAATGGCATTAAATTCCTGGGCCTACAAAGAGCAAATGTGCCAACCCAGCTCTTAGTAAACCTTTACAGGAGCACAATAGAGAGCATCCTCTGTCACTGCATCACAGTGTGGTACTTCAGCTGCACTGCAGAACACCGTCGAGCTCTAACGGGTGAAACTCAAAACATAGCTCTCAGCTCTCCAAGTAAGATGTCAGTACTAAATGAAACGGTCCAGTTATGAAGCTGAACAAACCGATTTACTCAGGAACAAATCAAACACTAAAATAAACCAAACAGTAACATTTTAAGTTATCTTAGTGACCTTATATATCATGTTTAACCTGAGTAGCCAAAGACCGCGGGGGTTTGAAAACGATGTGCTGGGAGTTCGCTGTTCCCACTGGCTCTAGTGAGCCTTGAACCCCAGCTACATATCGCACTGGTGGGTAACAGACGTCTCTGAAAATGTCAGAGCACTTTTGCAAATATGTGATATCTTGATAAATCGAGCAGATATTTGAAGTTTACACAGCTACATTCTCACCTGAAATATCTTAAAGGTTTATTTTGTGACCCAGAAAGAGTAATATTTAAAAGTGTATAGCCACGCTCCTCCGCCATTGACGCGTCTGAGTTTAGGACAAAATGCATTCTGGGATATTTAGCTGTACCAAGTCCACACAAGCCACCGATGCATGCTCAATAAAAAAGGAGGAGCGAGACCACATCTGGGAATTTTGAGCTTACTTGGCTTGATGGTACTTTGAATTGTATATATTTTGCTGATATTTGGCAAAATACACGTCTCACACTGATAAATAAAGCACTTAGCATTAGATGAGTCAGATTGGATACAAGCTTAAGGAACCTGGATGAAATCATGTGTTTCTTGTAGGCTGATCTGCTGCTCAGTGTCCATTACTCCTCATTTTAAATCCTGTTTATCATCTTCGACTCGGGTCAGTCACTCCGAGGGAAACACAAGTTCCAGCAGCTCTAAGCTCAGGAAACAAACTACATTTACTTATTTTGTGAACAATATTGTGACGATGTTATATTGAACAGCAGCTGCCCATATTAAACTGTGACTATCACCAGGTAACCTGTGTGTTTCTCCAATCATCAATGTTTCTGATAGCTGATGGAGTTTGATGAAGCTCGTACCAACGTGTGCTTTGGTTCCTTCGTCCACTCACCTTTTTATCTCCTCCAGTTTCTGGACCTTCTCCGTGTCTCCTTTCTGCTTCATCTTCTCAATCAGAAAGTCCAAGTGTACAATAGTGGATGCTGAATCAGCTTTCAGAGCGATCTGCTCCAGCCTGACAACATTTTGGTAGGACTCATCCAGAAACTGGGAATTCTCGGCTGTCAGCTGTTTAATTTAATTTTCAAGGTTTTCTGAAAGACTCAATATTTTCTTAATTTCTATTTTATTTCCTGTCTGTTTCAGGGCTTCTTTCATGTTTCTGATTTCTCTCTGTTTCACTTCAGCCAGCATGATTCTCTCTTTCAGGTTTTGGATGGAGGCTTTCAGTCTGATTCGTTCATTTAACACCTCAACTGTTCTCATCAGTTTTTGAGGATTAGATTTTCCCAAGAAGTCTGTCATTGATCCATGTTTGTCTGTGTAAGTTCCCATAAATTTTTATAAACTGAATTTTTCTCTCTTCGGTCTTCATGCTGGCAGTTATCAAACAGGAAGTAAACTGGCTGATTCTTCTTATTTTCCCTTTAAAAGCATTTTCAGGTCTTCTTCCATTTGAGTGTGTGATCAGAGCTACAATGTTTTTCTCTATGTTCTTTCCAAACAGAGACATCATTGAATCAAAGACATACATCAGTCGGTCACTCAGTCGATTCACACTCGACTTCATCACCAGACCCACAGCATGAACTTCATGGACTCCATCCTCTGACTGAAACAAGTCCAATAATCTGTGACTGATGATGTCATCATGTTCGATCCCTCTGGTGTCTCCATATCCAGGAGTATTGATGATGGTCAGAGAGTAGGGCAGAGTTTCATCTTCAAAACCAAAGATCTCGTACACGATCACATCTGATGTCTGACTTTTCTTCTTCTCCTCTACAATTGCAAACCAGACTTCATCCTCCCACTTCACTCCCATGGTGTAGTTGAGCAGAGCGTTGATCAGATTTTCCTGCTCCTGTTTCTCCCACCAGTAAGATGGTTCTGTTTGTCTTATTTGGATGTTTTTCTCCAACAGTCATTCTTGTTCCAAACTTCTGTCTTTGGTCTCAGTTGAGGTCCTGAACTGATGAGAAAACTTTTTGAGATGATGTCTTCATGTGGTGATGAGATCAAACTGATCCTGCACAGTAAAAAACAGAAAGTCTTCAGTACATGTAAACATTTTGAACAGGCTACTACTGTTTAACATGCTCGGCATCACAAATCACATTAAATTAAAACTTGTTTTTCTTTTTTCCAATTACATTACATTGTTATTTGCCCAAAGCATTAGTGGTCACACTGCAACTCTTTATTAGACTGTGGAGGCTGACTGTACACTGCCCACCTAAACAGAACCAACCGCTAAGTTTTGAATTTGTTTATTTGTAATTCACAGACTGAACAAATAAAATTGTTTCCTCAACCTTTGACTGGGTTGACATCACAGTCATCTGGGTGGGTCAGAGTTGTTGCTGCCATGGATTCCTACAGTTTAATGTCACTTTTAGTGATATATAAATATATATGAGTATTTGACTGTAATATCAGAGTAAAGTCTCACAGACTTAAACACATTTCTACCTCTCCCTCCATGACTAAAGCATGTGTCAGATGTAATGTGCAGAACTGAACCGTGCTCTAATCACTCTAATAGAATAGAATAGCCTTTATTGTCATTGTACAGGGTACAACGAAATTGGAGTGCCACTCCCTTGGTGCAAAATGCAATAATAAATATAATAAAAAAATAGTAAGATATAAAAGGTACAATAAAACAAACATAAGTACTCAAACAAAAGTAAGTATGATATTTACAGGATAGCAGCATTAATATAATGACAGTATGACAGTATGAATAGCAGCATAATAATAATAGCATAATATAATGGCAGTGACAATATGGTATGGCTAAGCAGGTTCAATTGTTTTTGTGCTTATTTGCAATGGTGATAGCTCTGGGAAAGAAGCTATCCCTGAATCTGTTTGTTCTGGTTTTATGTGACCTGTACCGTCTGCCTGACGGTAATAGTTCAAACAGTTGATTGCTGGGGTGAGAATGGTCCTTGATGATATTGCCAGCTCTGCTGAGGTATCGAGAGTTTGCAATGACCTCCAGGCTGGGCAGAGAGCAGCCAGTGATCTTCTGGGCTGTGTTGATGACCCTCTGCAGTGGGTAATATTCTATTCTGTAGGTATTACAGGTCCTGCACTGCAGTGGTTTGTGTCATATCTGTCTAATAGACCCCAATTTGTTCATGTAAATGGAGAGTGCTCTTCACCCACTGAGCTTAATTACGGGTTCCACAGGGTTCAGTGATAGGACCAATTCTGTTTACATTACACCTGCTTCCATTAGCAGGGCTCTAGAGTGTCACATTTTTGACCAAATGTCTCAGTGGTGCAACTAAAAAAATCCTTGGTCGCACCGGTAATAGGCACACATTATGCCCATATTGTGGTCTAAACCAATCAGAGATAGTCAGGGGAGGCACCTCTCTGATTGGCCGTGGTCCAGATATTCCTAGTCCTTTGCGTACGTACGTTTGAAAATGCAGGCAGATAGAGATGAGACGCTTAAATAAAGCAATATTCATTAAAGATTCATTAAATCTCAGTTTAAAGCTGGTTAAATCAAACCGCTAAAACTGTCACGGACCCGGTTCCGGGGAGTCGTGGTCTGTGAGCAGTGTGGACTATTATTACCATTATTATTATTATTATTATTATTATTATTATTATTATCATTATTATTATTATTATTATTTGATGTGTGTTTCTTCTGCACTATGCTGTCATGTCTGTGTTCCACATGTTGTATGTATAGGCAGGGTGTGTGTGTATATGTGTGTGTCTCTCATTTAGTCTCTATGTGAACAGGTGTGAACATGCGTGTTTGTATGTGTCCATGTGTGAGTGACAGAGGGAAAAAAAACATTACATATATATATATACATATATATGTAATGTATACATATATATATATATATATATATACATTACATATATATATATATATATGTATATATATATATATATATATATATATATATATATATATATATATATATATATATATATATGTAATGTATATATATATACATATATATATATATACATTACATATATATATATATATATATATATATATATATATATATATATATATATATATATATATATATATATATGTAATGTATATATATATATGTAATGTATATATATATATATATGTATATATATATATATATATATATATACACACTGGATCTGAAAAGGGGGCAGTTATCCCATCTTCTGCTCTAGCCATTCGCACACTGATAAAGATCCCAAGAAATCTTTTGTTCAAAGATGCTTGGAGGCTCCTGACCAGACCATTCAGGAAACGGGCTTGAGGCTTCAGTTTCTCAGTTTCTGGTGATTGAGGGACAGCATGGATGGAACAACAGCACTGATCGTGACTATTTTCTCACCTTGTGTCAAATCTGTTGCTTCTCCAAAAGGCTCCAAGATGTCCAACATCTTGAAGCAGGGATAGCTCAGTAGGTAGAGTGGTTGCCCCATAATCGGAAGGTCGGGGATTGGACTCCAGCTACCCTGAGGTACCCCTGAGCAAGGTACCGTCCCTACACACTGCTCCCCGGGCGCTGCACTGGGTGAATGGGTTAAATGTAGAGGAGCAATTTCCCTATGGGGACTAACACATACACACACACACATCTCCTTCAACAGGTTCCACTCTCGTGTTGTGAATAATAACTCCTTCTGCCCAGCCATTTCAAGAACAGCACAGAGTTTTAGATGTTCACATTGGAGAACTGCCTTCACTTGTCTCAGTGTTGAATTCCATCTTGTGATTACAGCAGCAGGGATCCCTTTTTGTTCACCAAATTCAGCTTCAAACACATCTTTGAATGTTGTGCTTGTGTGCAGTAGAGAGCTGAGCTTAGATAACTTTGAAAGTGAAGGAGATGCCACTTTGGTCTCTGACAAACCATCTCACACATTCATTTGTGATCCTCTTTTTCATCTGGTATTCTTCAAATCTGACAGAGGTAAGCATATTAGACTCATGTCAGACATTCCATTACAACCATTCATGAATTGCATTTGACTTTAAGTTGATCCTAATAATCCTAAATAAATATTAACACTTAAACCCTCATAGTTTTGAGACAATAAAAAATATAAATAAAAAAATATAAAAATCATTTATTAAAACACTTTTCTCAGAACTCTGCATACAGTTCTAATAAGCAATGTTTAGCATCCCTGTTAAGAATAACTGACCTTTGCAAATAAACAACAGCTAATAACATAAGATCAAAGTATTTTATTTAATGTATTGACATAAAAGACAGAAGAAAAAGGCCATGTATAGCGCTATACATGGCCTTTTTCTTCTGTCTTTTCTATGGCCCACCTCAGTGTGTAATTGAGTAGGACTACTCAATTACACACTGAGGTGGGCCAGATTTTCTAACTAAAAAAACATTTCCCTGGCTTAGACATTAAACACGACCATGCTCTCATTGCAAGTAAAACACAGTTGTTTTGATGTGTTATGCAAAAAAATATTTGTCAGTCTAAACTGGGTTAAATCTACGGCGTTAATGATGGGGAGGAGACGGGGAGAAAGTCTCTTCCCTGAGTACAGCTACAGAACCCACTTTCTGAAACGGACCCTGCTCACCATTCAATTCAATTCTGAGCTAACAAGTTGCATGTTATTCTTGGATGCGCTTGCAGGACCGGATTTAAAATAGCATGACAAACATATCATACCTGTTAAAGCCAAACAGTATCATCAAAGTAGCCCGAAGAACATTTGCTAATAAGATGAAGTTAGCTAAGTCAGCTATCCGTTGTAGCAAAAAAAAAAAAAAAAAAAAAAGCACCACCTAACCGGGCTTGAAGTTCTTTATGCAACTTCAAATATCGGACAAAGTTGGAAGTTCTTCCATCTCCGTCTGTGATTCTCTTCTTGTATGTTTTGTATATTGCATTTTGTTTTCTGTTGACTACTTCGTAGTTTATGTACCTTAAAGAAATTACTCTTGGGAGCATTTTTGGCTTTGTTTTTTTTGTTTTTTGTTTTTTTTTAAATCTGGTTAATTTGATTGGCTGTGCTACAGCTCACGCTCACATACATTCAGAGTGTGGTAAGAATGAATGAATGAATGAAGAGAATTAATGGTCCGCACTTTTTATATAATATGTATGTTAAATTTTAGATTTGGGTAAAATATCAAGTCTTTTCAAGTAAACAGGTTCAAGTCAAGTCACAAGTCTTACAACATTTTTTCAAGTCAAGTGTAAAGTCATAAAATTAATGACTCGAGTCCACACCTCTGCTGTCTAGTGTAGTGTCGTGCCTGTGGGAGTTGTGTTTGATGGCTGCCTCTGTTGTTTCCCTGCAGGAGGAGCGTGGGGCAAAACAGGACAGCATGCACAGGAAACACGGGAGCGGAGAGCACGAGCACAGACGTTTGAGTGAGACATGACACGGGACTCAAGGGAGCTACAGGGATTTATTGTGTACTGGTTATTTACTTCACTGTAAATAAACGCACTGTCTTCATTAAAGAGTCCAGCATTTGGGTCCTCCTTCCTCACATCCCCACGGTTGTCCAGTGTCAACCGTGACAAAAACAGTAAATGAGAGCAGGTAAACGGATTCCACACAAAGACGTAAACACAGAGCGCCGACAGGACGCAGTGAGACGGCAGGCAGCAGCAAACAGGTCGTCAGAGGCCGATGTGATGATTAAGTTTAACATTGTCTACAATATTGCCAAAGAATGCCAAAGCACTTTAAACACAAACAGTTTTTCAGTAACTAGTAGCCTGATTGTTGGGTTTTTCTCTGTATGGTTTATTGTAGGGTCTACTGTACAATATAAAGCGCCTTGAGTCGACTGATGTTGTGATTTGGTGCTGTGTAAATAAAGCTGTGCTTGTGTCTTTGGGTTAACCTTAACCTCCACTCTGTTCTCAGTGCTTCTGTATCTACTGTCTGTGTTTGCTTCATCATCTTCAAACACTTCTCACAAGATTATCAAGCAACATCAAAGACACAAAAGTCCCAAATCTGCTGCAGATGTGGAAGTGTGTTCTCCATATCAGAGACATCTGCTGAACATGTTGTCATGTTAGAGGCTGTAACAAACATGGAAGAAGCTGATTCGGTTCACTAACCAGGCTCAGCAAGGTCGGCTTCAGGGGAGAGGACTTTCTTCAACCAGTAATTGATAAAGATAATGCATTACTTTTAAGATCAATATGAAAGTAATTCTGTGATACATCAGTTTTTTTGAGTGACAACCCATTGTCAGCATGTGAACCTTACTCAGACTCAGTCTGAGAGTCAGACGACTTTCTGTTGTTAAAATCTCCCAATTCTTTCGATCTTTGTGCTGAAGGAAAGACAATATTCGGTGTATAAATGCTCAATCAACAATCTTTTATTCCATACAATTCAACACTTTTGAGCACAAACCATCCGGATGGGGAGACACAGCAAATCTCCAAATGGTGGAGGGTTACTCAAACTCTTATAGCCACTGTTGACCCCCACCTAGTCATAAAAGCCTAAACATTCACATTCTTTCTAACTCCTAGCGAGCCTGACTTATGGCCTTGGCTCTCTATTTTGTCTGCCTTCAACAACGGTGGGAGTGAAGCTCCCGTGGGATGTGCTCTCTGTCTCCTCTACTATCAGAAAAAGCAAGGTCCTGACTCTCTGAAAACAGTATTTCTTCTAACTCAGCAGTATCATGCATCATAAAACAATATTAATCATTCACACTGAGTCAGCAGTCTAATGTAATACAAATCAGTTAAATAACTGTAATAGTTATCATCTTCTTCTAATTCAGGAGAATAATGCAAAATCAAACTACATAATAATTATACAATCATTAATCAGGGATATAACATGGCATAAGATATTATCACAATCTCACACTGTTTTTGGAGTGAATGCATGAAGGTGTCACCTGAAGAAGCTGAATTTAAATCCAGTCTGAAGTGAGACAGACATCAGTTTGTACACAGACAGAAACAAATCTGCATTTAGATGAAAGAAAAGTTGTTGGTGGAGCTTTTCATTCATGAGTTGTGTCAGTGTGACACGTGTCAGCTCCATGGCCGTAAACACAGGACTGATCTGTTCATCATTTGAATCCAGAGGGATCAAAACAACAGAACAACATGGTAAAGATCAGCACGTCACTATATTGAACTAAACATGACTGGATTCATGAACAGACTTCAAACAGTAACATACACATGCTTCTACACACAGACCTGGCAGAGGCAGGAAGCAAAGATTTTAAAAACTTTGGAAAGAAAATTAGTGAAAGATGTGTCTAAAGAGCCGGAACAGCTGCAGAGACACGAGTGAATGACCTGGCTGAGTCAGGAAAGACGTCCCTGTAACCCAGGACAGAATGGACTGAGAGGTCTCAGACTAACATCAACTCAACTTGTGCATAAGTTCCAGCTTAGAGCCAGACTGATCATGTGACCCTGGTAGTTTTTGTTTCTAAAGTCAAATGATGTCAGCATCCAAACTAAAAGCAGGATGTTTGGAAAGGATGTGTGAGAAATTCCTGCTCTGTTTAACAGCAACTGGAAATGTTTGAGGGCTGAACAGCAGATTTTGATTGTGAAGCTAATAACTAATAAAAGATAATCATGTTTCATGTTTCCTAAAGATCAGCTCATAATGAGGCGAGCTGTTTTCAGTCAGAAATCATAAATGAAACATGTTGAGTCTTTTTCTGTTGGGAGGTTCTGGTCTGAAGGTAAAGACGGTACAGTAACATCAGACCCAGTCTGCGAACCACTGGAGGGACTGGACTGTGTTTCCTCTGTAGGACACAGCTGTGAGAGAGCACAGAGACACAGCAGCTGTGAACAATGAAGAAATGTCAGCTATGGCCATTCAGGCTCATTTTCACCTCCACTTCCTGCAGCTTGATGCTTTTTAACCGCAGTAAAGGTGCCAAAGTGTCTCATGTAGAAACACAAATGTACATGAACACAACTACAAACAGGATTATATGACACCTGTTCATTATTCATTAGAATTAGATGGATGACTATAATGACTCACTGCATCAGTGAGGGGCAGATTTGATGGCTGAACGGGTGCCCCCCCCAGGTTTGTGTGTGCACTGAGCAACCAATGGATTTGCTCAGTGAGAGACTGAGCAAATCCAAGAGACTAAAATGGTTAGTCTTAGAAGGTCAAAGGTCAGAGCTCCTGTGGGTCTGAGGGCAGCCATGTTGGAAAAGGATGAAGGAGTCTGACCTGAGCCAGTGTTTGACATGAACACATCAGCACTGCTATCAGTGAGCCTAACGACAGCCGTTAGCATCATTTCAGTGTTTCAGTCATTTCAAAACACTTCCTGTCACTGTGGTGGTTACAGTGACATCATGCAGTTTGTGTTTTGACCTCCAGAGGGCGACAAATCAGCACAGACACAGAGCTGCATTCAAACTTTGCTGCCATCAGTAATAATTCTTCAAATACAAACATCAGTTTAGTGCTGAAAGATTTAAACGCTGCAGGAAGAATAACAACAAAGTGTTTGTCCTTCAAACAGGAAGCAGAAATAAATCACAGCCTGCCAGAGAGGAGGAAGTTCCCGAGGTGCACCTGAACGCAGCGCACAGTGTTTCGATGGTCCTTATTTTGAAGTTGTCCTCAAACGCCTCTCTGCGCGTTTCCTTCCTGCTCAAACTTCCCTTATCTCTTTTATTCTGAGCGTAAAGTTTGCTGATCGTCTTTGTCAGGTAATGTAAATGTTCATGTCTGATTTCTTCACACAAGAAACTGTGTGCGTTTTTATCTCCGGTCTCTGCATTAAAGTCTGTAATGTTTTCCTGGCACCTGACATCAGTTGTGTGCAGCTTAGTTCAGCACAAACAGCACAAATCTGCCGCTCCATAGTTCACGGTAACAGACTCACAGCTGGACCAACGAGGCCGACCGAGGTGTATGGCGTTATTTTTGTGCCACTATTCTGAGCGCACGCAAAAAAAAAAATAAATAAAAATAAAAAAAAAATAGCAGGTGCAAGTATTGTATTTTGAGGAGAAATTTATTTTGAGCGAAGAAAAGCTAAATTTGAATGAACAAAATTCATTGCTGAGTGCACGAAATGTATTTCAGTGTTTGCTATTATCCACACACACAACTGCAGCCCCTCTTGCTCAGTTTTTGCATTTGCGCTCGCTCCCAATGAGTTGCTCGCCCTCTCAACATTTCTGCCCGTGCGCACTCAACTCTTTCTCTACACCAGGGGTGCTCAATCCCAGTCCTCGAGAGCTACTATCCTGCAGCTTTTAGATGTATCCCTACTCCAACACAGCTGAATCAAATGGTTTGATTACCTCTTTAGCATGCCATCAAGTTTGGCAAAGGCCTGATAACAAGCCATTCATTTGATTCAGGTGTGTCGGAACAAGGATGCGTCTAAAAGCTGCAGGACGGTAGCTCTCGAGGACTGGGATTGGGCACCCCTGCTCTACACCATTATATTTCTGCCACAAAACCAGCCAATCACAGACCCTGTGCACGAGAAAATGCTAACTTCCTGGTTTGAGACCGGATGTGGGGTTGTACATTTCCGGTAGCTTTACTTTGCAGTCAATCGCTACTGGCGAAGATATTCTCCAAAATCATGTCCGAAACTCGAAAACAGAAAGATCGCATTAAGTTACAAAGAGGAGAAGGTGGGAACACTCACCGTTGTTGTGTCACAAAAAATCTAATGGTCAATTTTGACGTTTAAAGAGTTTCGATCGATCAGTTTTTTACATCACTCAACACAAGCAGAACTGCATTACAAAATCAGAAGACACATCGTCCACATTCAGAAGCACATCTCTGTATAGTGACTGGTCTTATGATTTAAACAGGCAAATGTTCAGCATTCAAACTACAGGTGAACAACAGTCAAACCAGATGTTTCCCCGTTATGTCCATATCAGCTAGTCAAGTACACACCTACACAGCATGTTAACAAACCGTGAAAATGGGCCCCACAAAAAATGAACGATTGCTGGTAAGGGTTTCTATACATTAGTATGTATTAAGGGTATGTTGTGACTAACCTTCAAAATTACAGTGGTCCCTCACTATAACGCGGTTCACCTTTCACCTCGCTGTTTCGCGGAATGTTTAGTGCAAGTTTTCATGCTTAGTTTTACGTCACATTGTGTCCTGCGTCCTGATCGCTGCAGACGATCTCCTCCGTGACGTCTCTCCTGTACAGTACAGAATCGCTGCATCGACTGCTAGCAGTGTGACTCTGAAGTGCAGTACTGGATGTCCACGATGTCCACACGTCAAAAGATAAAATTGGCTACTTGATTTCACCCATCGCTGGTTATTTTTAGAACATAACACCCGCGATAAACGAGGGACAGCTGAGAAATATAACATTTGAATCCCTTTTCTCTTTTGCTCTGAGGCACGGGGTAAAATATCGACAAGTTGATGAACATCATTTACAGATATATTTGGTAAATGCCCAAGACATCTATAGAAATGTAAATCGCCGCTTGATTCATTCATTTGCTTAACTTGTTTTGGACCGTAAACAAGGCGCGAATATAACAAAAACCTTTATGGTTTTTATTATAAGAAAAATAAAAACTTTTATGGTTTTTATTAATGAAAACCTTTATGGTATAATAAAGACTGCTGGTGGTGTAGTCGGTGATTTTTTTTGTCAGTTCAGCCTTATATATTATGTTTAACCCGAGTTCCCAACCAGTCAGCTGGTGGGTAACAGGCATCTCCGAAAACATTAGAGCACTTGTGCAAATATGTGATGTCTTGATAAATCGGGCAGATATTTACACAGTTTACACAGCACCATTCTCGCATGTAAATATCTTAAAAGTTTATTTTGTGACCCAGAAAGAGTAATATTTCAAACTCCGCCACTGCCTCGTTTGAGTTTAGGACGAAATGGATTCTGGGATATTGGATTTTGTCATTTCGAGCTGATTGGAGACCAAAACAGCCAATCAGAATTTTTTTGCATTCAAGTCTGTGATTGGCTGGTTTTGTGGCACAAATATAAAGGTGTAGAGAAAGAGTTGAGCGCGCAGGGGCAGAAATGTTGACAGCGCAAGCTCTCAAAAACTGCTATTGTGTGTGTGTGTGTGTGTGGATAATAGCAAACACTGAAATACATTTTTTGCATGCAGCAATGAATTTTTGTTCACTCAAATTCAGCTTTTCTTCGGTCAAAATAAATTTCTCCTCAAAATGCAACACTTGCACCTGTAAATTTGTTTTGCGTTCCCTCAGAATAGTGGCACAAAAATAACACCATATAAGTGACTTGGAAACAGATGTTTCTGCGACAAACAGAAAATATGCAGCGAATATT
Source organism: Pelmatolapia mariae (assembly GCF_036321145.2). NCBI lineage: Eukaryota > Metazoa > Chordata > Actinopteri > Cichliformes > Cichlidae > Pelmatolapia > Pelmatolapia mariae. The sequence goes on along the minus strand of NC_086229.1, from coordinate 5,366,438 downwards.
TGGTCTGTAGATGCCGTTTCATGCTCTGCTCGCTCTTCTGTTGCTTTACTTTGAAGAGAAAAAGAAAAGTTTTCCATTATTCTCTCGGATGAAATGTTAAAATAAATCTGTGTTCATACATCTGGAAGCACACAATGATCCACAGGTCATTATGTCTCTCACACTGATTCATGAAGTCATGCAGCTGCTCACAGTGACGTCAGCGCTGAACTGCAGCACAGCTTCTCTCTTTTTTTAAACTTTATTAAGAACAACAAAAGGGAAAATGGCGCACCATAAATTGATGACACAATAGAAAAGCTGCCAGGGAAAATAAAAGCACCGCTCATATCTGCTCTCAGACTGTAATACAGAGGACAGAGAGTAACCATGGCGACAGGGAGACACTCCGTGTGCCTCCCAACCTGGTAAAAGATTTCATTAAAACCATGAAAAGTAAAGAACGTGTCAGTGCTGAAACCTGCTAAAATGACCTGCGTGTGCGAGTCTGGTTGATAGTAAAGACACGTGTGTAAGAGTGTCACTGATAAACTTAATAAAATGAGTGTTAATCATCAGTGTTTATTCACATTAGGTTGTGTGCATTTGTAAAATAGTTTTAGTGTTTTCGGATTTGTGTTGTGTGGATCGAAACAGGACTTGGTGAGCCCTCAGAGGTTTCACACAAATCCCTGCACACATTTGTAAATGTTAGTAAACATGTGCACATGAATGATTTGTGTTTCCTCTGCAGGTGAAGGTAGAGTGAGTGTAAGTGTGTGTGAGCTGAATTGAGCAGCATGGATCAGTGTGAGGACAGAGAGGAGGGAGTCCCTCCCTCTAAAAGCACTCTGTGTGGGGAACATGAGAGCCAGACCAAAGCTCAGAGGTGAGATGACCATCTCTAACTGTCCATGACTCTTCTCCATGTCACAGCTCAGCACTCACATCACTGCTCCATCATTATTCACAGGAACCAGCCTGGACCTCCACCCAGCTGTGTGTGCTGTAAGAGTAACCTGTCTGCAGATCGTCCCATTAATTTTAAAGTCCGGCCTCTGTCTGCTGCAGAGAGGTGAGCTGTTAGTAACATGAACTCTTTGATGTCACTTTGCTGTCTGATTTAAATGAACTGTTTGATGGTGTTTCCTGGTCTCTAATCTGCATCTCAAAGGAAGTCACTGATTGAGGGATTCCTTTATTCTGTAAAACATGTCCAACATTTAGACTCCTCACAGTAGGACCATCAATAACATCGACTCACCTCAAATGCATTTAATGTTAAAGCAGCAGCCCTTTGAAAATGTAAGGTACAGATATTTGTTTGAAAATGTAGGGAGTAAAAGTAAATATTGTCAGAAAAAAAAATTTAAATTTAATTTTTTTTATCTCACATTATGACTCAATGTCTCCAAAGTTATATGTGATTAAAAGTATGTCATTTGTTTTAATCTTATCTAACTTAGTAAGTAATTTAATGGACTCTTGTTTTTTTCTCCAATGGAGCTGTTGACATTAATGTAATTCCATAAGAAGTCAAATTAAAGTAGTGGTCACGAGTCAGAGGTGGTCAGAGAAGAGATTACTTCACTCACTTCATCAGTGTTGTTGGCAGTTCTCTGTACCACGTTCATGCAGGTTTCAGTCATTTCAGGCTCATATAGAGACGTCCAAAGAAACTCAAAATAGTTTTCTCTAAGAGGTCAGTTCTTGTTAATATCTACGTTAGGCAACACCTTGTTGTGTCTGGTTGATTTTCCTCTTTCTTATCCATGAAATGAAGAGAGGCTGTTGTATCATTACCAGGTAAACTTGCTTCAAAGTCTTTGTCAAAAATAATGTGTCAGTTAATCTGAAAAAATCAGCAGCTGATTTTCCAAAAACATCCAGTCTTACATTAGAAACATATGGAGATGTTCACACATGATCCAGAATCAAGGTGAGTGATGGTGTAAGAGGAAATCTTCGTGCAGTATTTAGTGTTAGAAGCTCTGAATGGATGTGTGTGAGCTTTAAATGTTTGGCTGGAAAAAATCTGCTGTGTTAATAAAGTTTATTTGAAGGCAGGAAGAAAAGCTGGTAAAAATACCAAACGTGTTAATTATCAGACTGATCAATTTTATCATTAAGACAGGAGATTATCTGATGGATTATAAAAACTAATCTTTAAATCTGCATGAGAGTTTATTTTTTCTTCCAGCTGTTTAAAAACTACAGCAGCCAGAATCTTTAGTACATGGATATTTGATCACATTTCCCCAGTAATCAGTGTTTCATCATTTAAAAACACTTCCTGTCACTGTGGTGGTTACAGTGACATCATGCAGTTTGTGTTTTGACCTCCAGAGGGCGACAAATCAGCACAGACAGAGAGCTCCATTCAAACTTTGCTGCCATCAGTAATAGTTCTTCAAATATAATCAGTGTTTGATCAGTTATGATATCAGGGACAATCTAGACATGTGTGACAATACTGAACATGTCACATGACACACCTTAAACATCATGTGATCCACTCTCAGTCTGCACTTTCATTCATGACTTCAACAGGTTGAAATGAGCTTTGAAGAAACATTCAGTGAAATAAAGCTTTCATCACTGGATTGATGCTGCTCCCTGATTGGACGGTTGGTTTCAGCTCTCAGTCTATAGGTGATAAGTGGTGAAGGTGAAGGTAGAAGGTGTGACTGGATCTATAGACTGGAAACAGAGAAACTGACTGTAAATGTTTGTAGTATAAAAAAGTTTTGTTCCACAGGATGTCAGAGCTGAGCTGGTATTGGTTCACATTCGTAGTGACAGTGTTTCATTACATTTCCTGTAGGTGGCCTCAGTGAACTTCAACACTGAACCAGTCTGAACATTTTGAAGGGAAATGAAACAAACAACAAAAAATCTGCACAGTGATCAGGATCTATGAAAATGTTGGACTCATCAATTTGTCTTCTCTAAAATAACATTTTTCTCGTTTCCATAAATCATTGATTAAGTTATATTTAGATTGTGAATCACACTTTAGTCAGTTGATGTTTTTAACATAAATGATAACATAAATTCTTTGTTCATGTGTTCCTGTTTTTATGTGTGTGAACAGGAAAATAAGGTCCTGTTGACTCCGCTCCAACAGGAAGTGACATTGACTGTTTCCCACAGAGAGCAGAGTCATGTGACTCAGACTTTTAGTCACTGAGAACATATGTAAAATATAGTTTTTGGCCTTTTCTGGCTTTATTAGATAGTTACAGAGAAGACTGACAGAAAAGTGGAGGGAAAGACATGCGGCAAACGGCCGTAGGTCGGACTTGAACCCGGGCTGGCCGCTCAAAACATTTAAAGATGATTTTATATCTATTTTTATACCACAGTCTATATTTAAATAGAATAAATCAGGTGTTTATTTTAACCTGTTTAAATACATTTTGTTTTCTCTTAAAGTATTAACATTACAGTAATGTGCAGTACAGTATGTAATAATAATTTTAATAACATATTTGAATAGGAATAACAGTTAGCATGTAGATGTATCAGTCTAAAGCATTTTATCTCACTACAGGAGTATAAAGTGTAACTCTTAAAAGCTTTAAATGAAGCTAAATGGACTTTTGTCCTTTTTTTAATATGAAATTGCAGAAGAGCAGCACTGACTGTAACGCAGTAAATACAAACAGTTCATTTAGCTTCATCGTTTTATATTTTCTTATATAAAATATTTTTATTAATATTCTTTTCATTGTAAATAAAACAATAGATGCACTCTGCCAGATTCAAATGTAAAAGAGTGATAATCCCAGCAGGATTATCAAATATTTATTGCCTGGTAGTTTTAGTGTTTATTATTTGTTTGTTACTGATGTTCAACAGGAAACACAAAGACTTTGGAGCGTACTAATTTGTCCGAGGATTTAATTTTCTGTTCAGTGTGACCAAACTGAGTGACTAAGACAAACAGTTCAGCTGCAAAGTGGTAAGAAAAGAAATCCTGTTTCCCTTGAACTTGTAAAGCAATCTTTGTTGAAGCAGAGCTGTTGCATCCTGGTGGCCTTCAGGTTTTTAGGCACGGTGGTACGTCGATGTTTTATAGTGTTTGTTAAATCAAGTGTGTGTTCCACTTTGGACGGTGCTGTAAAAATGGAGCACATTAAACGCTTCAATGCTTCAAACACATCCTGCTGTGAACTGTGTGTACACGGCTAAAGCACAAATTACTGCACACTGAAGCATTTCACTCACTATGAGAAATAGACAACACAAATCCTGTCTCTCTCTCCCTGTGTGTGTGTGTGTGTGTGTGTGTGCGTGTGTGTGTGTGTGTGTGTGTGTGTTTAGTGAGAGAGAGAGAGAACCCTACCCTTTTTTGGCGGCATCTCATTGTACAATTTAAATTGAATATAGTTAGACTGGTTGACTGGATTAGATCCTGTGTGTGTGTGTGTGTCTCTCCCTCTGTGCATTTGTGTTTCAATATGTGTCCATATTTGTAATTGTGTAAGTTATTACTATTCTGCTAAATCATAGTATTTCTGCTACTTTTCGGTACTTGTGCTAAATACAGTATTTCTACTAAATCACACTATTTCTACTCTTTCTACTCTGGAACACTCTCTCACAGTCTGTTCTCTAAAACCTAAAAGAGGAATTATGGATTGGATCAACTGGTCCCTGAATGCAATTGACACCCTGTTATGGCCCTAGCTGGGCCTCCTGAAACTGCCCTTGTGTGGGCGTGGTGTTTTTCTCCGCCTCCTCCTCTCTTGCCACTCCCACCTCCTCTGTTTCTCTGGCTGTGTCCCAATTCAGGGTGTGCACGCTTGAAGTACGCACACTATGCGTACTACGGACGGTGCGTACTACAAGTACGGGTAGTGCGGAAGTGAGAGGCTTGTGAAATGGGACGGTCTAGCCCTTGTCGCGCTGTTCAGGTTGCCTAGCAACCATGATACTAACTGCGAGAAACGTGTCATACAGCAGAAATGAAGGAGAAAAATGTTTTGTTGGTCATTCATTTTTGTCATGACATCACTTTGATTAGTTGAGTATCTGAGGCTGAGACCACAGGACTGTAAAACATGATTGTTGTGCTTCATTTCTGTACTGAACAGTCATTTAAGATTAGTTAGTAAATAACAATTAGCTAGCGTTGTTCATGAGACTAAAGTCATCTCACTGTGGTAATGTAAATATAATATGGCCAATATTATATGTATTGTCAGATTATTATGGTATACACACACACACACACGTTTTTTATATATATATATATATATATATATATATATATATATATATTACAGGATATATTACAGCAGTGAGCTTGCACTCTGGGTCAAAGATTAAAGTTGCAGTTATTTATATTTCCTATCACCTTAAATCTTCACTCAAAGACAAGTATCTTTATTATACATAAGAGACAAATATTGTTCGTCTAATATGTTGGCAGTATTACATTTGGCTCAATGCTTACATATATGTGTCAAAAGGAAAATGTACGAGCTGTGAAAACTGTGTCTGATAGAATGAAGAGTAGACTGATATATGAAATATTCCTTTATTAGGTGAGAAAATCAGACCATGGGCCTGTTCTTCGTACCTCGCTAAGTAAGTTAGCCGGATTTGAATGTTGACGATTTGGCGTGATCTTGGATCGTTCGGTTCTCCGAAGCTCATCTGGGACTTGCTGTCATAGCAACAGATCCGTAAGAGTAAGCCTGCTCGGGAGCAGGTTTACTTTATGTAAACAGGATTAGATCGCGGCCACTCAGGTATGTCCGCTGCATTTATACGAAAGGAATAGCGATATTTCGCCACTGTTTTACCATAAATAAATATTATCAATGTAACTACAGATAATGCAGTATTTGATTCTTTTATTGATTTCATACAGATACATACAGGTCATTTCAGAAAAAAAGGGAAATGTATTATTAATCATTCTATTACATGTATTTGATCATTCCAGATGTAATTCATATTTTAGAGTAGTAATAGTAAATTACTTCGTGCAATCAAGATCAGAGACCACGCTATAAAAGCGAAGGTGGATTTGGGAAGTCTGTTGCAGCCATGTCCTGTCCGTTTGTACGCGAGCAACCCATTGCGGAAGGTGCAAGATTGATAAGGAGGGTTTACAGAATTCAGCATAGATTGCGGGATAGACGGGATCCTTTAGCTCAGCGCGACAGTGTGCTCATAGAGAGATATCGATTCTCCCGTGAGGGTATTATTTACTCTTCTGTCTCTCTCTCTCTCTCACTCTCTCTCTCTCTCTCGATATATATATATCTCCCAACTTACTGTGCATGCTTCAGTCACCCCTTGCATGGGAACAGGTAAAAGTGATGGAGTGTTATGTCAAACTACACACAAAAAAACCCACAATGTCAATAAATGTCACAGTACATAAAGGGGTGTGACGAGGGGGTGCAGGACCACCACCTGTCTTTATTTGCTCTGCCCTTTTCTTGGTTGCTGTTATAAACAAACAAACAGATTATTTCAGGGTCTCTTGTCATAGACTAAAAGCAATATAAGTGATAAATATTACCATTCTGTAGAACATTCCTATATTTCACTTGTACTTGTTCCCATGTTCTAGTGGGTCCTGTTGTGGCTCTAATGTGGAAGAGGATATGGTGTAATATAATATAATGTGGTATAATATAATATCACATGATATAATGTAATATCATGGATCACTTACGAGTGTAATTTGTCAGCAACTTTCTGCCAGCCCTCTCTCCTTGCTTTTGCAGCCTTTGCAGTGTTCTCCTGCGTTTTAATTAAACTCTGAAACTCCTGATATCCCAAAATCAAGATTTCATGCTCTGCTGCCGTAATACACTGAGTGCGCTCCTTCGACATCTTCGCCGACCAATCACAGGGTTGCCGATCAATGTTTCTACTATCGATGCGTAGCCCCTTTTAAGCTACCCAGTGATCTCAGATTACTTCATCCAGCTGTACTAATCGTCAACAACAGGTGCGTTCGGAGAACCGGATTAGCGAGCTCACGGTTAGCGCGATGATTTGATCTTGGATGTGTCATTTGATCTTGGATGTAGTAAGCGAGGTACAAAGAACATCCCCCATGTCATAACTGCTTTAAGTCATACAGAATAGATATCAGAGCCTTAAACAGGCTGACTTCTGCTAAATGGGTCAAACTGGGCAGAAAGTCTACAAACACATAACATCCTTATAGAATATGATGTAACACTATAGATCAACTTACCTCAGAATATATAAAGCATATAAACAATTACAGCAATATGATGCAACAAACACAGCAGTGCTACTAATCCAAAATACTCAAAGCTTCATAGAACTGAAACAAACATTTATTTTTAGCTCCATTCTGCTGCTGATACATACTTTAGGTTTCTGAATATTAAACTTGTTGCTGCCTTTCATAGTGTGTAACTTGAAGGCCCTGAGTACTTTCTCCCACACTGAAAACACTGGAATGATAAATTTATTTGAACATTACCTAATAAGACTGATTCAGGACAGACAATTAGTTATGTTAAACTTTTCTAGCAGTCCTTCACAAACAGGGAACAGTCTGTCTATTCTCTCCATCTGTCAGCTGCTGCTGGCTCTTCCTCCTCCTCTTCCTCACACACTGCTGAGTTTGTCCTGGTGGATCATCAGGGGTGCAAAGCCTCACAGATGATGTGCAGCAGTGGGTCCCTCAGTCTGTCCTCACTCTGGACACTTGCAGTCGTCACACATGGAAATCAAATGTGTGATAAGCTGCAGGATTCAAACACAAGTGTAACTTATAAATACATGTTCATACTTTTATTCCACAATCAGAGAGAAAGAAACAGAGAGAGAGTGCAGGACAGACAGACAGGTGACAGTCTCAGGTGTATACACTGCTACAAAACAGCACAAGAGAAGGAGGATTTAGTGTTTGTGTTATTATGAGTGCTAAACAAGAAGAGTTCCAGATGGTCCAGTGGACACATGTGTGACTCCTGTGATTAAAGCATCTTTCTTTCAGCTTAACAAGTGAACCGTCAGCTCGTTCAAACACACGTTAAAGTCCGTTTGGCTCGACACCACCGAACAGAGGCAGCAATATAACATAGCTAACATTAACAGTGCAGTGAATCCTGCTTGTGCCGTGATATTCAGGACTGCAAACCGAGCAGCATCACTGACTTTCAGCTTGTTGTGTTTGTGGATATATGACTGACTTTAATTATCCATAAAATCATCACATTCTCTGTAAGATTAAGGTCAACTATATATATATTTAGAAGTAGAGGCTTTAAAACCAAGTTACCGCTGAAAGTACAAACATCACTAATGTCACACAACTTTGCCGACATGTGGCCAACAGTAATGTTTTAACGTTCTTAAACATTCGCACATAAATAATATTCAGTACTTACTTGTGCCAGTTCACTCTTCGGCCGCTCCCTTCTGCCGTATTTTGCGGCAAAATTATCCACACCCACCGCTGCACTACGAATTGTGGGATATATGAGACCACGAAGCGTGCACCGGACCACGCTTGATATTTGGGGAAATCGACGGCGCATTTGGAGTATGCATTTGAAGTGCACTTTGAATTGGGACAGCCGTCGTCGCGTGGCGGTGACGTATTCGCACTTGAAATGCGTACTTCAAGCATGCATACCCTGAATTGGGACACAGCCTCTCACTCTTCTCTCTCGCCAGGACACAGCTGCTCTTGGTTAGCCTCGTTTGCCACCTGAATCCAGTCAGCAATCACCTCTGAGGCTATTTAAGCTGCGGATGAGCTGTGAGCAGGGTGGTGTTCTCTGGTGTCTTTGCTTGGTGTTATTGGTGTGTGGTTATCCTGCTCGTAGTGTGGAGTTGTGGAAGCAGTATAGCTGCTTTATGTGAGGAGTGTGGGCTTGTGGGCCTCGGCAGCAGTAAAGCTAGCTGCTGCTGGTGACAGGGTGAGCTTGTGGGCCCCTGGAAGTGCCTCCTCGTGGTGTGGAGTTTTTGTTTGATTGAGTGTTCTTTGTTGTTGTAACTTTTGTTTTCCTTTTTCCAAGGGTTATTGATAAAACGGCATTGCTGGCTCTTTATGTTAAGCTTCTCTATAATAAAGACTATTTTATTTACTAAAAGCACCTGTCTGTTCTCCTTTCATTCTGTTCTGGACTAATTTGTTACTGGTCCCCTCACTCGCACGCCTAGACCCCTTCGGGGGGGACGTAACACACCCCTACAACGAGAAGTCTGGGCTCGGGTGAGCCTGACTGCTGAAGATATCTACCTATTCGGAACCATGATAACAGGGTTCTTGCTGATCGGAGCTGGCTTGGCCCTGACTTATCGGAGAATTAAGGAAGCGGAACCGGCTGTTCAAACCCCCACAAGACTACCCGCTGGGATTGAAACGATGGGATGAGGCATGAGTTTCTCGAAATGGGTCATTGAGTGCAGCACGGATGAGATCTTGGAGAACCACACGGCTGCTGTGAATACTCAGAAGAAGATCTCTGAGTGCAAACTGATTACATCTGGAGGGGCTCGCTTGGAATAACACCTAAGCAAATTGGATCACATCTTGGGAAGCACACCGCAGTTGTGAGTTCTCAGAACCTGCTCTTTGACCACAAGAATGACAACACCACGGAACGTAAGTTTGGATAACATCATAGGAAGCTCACGGCTCTCCAACGGAGATGAGAGACCAGTGTTGGACTGTTAGAACAGCTTTGAAATTCTTATGAGTTGTTTGCACTAAAGTTAAAACCATCATCATTTCATGCGGATACCACTTCGGCGCCAGCTGTGGTCTCAAGGCTGGAGCCGAACAAAAACTCCCTGATAACGACTGTGTTGAGACTGTTCTTCCCATCCTATGCAAGGCCACCTGGGTTGGCTGGAAGACTGTTTACTTAGCCTGGCAGGGCGAAGGACACTGTCTCAGCTTGACTCTGGACACACACACACACATACACTGATATGCACACACTGATCCCCCCTCCCTTTCCAAACACCTTCGATGCTTGTGCCCTACCGGGGAAGATGGCGGTCGACTGGACCAGCGCAGGCATGCTGCAGGACCGGAAGCGCTGTCCACACCGGCTCTCTCTCACCCTTTACCCACCCCTGTTGCTTGTCTTGTGTTTCTATGGTGTATTGATAGTCATGTGCTTTTTGTGCTGATGTTTTTTTTTCCGTTATCAAACTGTTCTCCCACTAGGAGCTCAGTCTGAGTGGACTTTTTTTTTCCCTCCTCTTTCCTCATGTTACGTATTTTCGTTGTTTTTTTTCCTATCAGCCTACCTTTCTGACATGTCTCCCCAATGTCATGTTTGTGTAGTCAGAAGGTTCCTTTGTAAATGCGCATGCGCCATTAGCGTGCTGCCTGCTGTAACCCTAATTTCCCTTGGGATTAATAAAGTATATTGATTGATTGATTGATTGATTGATTATAGGATTTGTGGTAAATATAGTATTTCTGTGTAATTATAGTATTTCTACCAAATGATAGTATTACTGCTAAAACATAGTATTTCTGCCAAATCTTGATAGTTCTGGTGTGTTATTGTACTGGTAATTAATTATAGTATTTGTGCCAAAGCATAGTATTCCTGCTAAATATTAGTATTATTGCTAAATCATAGTATTTGAGCAGAATCATAGTATTTAAGCATTTTCATTCTATTTGTGCCATAGCATAGTATATGTGCTGAATCACAGTATTTCTGCTATGTTGTAGTATTTGTCCTAAATCACAGTTTCTGCAATGTTTAGGTATTTTTGGTTAAATAAAGTATCTCTGTAATCTTGTACCATGTTTGCTAAATTCCTGTATTTCTGAGAAGTTATCATGTTTCTGCTAAGTTCTGCTATGTTATTGTATTTCTGCAAAGAAATTACATTTTTGTTCAGTTCTTATGCTTCTGCAAAGTTATTACAATGTTTTGCTACTTTTCAGCTTTTTCAACTAGTTTTAGCAGACACCTTCAGCGTTACAGCATCCAAACTGCATTTTCACAGGAAATGCAAATTTTTCTAGTTAGTGTTGATTCTAGTTGATTTTCTGACTGTGTTTGTGAGCTGAGAGGAAATGAAAATGAATTTGTGACAAAAATCAGTTTTGTTCAGTTTTCCTGTAGAAGGCTGAACTCTAATCTAGGAGGACTGTTACTGACAAGAAACAGCTGAATGTAAAACTTTCAGACATTCATTAAATATGCAAAATGTCCACAGAAACATCAGAGGGTCAGATGTAAAGCACTCAGTGATTTTGATAAAATGAGTCATCAGTTATTGATCTGTACTACACTGATCTATCACGTTAGTAAAGCTGGTTTTCTGGTGGTGGAGGGAGACCTCGGATCATGTTCTGGTTTTGGAGCAGTGATCTGCTGATGGTTCAATGAGTTTGATGAGCTTCATCAAAATCATCCCTGACATCACCACTGAAAGGACGTCTATAAACTTACTAAAAATCACCCATATTTTCAGAACCTGAGAGTTTAAAACCTGACAAACTTGATTCAGATGAAGAAGACTGGATCTTTATCTTGTGCTTGAACTAATTCTCCATGGTTCCTCCACAGAGTGGACCAGCAGAGCTCAGAGGTTCCCAGTGGTCAGTCTGCCCAGCAGCATCAAACACAGCTGGACTCCATATTTATGGTCTGTACATGTACAACAACTACTGTTACATCTGTTCTGTTCACAGTCATCTCCATGCTGCTCTTTGTATACCAGTGGATTGTCAGTGTGTCCAACATGGATCTGATGTTTGGCTCCATGATTTCAGTCTGATTGGCTCATTCATAAATATTCTGTTCCAGCTGCTGGAGGACAACATCATCACTTTTGTGAAGAACGAGCTGAAGAAGATCCAGAAGGTTCTGAGTCCAGATTACCCAGAATGCTTAGAGAGTCAGAGGAGCAGCAGCAGAGAGGCATTTGTGAAGATCACAGTGAACTTCCTGAGGAGAATGAAGCAGGAGGAGCTGGCTGACCGTCTGCAGAGCAGTAAGAGGATTTATCTAAAGATTTAAAGTTTTGGATATATGAAGATTTACTAATGTCTGAAGAGACGGAGCAACATGTTTTAAAGATTCATTCTTTTTGGATTTAAGTGTTTGTTTCCACTTTCAAGTGATATTCTTCATATTTCTTCTCATTCAGAACATCTTGCTGCAGTTTGCCAACGTAACTTTAAATCTGCACTGCAGAAGAAGTTCCAGTGTGTGTTTGAGGGCATCGCTAAAGCAGGAAACCCAACCCTTCTGAATCAGATCTACACAGAGCTCTACATCACAGAGGGAGGAACTGCAGAGGTCAATGATGAACATGAGGTCAGACAGATTGAAACAGCATCCAGGAAACCAGACAGACCAGAAACAACAATCAGACAAGAAGACATCTTTAAAGCCTCACCTGGAAGAGATGAACCAATCAGAACAGTGCTGACAAAGGGAGTGGCTGGCATTGGGAAAACGGTCTTAACACAGAAATACACCCTGGACTGGGCTGAAGACAAAGCCAACCAAGACATCCATTTCATATTTCCATTCACTTTCAGAGAGCTGAATGTGCTGAAAGAGGAAAAGTTCAGCTTGGTGGAACTTGTTCATCACTTCTTCACTGAAACCAAAGAAGCAGGAATCTGCAGCTTTGAAGACTTCCAGGTTGTGTTCATCTTTGATGGTCTGGATGAGTGTCGACTTCCTCTGGACTTCCACAAAACTACAATCCTAACTGAGCCTAGAAAGTCCACCTCAGTGGATGTGCTGCTGATAAACCTCATCAGGGGGAAACTGCTTCCCTCTGCTCGCCTCTGGATCACCACACGACCTGCGGCAGCCAATCAGATCCCTCCTGACTGTGTTGGCATGGTGACAGAGGTCAGAGGGTTCACTGACCCACAGAAGGAGGAGTACTTCAGGAAGAGGTTCAGAGATGAGCAGCAGGCCAGCAGGATCATCTCCCACATCAAGACATCACGAAGCCTCCACATCATGTGCCACATCCCAGTCTTCTGCTGGATCACTGCTACAGTTCTGGAGGATGTGCTGGAAACCAGAGAGGGAGGACAGCTGCCCAAGACCCTGACTGAGATGTACATCCACTTCCTGGTGATTCAGGCCAAAGTGAAGAAGGTCAAGTATGATGGAGGAGCTGAGACAGATCCACACTGGAGTCCAGAGAGCAGGAAGATGATGGAGTCTCTGGGAAAACTGGCTTTTGATCAGCTGCAGAAAGGAAACCTGATCTTCTATGAATCAGACCTGACAGAGTGTGGCATCGATATCAGAGCAGCCTCAGTGTACTCAGGAGTGTTCACACAGATCTTTATAGAGGAGAGAGGACTGTACCAGGACAAGGTGTTCTGCTTCATCCATCTGAGTGTTCAGGAGTTTCTGGCTGCTCTTCATGTCCATCTGACCTTCATCAACTCTGGACTCAATCTGCTGGAAGAGCAAAAGGCAACATCTGTGTTGTTTAAATCATCTTTCCACCAGAGTGCTGTGAACAAGGCCTTACAGAGTTCAAATGGACACCTGGACTTGTTCCTTCGCTTCCTCCTGGGTCTTTCACTGCAGACCAATCAGACTCTCCTACGAGGTCTGCTGACACAGACAGGAAGTTGCTCACAGGCCAATCAGGAAACAGTCCAGTACATCAAGGAGAAGCTCAGTGAGAATCTGTCTGCAGAGAAAAGCATCAATCTGCTCCACTGTCTGAATGAACTGAATGATTGTTCTCTAGTGGAGGAGATCCAACAATACAGGACTTCAGGAAGTCTCTCCACAGGTAAACTGTCTCCTGCTCAGTGCTCAGCTCTGACCTTCATGTTACTGTCATCAGAAAAAGATCTGGATGAGTTTGACTTCAAGAAATTCTCTGCTTCAGAGGAGGCTCTTTTGAGAATGCTTCCAGTGGTCAAAGCCTCCAAAAAAGCTCTGTGAGTAAATATGTGATCATACCCTTAAACCTTCAAATTATTGGAAATAAATTAGAAGTGCTCAGTTCAAAGACTTTAACCCTTTAAGCTCTACCATAGAACCAAGTCCGCCACAACTTACCTTATATTTTTACCTGCTGATGTGAGCATTTCAAGTTGCTATACATCACTACAAGCATTATATCTCAAATTTTAATAATATGTATGCATTAATTCCATAGTAACTACATTAATTGCAAAAAAAGTGAAATAAACTGAAAAAAATAAACCGTTATTGGTGGGTTTTTTTACATATATTTCTAGAATTTTATGAGTCTTATCCCTCAAAACTGTAAATAAAAAAAAAAAAAGTTGCACAAGAAAGTTTCCAACAATAGGAAATTCATTATGAGTGTCTTCATAGTTTTATTTTTGAGATACACCACTATTTATATACTGCGTGAAAAAAGAAAATAAATATTATATTGCAAATTTGCAAAAAATAAAAAAAACAGCATGTTCATCAAAATAAACTATTTTCAGCAGTGCAATTTGATTTCTAAGCGTCCAGTTCAGCAATTCAGAAAATCATGAATCCAAATACGACTTTTAAAAACACCAGTGTCGGCTTATAAGGCCCCAAAGGAAAAAAACTAAATTTTCCGCAAAAATGACATCACTTCCGGTTCTAAGCAAGTAATGGCGGACATGCGATAGTTCGCGCTGACGTCTATTTCAACATAAGAAGTGTTATGAACAGCTGATCGGGGGGGTTGCTGCAAGTGCTTTTTATATGTGGAAGGAAACCGGTTTAAATTTGCAAAAAAATATTATTCCACTAACTTACGTGGATCCGGTTCTACAGGGATTTAAAAATAGTTGTGCAAAACGGAGCGTGCCTGCTCCGACCGGTTTTAAACGGTGAATTAACTGTTAACTCTTGGGAAGACAACGTTGGAGAAATGTGAACATTTTATTTGTACTGTATAATCTGCAGATTCTAACAGAAATCGGCAACTTCCTTTGAAGCACCGCTTAAGGGCCATCAGTCAAACAGTACTGTTTGGTCTGGGTCTAAACAGAAAATGTTGTGTGTCAAATCCTCTATCGCGCATGTGGGCCACTTTGAGGGTTCACACTAGAATGCGTTTGCGGTCACATTTTATTTGTAGTGTGAACAAGCAGATAAAAAAAATCGGATTTGATCAAAAAATCGGAATTGAGCATTGTGACCTGCAGTGTGAACGTAGCCTTATACAGCTAGTGCTTAAAATCCAGTGTTATTCACAGTCCAGCATAATATTGACTGAATTTAGTTCAGTGTACACAGATTTATTAGCTGAGTAGGTAGAGTGGTCTCCCGATGGTCAGGGGTCAAATCCACCGAACTGCTAACCTAAGGGACCCCTGAGCCAGGTACTGTCAAGTTACCAATCCTGGGTGCTGGATTGGTAACTGCCCAATGCTTCTCTGGGTAAATGGTTTAAAGGCAGAGGACTACAAAATTTTCCACATGCGGGACTAAAAGGGATTAAAAAAAATGGTTCAACATATTAACAGATTTCATTTGATTACATTATTTGTTTGTTTGTTTTTTTTCCTCAGGCTGAGCAGCTCTAACCTGTCAGAGAAAGGCTGTAAAGACTTGTTGTCAGTCGTCAGCTCCCAGTCCTGTAGTCTGAGAGAGCTGGACCTGAGTACCAACAGCCTGAATGACTCAGCAGTAAAGCTTCTGTCTGCTGCATTGGAGAGTCCACATGCTAAACTTAATATTCTGAGGTCAGATCAAATTGTTTTCTGTTTTGTTTATATGTTTGTTTTTGTTTGATCAACTAACAAAAATAATAAAACAATTTAACCAGTAAAGTTACACTTTATCCATTTGTTGTTGTTTTATATTATTATTAATCATTTAGCTTAAAGTTAAAGTGAAGTTTTGCTAACTTGACCAGCACAAGACAAGGATGATCCTTTAAATTACAGGATTAGCTGTTGCAATTTGATTATACTTTAACAACAGTCGTTTTCATGTTTTTAAATTCAGACTCAACATCTGTGAACTCTCAGAGGAAAACTGTGAAGCTCTATCCTCAGTTCTCAGCTCACAGTCCTCTAGTCTGAGAGAGCTGGACCTGAGTATCAAAAACCTGCAGGATTTAGGAGTGAAGCTTCTGTCTGCTGGACTACAAAGTTTAAACTGTAAACTAAATATTCTGAGGTCAGGCCAAATTACATTTTGTGTTAAGAATTATGTTTACTTTAAAAATAGAAATACTGAATTTAATCTTGTGAAATATATTAACGACCTTTTTATCAGTGTTTGTTTAGATTGCCGTTTACTTTTCAGACTGAGTGGCTGTAACCTCTCAGAGAGAAGCTGTGAAGCTCTGTCCTCAGTTCTCAGCTCCCAGTGCTCTTGTCTTAGAGAGTTGGACCTTAGTAACTGTGACCTGCAGGATTCAGGAGTGAAGCTTCTTACTGCTGGTCTAAAGAGCTCACAGTGTGTAGTGGAAATTCTCAGGTCAGGATTCAAACTTTTCCACATTTGATCATTTAAAATGTAAATTGTTGCATGAACAGGTAACCTTTATAGAGCTTTTAAGTGTGAATGGATTATTAGATTCTGAATTACTTTTAAAAGTTTTAATGGTCATGTTTGTTTATTAAAAAATACTTCATGTACTTGCTAATTAGGGCACCTTTGTGCCCATAACATATAAATCAGATTTATTTAGGAATAAAATAAGGAGGTTAGTGATTAGTGATTGTTTGTTTTTTGTTTTTCATTCACAGTACTCACTTTTAAGGGCTGACTTGTCAAAATGAGATTTTTATCTTTTCAGCCTTCCCCACCAACAAACTGGCTGGAAAGGTGGTCAGAGACAAAGGAATGTCTTTGATCCTGCTGCTTGAACTAAGACCTACAAATTTAAGTAACACAATGACAACATTTAACAATTTCATTCCAACAGTAGGGGGCGTAGATCAACCGGTAAATTGAGGGCTTCATTTTGACGATCAGCTCTCTCTTTACCACAACAGACCGGTACACTGTCTGCATCACTGCAGCCGCAGCACCAATCCGTCTGTCGATCTCTCGCTCTTTTCTCCCATTGCTCGTAAATAAGACCCCAAGATACTTAAACTCCTCCGCTTGGGGCAGATGCTCGTCCTTAACCGGAGTGGGCACTCCACCCTTTTCCAGCTGAGGACAATGGCCTCAGATTTAGAGGTGCTGATTCTCATTCCCACCACTTCACACTCGGCTGCGAACTGTTCCAAGGCGAGCTGGAGACGACCAAAGTGAAAGCTTTCCGCCACTTGTCTACACCTAGAAATTCTGTCCATAAAAATTATGAATAGAATTGCCGACAAAGGGCAGTCGTGGTGGAGCACATTACCCACCAGGAATGAGTCCGATTGGTTGCCGGATATGTGGACCTAGTTCTTGCAACGGTCATATAAAGACTCAATGGCCCATAGCAATTGGCCAGACACCCCATACTCTCAGAGCCCCCCTTCCAACACAGGAACCCCCGAGGATCGAATGCCTTCTGCAAGTCCACAAAACACATGTAGACTGGTTGGCCAAACTCCCATGCACCCTCAAGTATCCTTTAGAGGATAAAGAGCTGGTCCAGTGTTCTGCGACCAGGACGAAAACCGCAATTTTCCTCCTATATCCAAGGTTCAACTAACAGACAAACTCTCCTCCCCAGCACCCTGGCATAGACTTTCCCAGGGAGGCTGAGGAGTGCGAGTCCCCTGTAGTTGGTACACACCCTCCGGTCCCCTTTCTTAAAGATGGGGACCACCATCCCGGCCTGCCAGTCAAGGGCTGCTGCCCCTGATCCTCACGCAACATTGCAGAGACGTGTCAACCAAGGCAGCCCTACAACATTCAGAGCCTTCAGGAACTCGGGGCGGACCTTGTCCACCCCAGGGGATCTGCCACTAAGGAGTTGTTTAACTGCCTTAGTGACCTCGCCCCCAGAGATAGAGATTGACAGACCACGTGACTTTCGCGCATTGCATGCCGGGTACTAGTGACAAAACAAAGCAATGCATCAAACGCAAGCATTTGCAGCACCGCAAAACGTTCATTCTCCGGTTCCAATACCTTCTTGCTTTTTCTTTGTCCCCCCCAAAAAATTTATGTACAAAACGAAGGAGAACAATGCCGGTCCGTACAAAGACAGACTTGATGAAAAGTCAAAGAAAAGATACGAGGAAAAAAATCAAACAAGTGAAAGGGTTAGACCCTTACGAGCACACAGAGTGGACAAAAGACGTTAGCGTGCTTCCCAACTTTCACCACGCTCATGTTTATAACTATACGGTTCTTGGAGTGAGTGCATACACTCATGAAGTTTAGTAACGTCAGGTCACTGCAACAAGCCCAGGTACAGTTTACCGACGGATGGGTACAGGACCTTGAAATGCACCATGTAGAACGAAAGACCATGTAGGAACAAAAATAAGTTAACCAGTCTCACAAATCGTCTTCATAAATGCACATTCGTTAACTGTTTATTAATAGGACCTTTAAAAAGCAGCTGTAGGCATTTTTATACAAACAGGCTTTTAAATAAATTTAACTTGTATGTCTGATCTTATTGTAAAGCACTTTGTGATTTTTGTCTGTGAAATGTGCTATATAAATACATTTTACTTACTTACTTACTTCTCCTAAGTCACTGAATGATTATAAGCCTGTGGCTCTGACTTCTTTAGTGATGAAGTCATTTGAGAAGATAATTTAGAAGGAGATTTTAATGCATGTTTAACACCATCTTGACCCTTTCCAGTTGACCCTTTCCAACAGCATCCTCCACACAGGAAGAGGTGTGGAGGATGCTGTTGTCACACTAATATTGTAGGCTGTTACCTTATACCATTAAACAGCTTGAGATAACTGTTGGTGTCTGTTGAGAATTGTCACTTATAAATATTTAAATTGAATGGATGTAAATGGATAGATGTTATTGTGACAAAGGGAAAATGATTGTTGACAGATGGATTGTTGTTTTGTGTGTCTGCAGTCTGTCAGGCTGTCTGATCACAGAGGAAGGCTGT
The DNA here is from genome assembly GCF_036321145.2 of Pelmatolapia mariae. Classification (NCBI taxonomy): domain Eukaryota; kingdom Metazoa; phylum Chordata; class Actinopteri; order Cichliformes; family Cichlidae; genus Pelmatolapia; species Pelmatolapia mariae. The sequence goes on along the minus strand of NC_086229.1, from coordinate 5,347,486 downwards.
ACTTCTCTGGCCTCAGCTCTGAGCTCCAACCCCTCCCATCTGAGAGAGCTGGACCTGAGCTACAATCATCCAGGAGACTCAGGAATGAAGCTGCTTTTGGCTGGAGTGAAGGATCCAGGCTGGAGGCTGGACACTCTCAGGTATGGAGAAAATGTCTGATAGAGGAGGAAGAGCTGGAAGAAGTGTTCCTGTGTCCTTCACTCACTTCCTGTTTGTTTCCTGCAGATGGGACATGAACAATCACACAAACAGGAATATTTTCAGGGACAGACACACTAGTCCAGCTGGATAGTGCATGGATATTTATGTAGGGGGTCTCCAAGGAGTCTGTTTGCAGGAACATTAATGATAACTGATAAGTCATGTTGAGAGTTTCATTAAAAGTAGACCTACAGGTAGGTCCATAAATATTTGGACAGAAACAACATTTTGTAACTTTAGGTCACAGGTGTACTGTACCTGAGTCCATTGTGTACCTAATGAAGTTTCAGCCATGTGTATGTTTCCCATGCTGTATGTCCACAGTCACAGTGACAGTCAGTGACACTGGCAGAAGGATGAAACAAGGCTGTGAATCATTTCAGTCAGTGTGTGTGACAAAGAGGCAGACAAGAGCAGCTAACATTTGGAAATGGAAGCTTAAACACTGGAAACTTTGATAACCTGATGCTGCTAATGGGCCTTGATAAAATCAATTCTTCATTCTCATTCTGTTGTTTGAGAACAATAACAGAAAATTATGTACTTGCTCAAATTGTTATATACATTGTTAAAATAAAATATATTTTTTAATGTACAATTTCTGTTTGCATTTCAATTTCTGAAAATTATTGGTTAAACATGTTTGTGGTTACAGCAAAAATGTTTGGCCCTGACTTTTTTCTGATGACTATTTTCTCCATTGACTGGAGATATGGTGTTGATGAATGTGTCAGAACTAATCCAAAGATATAACCCTGTGCAGTTTGGAGAAATGGCATCATCCAGTCTGTCCTGTTTCCATCAATCACTGTGCCGTCTTCAGGACCTGTAAAGGTCCAGAATGAGGGACAAACACATGTCTACAGACCTTTCAGATCATGGAGATAAACTGTTCACATTTCTTCCTTCAGGCAGATGATACAGAGTGTTGTTAACAAAAAAACAGACACCACAGACAATTCATTTCCCCGGGCTTTCACTTTGATGAACACTGTGAATGTTCATGTGTATGAGAGCCATGTAATGTCCATGTGTGCATGCTGACTGCTCTGACCCCCCCTCCTTTCAGGGTGGAGCCTGCTGGAGTCCGATGGTTGAGACCAGGTCTGAGGAAGTGTAAGTGTGTTTTTAATGGGATTCATGAAAACAAAGCAGCACACATTCAACAATCTTCATCATGTCAGGAGTCATCATCAAAGTGTCAATCAATGAACAGGTGATGGATCAATAACTGCAGCTGGATTGTGTTTGTTCTCTCCATCAGATTCCTGTCAACTCATAATCGACACAAACACAGTGCACACAAACCTTCAACTGTCTGACAACAACAGGAAGGTGACACAAGTGAGAGAGGTTCAGTCATATCCTGATCATCCAGACAGATTTGAAGGATGTTATCAGCTGCTTTGTAGAAATGGTCTGACTGGTCGCTGTTACTGGGAGGTCGAGTGGAGAGGATGGGTTCGTATATCCTTGACTTACAGAAGAATCAGAAGGAAAGGAGAAATTAAAGATTGTTTGTTTGGATGGAACGATCAATCCTGGAATCTCTTCTGCTCTGATGAGCATGGTCTTCAATCGGTCTGGCACAACAAGGTAAAAATATCTGTCTCCTCCTCCTCCTCCTCCTCTGTTTCTAACAGAGCAGCAGTGTATGTGGACTGTCCTGCTGGCACTCTGTCCTTCTACAGAGTCTCCTCTGACACTCTGATCCACATCTACACCTTCAACACCACATTCACTCAAACTCTTTATCCTGGGTTTTGGATTGGATCTAGTTCCTCAGTGTCCCTGTGCTGAGTGTAAAGAGTGTCTCCTGTTAGAGAAACACTGACTGTTGAACAGATAGTTCAGTCTGTACATGTCTGTCTCTTTCACTCACAAACACGTTTTCAGATTCATGGATTCAATCAGTTGATGTTTGAAACTCTTCTAAATGATTCCTTGTTTGATTTCTCTTCTTTAATGGGATGTTTCCATCACGGCTGAATAAGTGGACATCCAATAGTACTCAGTGTATCAAATATGAAAGACAAATAAAGAAATATTAAAGACATTCAGCATCTCTCATGTTTCTGTCATTCTATAAAAATAGCTGCTTTTAAAACTGATCCAATAACAAAAACATGAACTTCCATATTGATCAGATCAATACGTACAGCTCTGAAGTCACTAACATCTCCTTGAACTCTTCATTGATGGGGATTTGTGGCCCTCTGCTGGTGAGAAGATGAACTGCATGATGGCAGTTTAATGAGCACAGATGACATGTAGGGCGTTTATCAATATGCGTACTTGTGCGTACTTGCGTTCTCGTGTACTCGTGATACGTCATCAGTCGGAGACCAAGTACTGTTCCAATTCGAAGTACGCATCAAGCCGAGCACGCGAAAAAGTCCCGGATGTGTTCTCGATCCGTCCGTTTTATCGAGCATGCATCGGTGTAGACTTGGGACAGCTATTTATCCCAGAATGCATTTCGTCCAAAACTCAACAGCGGACTCCCGGCACATCTTTTCAAACCCCCCCCCCCCTGCTCGCAGACTTCTCACTACTCAGGTTAAAGAAACCCCAGCAGCTGTCTACAGTATTGAGTGTCCACTAGAATTGAAATAAAAGCGTTCTAACATCTCACCTGCTTGTTTTTATTAAGCTATGTACACGTATGTACATGTACACTATTTTTATTAATAGAGGTTTCACTACTGAGGTTAAAAATGATATATAAGTCACTTAGATCACTTCTAAATGTTAATGTTTGGTTCATTTCAGTGTTTTATTTGTTCCTGAGTAAACCGGTTTGGCTGTGATTAAAGTTAAGCTTCATAACATGTTACTCACAGTTAAATTAAGAGGGGACGGCAGTGAAAACTCCGGACCTGTGACATCATCACGTACGCTGGTGTTCCAATTGTACATATCGTGAGTCCGTGCTCGCGTTCTCGGCGGGTACGTACTCCCGTGCGTTCTCGGCGAGTACGTACTCACCGAGAACGCGAGTACATACTCGCGTACTTGGGCATTGATAAACGGCCGTAGTGTTTTTAAATCTGCTTTTTCTAATTGTTCAGTGTCCTGCTCCAGGAAACAGCTTCAACAAAGTCTGGCTTTCAAAATAAGACCTCAGTCTGAGTTTTTTAAAAAAGCTCTTATTTTGGAGGGAGCTGACATTTAATCTTCATATTATCAGTTTATCAATGGGCATTATTAGCAGTTATCAGCCCCATAACTGTGGCTCAGATTGGCCCTCCTGCACCTGTTAGCAGGCTCAGTAGGTCGTTATCACCAATTGGTGAGCCGGATCGCTGTGTCGCTGTTGGAGGGACGACGATAAATCCAGATCCAGTACAGACAGACTCCTGTTCACTTCACATCTATTTAATCAGTTTGAATATGATTTCCTCATGAACAGAAACGGTTTTCATAATGGCTTCTGAATGTTACTCTTTTTCCACAAGCATCATCTGTATGATGGAAGTCGAGCCTGGAAATAGTTTTTTGCTAGTATATTACATGCCATCAGAGTGCTAGCAACGTTACTAATGTTCAGTTGCACTTTACTAGGTCACTTAAACATCACTTAAATAAAGAAGGAAATATTGGCTCTGTTTTATCTGCTGTGCCCAAAAGTGACTCCCCGTATTTAAACTGCTATGAATAACTTGTTGGTCTATAATATGTGAAACATGTGTCAAATGTCTCCATCATGAAAGATATCACGTCATCTTGAGCCACAAAAACATTCCTATCATGAGGTAGAAGCTGGAATCAGTTTGTTGCAGAGGGACGTTTACATATCCCATATTTATCCAGTTAAAGTCACATTGAAATTCAAAAATGTCTTTTCAAGAGTCGTCTGTACAAGAGGATGATCAACCGATCTCTAATAATCGGCTATGTACCACTGGCCTTCAAGCTGTCTGTAGTTAAACCTTTACTGAAAAAGCCATCTCTAGACCCAGCAGTCTTAGCTAACTATAGGCCAATCTCCAACCTTCCTTTCATATCAAAAATCCTTGAAAGAGTAGTTGTCAAACAGCTAACAGATCATCTGCAGAGGAATGGCTTATTTGAAGAGTTTCAGTCAGGTTTCAGAGCTCATCACAGCACAGAAACAGCTTTAGTGAAGGTTACAAATGATTTTCTTATGGCCTCTGACAGTGGAATCATCTCTGTGGACTCAACCTCTTCCTCTCAGCTGCCGATAAACTGCTGCTCCAACATACCACACTGTAAAAAATGACAGAAGCCACCACAGAGTCATAGAAGGTCTTTAAAAGCGCTCCCTGTACTCCAAATGACCTCAGCAGGTAGAGTCTGCTCTGACCCTTCCTGTAAAGAGCATCAGTGTTGTGGCTCCAGTCCAGTTTATTATTCAGGTGAACACCCAGGTACCTATAAGAGTCCACTATCTCAATGTCCACTCCCTGGATGTTCACCGGTGTCAGTGTGGTGGGTCTGCGTCTCCGGAAGTCCACCACCAACTCCTTGGTTTTCCCGGCGTTGATCAGCAGGTGGTTCTGCTGACACCAGTCCACAAAGTCCAGAGTCCACTGTCTGTACTCTGAGTCGTCCTCACCTGTGATGAGACCGACTACGTCAGAGTCGTCAGAGAACTTCTGCAGGTGGCAGCGTGGGGAGTTGATGGAGAAGTCTGCAGTGTAGAGGGTGAAGAGGAACGGTGCCAGCACAGTTCCCTGTGGGGCCCCCGTACTGCAGACCAGCGTATCAGAGACACAGCCCTGTGACCTCACATACTGTGGACGTTCTGTGAGGTAGTCCAGTATCCACCGTGACATGTGGTGGTCCACTCCCGATAGCTCCAGCTTGTCTCTCAGAAGTCGTGGCTGGATGGTGTTGAAAGCACTGGAGAAATCAAAGAACATGATCCTCACAGTGCTTCCAGGCTTCTCCAGGTGAGTCAGAGCTCGGTGCAGGAGGTAGATGATGGCGTCCTCCACCCCGATGCCAGGCTGGTAAGCAAACTGCAGCGGATCCAATGAAGACCTCACCAGGGGGCGCAGATGGTTTAGAACCAACCTCTCGAGGGTCTTCATCAGATGCGATGTCAGGGCTACCGGCCTGTAGCTGCTGAGGTCCTTGGGATGGGAGGTCTTTGGTACCGGTACCACGCAGGTGGTCTTCCACAGCTGTGGTACTTTCCCCAGTGACAGGCTCAGGTTGAACAGATATCCTAGTATGCCACACAGTTCATCTGCGCAGCACCTCAGGAGTCTGGAGCTGACGCCATCTGGACCTGCAGCCTTCCGCACCTTGATCTTGCGAAGCTCATTCGTCACCTGAAGTGCTGAGATAGAAAGAGTGGATTTTGGGGGAAGGGTGTGTATGTTGGAGTCCACAGAAGCCGTGGGTGGGTGTAATGACTGGGAGCTGGGAGGTGTGAAGCTGACAGGTGTGAAGTCCTTCAGGCTGTTCCAAACCCCTCTGATGTTGTCCTGTTGCAGCTGCTCTTCCATCTTCCTCCTGTAGTTTTCCTTTCCCTGCCTTATCTTCCATTTCAGCTTCTTCTGGACAACTCTCAGCTCCTGTTTGTCTCCAGATCTAAACACTCTCTTCTTCTCCTTGAGGAGAGCCTTAATTTCAGGATTTATCCATGGCTTGTTGTTATAAAAACACCGTACCTTTTTGATGGGTACGGTGTTGTCCACACAGAAGTTCATGTAATCCGTAATGCAGTCTGTGACGCTGTTGAGGTCATCCTCCAGGGGGCTGCAGAGGTTGTCCCACACAGTAGAATGGAAACAGTCCCTCAGGGCCTCTTCAGTCTCTGCCGACCATTTCCTTACTGTGCGTTTCACTACTGGTTCTCTGTGTACTAAAGGTTTATACACAGGTTGGAGATGAACCAGGTTGTGATCTGAGCCCCCCAGGGGAGGAAGAGGTGATGAGCTGTATGCCTCCTTGGTGTTGGCATACAATAAGTCCAATGTTTTATTGTCTCTGGTATGGCAGGTAACATACTGGGTGAAGGTGGGGAGAGTGGAGGACAGGGAGATGTGATTAAAGTCCCCAGAGATTAGGAAAAGGGCCTGAGGGTGCTGTGTTTGGAGTCTGCTGGTTACAGTGTGCAGGACCTCACAGGCTGCCGCAGCGCTAGCAGAGGGCGGGACATACACAGCTATCATAATCACGTGTGTAAACTCTCGCGGTAGATAGTACGGTCTCATGCTAACCGCTAGCAGCTCAATGTCCTTACAGCATAGCGTCTCTTTGATAGATAAATGTCCAGAGTTACACCATCTATCGTTCACAAACACAGCCAGACCCCTCCTCTCTTCTTACCACTCTCCACTGTTCTGTCGGCCCGGATCAGATGAAAACCATCCATGTTTACGTGTGAGTCCGGAGTTAGCGCAGTTAGCCACGACTCTGTGAAGCACATCAGGCTGCACTCCCTGTAGCTCCTCTGATGTCGGGTAAGGGCCGCCAGTTCGTCTGCTTTTTTGGGGAGAGATCTTACGTTCCCCATAATAATAGATGGAATCGCTGACTGGTACCTCCTAACTTTACTGCGACGCCCGATCCCGGCCCGAGTACCGCGTCTCTTCCTCCTCACCTCGCGGGGGATGTTAGCTTGCTCGGCGGTAGGCATGGCAGCGGAGGCTCCGAGGGCTAACAGCTGATCCCTGCTGTAGACAACGGGAGGTCGGACCTCCACGCGCTCTCCGGACAAAGACGCCGTAAAAAAATGTAATAAAGAACACCATTGTCCATAGAATTCTGAGCTCCATTGTGGGGGACAGCAGTCCACAATAGAAAAACAAAAAACACAAAAACAACAGAGAAACATATATTAAAGAGAAAAAAAGGACTCGGTCAGGTCGGAGCTGCTGATACTGGGGTCCTAGCTAGGAGTGGCGCCGGAAGTTAAAAGAAAAAGAAGAAAAAAAAATCAATAAGGTCAATAATGGTGTTCCACAGGGTTCGGTGCATATGTACAGTGCATATATACTCCGAGTGTTGTTCTTCCTTCAGCCCAAAGATCAAAGAATTGGGAGATTCATCACCAGTCTGATGTGAGTCAAATTTGCTGCCATCAGCAATAATTTTTCAAAGATATTCATCAGTGTTTGAGCAGTTATGATATCAGGGACAATCTAGACATGTGCGACAATACTGAAGATGTCACATGACACACCATAAACATCATGTGATCCACTCTCAGTCTGCACTTTCATTCATGACTTCAACAGGTTGAAATGAGCTTTGAAGAAATATTCAGCGAAATAAAGTTTTCATCTCATGATTCATGTGAGCACCAGATGAACTTTACAAAGAATCAGTGGATTTATCTTCTTTTTTAGATTAACTTTGATTGCTTAAGATGGCTCTAACTTCTCACTCACTAACCTCTCATATGAGTTCAGATCAACTTTTTGTGTCTTCACACATAAGAATGTGCCAGTCTGAGCAGTCAGACGACATACTTTGAGACCAGCCCATGAAGGTGTGGCCCTGTCACACTCTTCAGGTGGAGTCCTACCTTCTTCCAGGAAGCAGCTCACCTGTGTGTCCGTGTTTAGTGTCCAGGTGTGGAGTGGAGCTTGTTGTTGGTGTCTCTGTGTAAAGAAACTGTAAGTTTGATTTGTTTCCTCCTTTAACAGTTTTACTGTTTGTTTCTGCTCTGTAATGCTTTGACCAGATGTTCAGCTCTTGTTTCAGGACAAACTTTGATCACTCTTGTGTTTAAAGACAAATACACATGATTATAGATCGTTGATGGACTGAATCCGCATTGGTTATCAGTTAGTAACTCTGCACTGAAACATTTGTTACTGTGATCAACAATTTAAACGTATCTGTATGAAACTTCACAGACGTCACAGACACTAATCTGATGGAACATTGTTGTTCAGATTAATTTGAAACAATCAGATCACTTTGTTCTTAAGAAGTCTACATTCAGGTTTTACTGAAATGACATTAAAAAAACTTGATATAAAGCAGAGCCAGCTCAGTTCATTGTTATGGCAAGAAAAGTTAATCAGGAGAAAATAGAAATTTTCACAAGCACTGTGAACATTTATGGCATGTTTTAAATCCTGGAGCTTATGATAATATCTGAATGTGGAGGCTGTGACTTAAATAAAGTGTAATGTGCAGAAAAGTATTTGGACTTGGCAGCTTTTCCATGTCTTTGTGTTCTTAATTAGTGAATTTAGTGTTTTCTTATTTACCATTTCAAGATTTTAAGCTCTTAATAGTTGGTTGCTTGTGTTTCACTCTTTTTTAAATTCAGAAGAGTTTGGATATTTCTTTTTTTTAAAAAACAAAAAAATTCCTTTTGAACTTTTTTCATTCTGAATAAATGTCTTAATGGTACATATATCTGAACTCATACATGTTATAATTCTCTTTTGTTGTTTTGACGTATTCCTTTGTGAATCATGACTTTAATATCAGAGTAAAGGGTCACAACCTCAAATACACTTGTACCTCTCCCTAAACAACAAAATAATGTTTCAGGTGCAAAGTGGAGAACCTAAACCTTTTAAATCTGTTTCAAATTAAACACAAATTAACAGTTCAAAAATATTGTTAGTTGTTTTGTCTCTTTGTGAATTCTATTTCACCAATAAGACCAGACACTCTTTCAACACTCAGTCTGTGCTCTGTAGCAACTGCATTATTCTTTAAAAGGTCTGTTTAAGAGCAGGTATAGTCATGTAAAAGATAAAATCTATGTTACTTCTCGTCACCACACAAGATACAATCAGAAACAAAAATGGCACAAATGAACACTAATCTGTCCTGATTATCTGATATCAGAGGCGTTCTATATTAGACATTCAGTGAACTCAGTCTTTTCTAACTCAGCTGGAAATGTTCAGATGTTAAGATCTAAACTAAAGAAGGACTACAGATTCATGTCCACAAGGTGAGATCTGATTTTCTACTCATCAGCAGAGCTGAGGAAGCGGTCTGACTGTTGTAGTTTTCATTTAACAAGGACTCAGATTTGTTTACAAACAACAAAACAAAAACAGACGAATGGATTTAAAAACAGAAAAAACAGAGTGGAATATCATTTTTATAACCCAGTCAAAAGTCAGACACACATAGTGTGACACACTCAGACATAAAGTATTCAGTGAAACATTCCACTGCTGACAGCTGATGGTTGTGGCATCAAAGAAACTAATAGAGCAGAATGGGGCAGTGAGACATTTATCATTTACTTTACATGAAATAAATCTGATGCATGATCTGAATAAACATATAAATCATACTTCTTGTTTGTTAGTCTTTATACAGGTCTTTTAAATAACCTGTTGTTACTGGATCCACTTCTTCTGACCTGTTTTCATGTTATAAACATATAGGAATATTACAGAAATTGATATATTTTATTGTTTTTGAAACATTACTTTGTCTTCATTCCTGATTGTTTATTTGATTGTTATGTGAAGAACTTTGTCATGTCTGCATATTAATTATGGTCTATTAATAAAGTCTGTTAGATCAGATGGTATTATAGGTACTCTTGGTTTGTCAGCTTTCCGTTCAGCTTCCTTCTCTCAACATTCGGCCACAGCAGATAGCTGCTCTTCCCTTACCCTGGTTCTGTTGGAGATTTCTTCCTGTGAAAAAACTTTTTTCTTCCCACTTTCACCAAAGCGCATGGTCATACAGGCTCATATGATTCTTTGAGATTTTTGCGGTAGGGTAGTATTATTATAGCTATCTTTGCCTTACTTTAAAATGCACTCTGAGGGAACTGTTGATGTGTTGTTTTGGTGCTATATAAATAAAACTAAACTTAAATCGTTCTGTCAATATAGAAATGATTTTTTGTCATAGATTATTCTGACAGTAATATAATTGTGAAAAAACATTGTTTAAAAAAAAAGAGTAGATTTAAAGTTTTCTCTGTCCAAGAACTAATTACTTTAAACTTAATAAAATAGAAACCACAGACAAAACTCTATCTGCTCTCTGATGGTGTGTTCAAAGGTCAAGGAGGGTTCTGTTATTGAGTTAGGAGCGAGACTGTGTTGGTCAAGCATCTCCAATCTTCGGTGCCATTTTTAACAACAACAACAACAGGATTTAATAACATCATTTCTCAGATAGTTGACTCATCTGTTCAGAAGTATCAAAGCTGTTCTTGTTCCTTCTATATCTAGTGTCTGTTCTCCATATTAAGAAAGGAATGCTGCTCAACAATGTTTTCATGTGGGTACCTTTAGCATTACTACAGCATTTTCACAGTGCAGCACTCAACGAGCTCATTAAGCAGGTTCAGGAAAATAATTGGAATTTTCCAAACACAGAGGTCCTGCTGGGATTTTTGTACCCAGTGTGCACTCTAATGTTTATACTTTGAAATATACTAATTTTTTTTAAAGAGGGATTTAGTTGCAGCAGACAGATTCTGAACTTCAACTCATGAGATACTTGTACATGTTTCTAAAGTAGAATCATTGTCACAATGACTTTAAACTGTCTTTGCACTGCAATTTGTTGGTGTTCATACGATATGATCATATGTGTGTCCTCATTAGGAAAAATATCTGTGTTTGTTTGTGAGGCTGTAGTATATGTGTTTATTTTGTTTAATGGTGATTTTGAAACAACATCAGGTTATTTAATGGAGACGTGTGAAAATAGTGTGACAGGTACTGCAGCAAAATACTGCGGTGAGTAATTACGAAACATTCCTACTTACTTTAAAGAAAAATAGCCTAGAATATTTAAGAAATTACTTTCTCTTTGAATAACTACCCAAACACAGCATGTGAACTTAATCCTGACTTAGACTCACTCTGAGCAGTCAGACGGCATATTTCTGGAGTGAACACATGAAGGTGCGGCCCAGACGCACACACACACACACACACACTGAGGGACAAGAACTTTCAAGACTCTGAAATCTTTTATTTGTTACTAATTGCTACAGTCAGTGTAACAATAAGAATTTTATTTTACATTTTTTAAAATTAAATCCTAACAACTGTAATCGTTCTCTCAGGTCAGCAGACCTGATGTTTGTGCTTGTCCGAAAGACGTAACGTAAGCTCTGACAGATTTTACTTATGTGCTGCAAAAATTGTAGAATGACTTGCTGTTGATGCCTGGCTCCTACACTCATTTAAAAACACACTTTTACTTTACAAATTTGAACCTACAAGAGATATAGCCTTTTATTGTTGGGCTTCTATAACTGTTGTGTATCTGTATATCAGACTAAAGACACTGAATGTGTCCTGAGCTCAGCTGAAGAGACTCTGAGCTCCAAGCCTTTATATTTACAGGGACAGCAGGAGATAGAGAGCAGATGTTTTTGGTGAATATTTCTTACAGATGTGTCTTAGATAAAGATTGGACATGTCAGCTTCGGACATGTGCATAAAATACCGCGCCAAAAACTGTTGGCTCTGTTCCAACAAGAAGTATTGTTACAAAACACACAGCTGACACGACACAGGTTAGTATAGTTCAAGAAAACAAAACTCAAAAGTAAAACTAGACATGAAAAAGACCTTTATTGCGAACTGAAATTCAAATGAAAACTAAACTTTTAAAAGGGATTACAACTAAATAAACTAACTAAAATCAAATTATTGGGGAAATATCCTCAGTGTCACACTCTCTTCATTTGGCTTAGAAATATAAATCAAGAATTGCCTTATGAGGGTTTGATAGGCATAATTATTTAGACTGAGGGTCACTTCTATCAAAAGTTTCTGTGTTTTTTAATTATAAAATCTGTACTGATTTGCATTTATTAAGCCTCTAACACAAGAGCTCCAAGAGCTTGACTCCATGTTCCTGGAAGCAGATGAGTACAGATTTGTTGAATACTGATTGGTTGACAAGCTGATTGGAATAGGTAAGGGAAAGCTGAGTTGAGTGAGAGCTTGGAAAAAAAACTTGAAAGATTAAAAAAAAAAAAGTTGAAAAGCTCAGACAGGCTGTTGTTTCAAACACACTGTTTTTTACTTTAGCTCTTTGTATGTTGGGTCTGCAGGGTTCAACAGCACAACCAAGACTGGTCTACAGACCAGTTGTACCACATACTTTGCTGGCAGAGAGTTCTGGTTTCAGATGGAGGCAGTGAACAGACTGTAAACATGCTCTATTATTGACTAAGATAATTTACAAATGGTTACATATCTGCCAAAATGTTAATTTACTCTTCTCAGCTTCAGGGTCTTTATGTTCACAGAGGCAGCAGATAGAGGGAATTCATAAAGTATTGTTTAAAACAAACATTCAGCCTCTATTCAGCATGTCAGCCTCTGTTAAAAATACTGCGACACAAACTGGTGGCTCTGCTCCAACAGACTGTAAAGACCAAAACTAAAAGGAAATAAAACAGGTTTTGCATTTCTCAGACTGGCTGAACAAAAATACTATAACTTACATCTGACACTGAGGTGTCTGTGACTCTGACTCTTTTGCCCTGTTGGGTTAAAATACCAGAAACATGTCAGACTTCATTCTGAGATTCATAACCAGAACATGTCTGTTAGTTTTCATTTGGATCTGAAAGCTAAAATCAGATTTCACACCAGTTAACTGAAATACCAGCTTAAATTTTTCAAGATCACAGACACAAATGCCAAAAACTGCTGCTGATGTTGAAGTGTGTTCTCAACATCAGAGAAAAGAAAACTCTTCAACAAGTTTTCATGTTAGTGTCTGTAGCATGGAAAAGCACTAATTCAGTTCACCAACTAGGTTCAGGGAAATGACTGGAAGATTTTCCAAACAGAGACATCCAACAACAAAAGAGGAAATCTGTTTCTTTTCTTTCTTCTTTGTTAATTATCTGACTCTCCACAGCAGCAGGTGGAGGAGATGGTGTCTCCATCAGCAGACTTTGTCTGTAAAACCAGAGAATCTTAAAGGGTGGGACTTTCAGACAGAGGATGAACTGAGTTAAATTATTTCTAGTAAAGAATAAAACTCACTATAAGAGATTATTTTTAGATAATATTATTTTAAAATAACATTGACAAAAGACTGTATAGACTAAACAAACTATGCTTAATTAATAATCAAAAAGTGAAAATAAATGCACACTCAAATATAAAACAAACATTAATTAAAAATTGACAAAAACATAAGTAAATTTGACAGTTTGCAGAATAAAGCCAAAGGCAACAATAGCCTGCTCAGCTGGAACTGGAAATCAGTGAGAATGAACAGGTTTTTTTGAAAGACTTTTTAAATTATTGACAGATTGTGTAGCTCCTATGTGAAAGTAAAAGAGAAAGAATGTGAAAGAATATCTATCTATCTCTCGCTCTCTCTCTCTCTCTCTCTCTCTCTCCATATATATATATATATATATATATATATATACATACATACACATATATATGAATGAATGAATGGTTTGTGTTTCCTCTGCAGGTAGAAAGTGTGTGTGAGCTGAATTGAGCAGCATGGATCAGTGTGAGGACAGAGAGGAGGGAGTCCCTCCCTCTAAAAGCACTCTGTGTGGGGAACATGAGAGCCAGACCAAAGCTCAGAGGTGAGATGACCATCTCTAACTGTCCATGACTCTTCTCCATGTCACAGCTCAGCACTTACATCACTGCTCCATCATTATTCACAGGAACCCACCTGGACCTCCACCCAGCTCTGTGTCCTTAAAGAGTGACGGGTCAAAGGGAGTTGGTGAAGATTTTAAAGCAGGCCTCTGTCCTTCTGCAGAGAGGTAACTCAAACCGAGTGATTTATGGCCCCAATAAATTATACATGAGCTCAGGAAGTAATAAAGGAAGTAATAAAAATATGATATTCATAAAAATTATGATATTCATCCAAATATGTTAGTTCATAGCTCATTATCCCCCTCCAAAAAATAAAAAAAAAAATAAAAAAAATGATTATTAAAAGGTTTTTATATCAAATAGCATTCTTTTATTTTGAATGCATTAAGAAGTTTTTACTTTTTATGCGTAAAAAACACCATCTGGTGATTTTTCAGTGCTTGTGCCTTTTAGTGTCTGTGCGCGTGCCTCTCTCTGGGCCCGTGCTTGTGAGTGTGTGAAAATGTGTTAAACCAGGTCGTACTTGCGTCTGTAAAGCAAACGGGCTCTCAATATCCTGTTTATATATCTCTCCGTAATAATGGTTCCTTGCATTGCCAGGCTTTTCAAAATGCATTTGTAGCTCATTCCCAGCCTAAAATAAAACCCAATCATACTGTCTTTATACATGGTGCATAGGTTTAGCCCACTCCTATGCCTATGGTTCTACGCAACTGTCCAGGAATCAATATGATGTGCGCACGTCATCTATTTTGTTGACACAAATGCGTAATTCGTTGCCACATTATACTATATTCATGCCCGCAAATTAGCATTTCGTGGCCACAAATAAGTATTTCGTGGGCTCGTTATACTATTTTGAGGGCACAAAGTAGTATTTTGTGGCCACAATTCATTTATTTTTTGGACCATGTCATCAGAGGGGCTCCGTGGAAATCAGATAAGATAGCAAAATTAAAGCCATTTCTTTACACATATAGATTTTAAATTTGAAATATTCAAATTGTTACTTGCTTATGTTTACACAAATTGTCAGAAATATCGACTGTCATGACCAAATGTTTCGTCAGAAATTGAAAAATAATTTTTCCTTATTTATTGGATTAACCCTCTTGGGTCCAGAGTATTGCTAGCCTCATTTTTTGACCACTTTTGGTTTCAGGATAAGGAGGCACTCACACAAGCCCCCACTATCCACAATTTTGTAGTTTCTGTTTTTGTTGTTGTTTTTAATTAGTTTTCAGTTGTTCATAAAAGAAAGCTGATTACATCCACTCATCTCTGATGTTGCAATATAGCCACCAGGCTGCACTAACCTTGCACAGGTCTGAGTCACTGCATGGCTTTGTGCTCTTTGTCTGCTTACACAATAATTGGTGTAGCAAAAGAAAGACTTTTTTCCAACATCGGTCCTGATTTAAAAGCACTTTAAGTGCTCAGTTAGTGCTTATCCCAAGCCTTTGTGTCAGACAGGGTGCCATCAGAGCTCCATGCATTTTATTTTTCTTGAAAAATCCAGAGAACTAGCATAAGGTTTTAATGTTTTGTTGTATTATTCTGACTGCTTGATTCCTCCACAGAGTGGACCAGCAGAGCTCAGAGATTCCCGGTGGTCAGTCTCCCCAGCAGCATCAAACACACCTGGACTCCATATTTATGGTCTGTACATGTACAACAACAATTTTTACATCTATTCGGTTCACAGTCATCTCCATGCTGCAATATGGAGCAATTTGTTCTTTGAAATGACTGTTAGTGGTCAGAATGGATGTTGTAAGGTAGCTTTAAAGACAGGGACTTTAAAGACATTAATGTTGTGAATGTTCTGCAATAGTGTGCCCCAAAGACAAGTGGCCAATGAGCTGAAAGCTCCATAATCCATAATGATCAGGTGAGCAGATGGTAAAATAACAGTAGAAGAGGAAGAGGATTTCAAAGGGCAGGAAGGTGTGTGAATATGCAGAACATCAGAGAGATGTAGAAGGGTGATGTTATGCAGGGACTTGAACGTAAGAAACAGATGGCGCTGGTATTGCAGTGAGATGGCGCTGGAGTGGAGGCAGCCTTTCCAAGTAGCTCTGCAACACCACACCTTTTCTTAACTTTTAACTTTTTTTAGACTAGGCCAGGGGTCGGCAACCTTTAACACCGAAAGAGCCATTTGGACCCGGTTTCCACGCAAAAGAAAACACTGGGAGCCGCAAATACTTTTTGACAAATACTTTTTCTACTTAAAAATAGTGATCCGAGATGGATAATGCACTTTTTAAAACTTCTGGAACCAGCTCCTTCATGTATTCGAGAGCTGAGCTGCTGGCATTAAGAACAAAGGAACAGACCGGCATGCGACACAATCGGCTGAGATAAAGAGGAGCTACAGAGGCTGCAAGGCTGGAGCGAGGAAAGCGGATCACCGGAGGCGATTCAAACCATCAATCCCGACAGTGATAATGGGCAACGTGAACTCGCTGTAGAATAAAATGGATGAACTGTGTGCTCTGAACAACCACCAACTATACCATGAGTGCAGTTTGTTTATCTTCACAGAAACGTGGCTAACCAAGCTAACGCCACAGGCTAACGTAGACCTATGCTGTTTCACATCCATGAGAGCCGATAGGGACACGCAGGCCAGCGGAAAAAGCAGAGGTGGGGGACTCATTGTCTACTTTAACAACAGATTCTGTAACCCTGGACGCGTCTCCATTAAAGTATCGGTATGCTGTCCAAACCTGGAGCTGCTAGCTGTTAGCTTGCGGCCATATTATCTACCTCGGGAGTTTAGTCATGTGATCTGTGTGTGTGTTTACATCCCTCCGAGGGCCGACGCAGCAGCTGCCTGTGAGGAAATACATACAGTTACAGCAAGACTTCAGACACAAAACCCAGAGGCTTTCATTATTATATCTGGAGACTTTAATCATGCCACACTGGATTCTACTCTGGCTTCTTTTCACCACTTTGTAAATTGTCCCACAAGGAGCAACAGGACAATTGACGTACCTTCTGTATGCCAATATGAGAGATGCATACAGAGCCACCCCGCTCCCCCCACTAGGGATGTCAGACCACAACCTGGTTTATCTACAGCCACAATACACACCCCTCGTCCAAAGGCAGCCTGTCACAACACGCTCCATCAGGAGATGGACCCCAGAAAAGGAGGATGCTCTGAGAGACTGCTATGACACCACAGACTGGGATGTGCTTCTGAGCCCACATGGTGAGGACATAGAGGGGGCGACACCAGAGGTGTGGACTCGAGTCACATGACTTGGACTCGAGTCAGACTCGAGTCATTAATTTTATGACTTTAGACTTGACTTGAAAAAAGGTTGTAAGACTTGTGACTTGACTTGGACTTTTACACCAGTGACTTGGTACTTGAATTGGACTTGAACCTGTTTACTTGAAAAGACTTGATATTTTAGCCAAATCTAAAATTTAACATACATATTATATAAAAAGTGCGGACCATTAATTCACTTTATTCATTCATTCATTCTTACCACACTCCGTATGTATGTGAGCGTGGGCTGTAGCACAGCCAATCAGATTAACCAGATTTGAAAAAAACAAAAACAAAAACGCTCGAGCCAAAAATGCTTCCAAGAGTAATTTCTTTCGGGTACATAAACTACGAAGTAGTCAACAAAAAGCGAAATGCAATATGCAAAACATGCAAGAAGAGAATCACAGACGGAGATGGAACAACTTCCAACTTTGTCCGACATTTGAAGTTGCATAAAGAACGGTAGGTGGTGCTTTTTTTTTCTTTTTTTTTGCTACGATGAAATAGCTGATAGCTGACTTAGCTAACTTCATCTTATTAGCAAATGTTCTCCGGGCTACGTTGATGATACTCTTTGGCTTTAACAGGTATGATATGTTTGTCATGCTATTTTAAATCCGGTCCTGCAAGCGCATCCAAGAATAACATGCAACTTGTTAGCTCAGAATTGTCGGTGAATGGTGAGCAGGGTCCGTTTCAGAAAGTGGGTTCTGTAGCTGTACTCAGGGAAGAGAGTTTCTCCGTCTCCTCCCCATCATTAACCCCGTAGATTTAACCCAGTTTAGACTGACAAATATTTATTTTACCATCACATCACAATTCAAAATCACTGTGTTTAATTTGCAATTAGTGAATGGTCGTGTTCAACTTTTGCATGTCTGAGCCAGGGAATTTTTTTTTGGTTAGAAAATCTTGCCCACCTCAGTGTGTAATTGAGTAGTCCTGCTATACATGGCCTTTTTCTTCTGTCATTTATGTCAATACATCAACTAAAATACTTTGATCTTATGTTATTAGCTGTTGTTTATTTGCAAAGGTTATTCTCAACAGGGATGCTAGACAAAAACGGCGTTTTCTACAGACAGCCTAACATACGCTCTCCACTAGCGAGTGAAAAAAGAAAAAACACCCCTTCCCTGTTGGTGTTAGAGTTTACCATGTCAGCCAATCAAAAAAATGATAAGGCAACATGTGACATTTGGTTGTTTAGGGAGAAGGGGAAGTTTTTAGGAGTGACACCCGCGACGGAAAGCGGGCGAGCGAAAGAAAGAGAGAGAGAGAGTTTTCATATGCGAGACATTAGTGGCGTTTAGCGTGTTTGGAGGCTGTAGTTAGTTTGTTGTGTAGTTATTGTTTTGTATTGTGTGTCAGTTAGACTGCTGAATTTCATATTTGATCTAAAAAAGCTGTCAAAGGCAGATTCCAGTGTAAACGCTGTCTCCACATAGAAAACTGGACGGTTGCACCTCCAGTTGTCAGACCTGCAGGGTTTAGGCCTGTGGTGTTCTCCTCTGTCTTATACTGAACACAAACTACATTTTTTGGACTGGCACAAATAATTTGTGTGCCTTCTTATTTGATGCAGCACACCTGATTGTTCTGTAAATGGATTTAAATGGTTATATAAAAAACGCCTGAGGCCTTGGCTGCATTTTTAGGTAAATAGTACCATATAACTTTGTTGTTTGCAAAACTTGTGCATAATTTTTAGAAATGTACAATTTCTATTTGCATTTCAAGTTATGAAAATGATTCGTTAAACATGTTTGTGGGTTTTACAGTAAAAGATATAACTTTTTTCTACTCGGATTCTGAATTTTTTGTCTGAATTTAGATCAACTCTGCTAATATAGTATACCAAAATGAAAAAAATAACTCAAATTTCAGATATTTGAGGTTGTGCTGTAAATAATGATACCAAACAAGGCAAGAAAAACATATTTTAAAAGTGAAATACAGAGGTAAAATCAAAAGTAGTCAAGAATGGCCAATTATACCCGGGACCCCAGAGGGTTAAAAAAAGACTTGAAAGGACTTGAAATTCAAAGTTTCGGACTTGGACTTGACTTGAAAGTTGTCTGTCTTGACTTACGACTTGACTCTGACTTGCTTGACTTTACTTGAGACTTGACTTGTGACTTGAGGATAAAGACTTGGGACTTACTTGAGACTTGCAAAACAATGACTTGGTCCCACCTCTGGGCGACACACTGTCTGACAGACTACCTCAACTTTTGTGTGGACACAGTCGCCCCTGCTAAGACAGTACGGTGTTATCCTAATAACAAACCGTGGGTAACACAGGAAGTCAAAGCTGTCCTCAACATGAAAAAGAAGGCTTTCAGGAGCAAAGTGAAGGAGGAGATGAAAGCAGCACAGCAGGAGGTGAAACGCTGCCTGAGGGAAGCAAAGGACACCTACAGGAGGAAGGTGGAGCAGAAGTTGGAGAGGAACAATATGAGGGAGGTCTGGAATGGTGTGAAAACCATCACAGGCCACAACACCAAGAACAGCACAGCAGGGGGGACTGTGGAGAAGGCAAACAAACTCAACTACTTGTTCAACAGGTTCGACTGGGGAGAGTGCCCGCCCTATGGAAGACATCCTGCATCGTCCCGGTCCCCAAAAGGAACCGCCCAATGAGCTGAATGACTTCCGACTGGTGGCACTGAGGTTCAAGGATGAGATTTTAAAGTTACTCAAAGATCCATAAGAAAAACGAGTATAGAGAATCTTATCTGCTGTATTTTTCTTCCCTTCAGGTACAGCATTAAACTCGAGCTCTATTTCTCTGCATCACGTTTTGCAGTCTATACACTGAAGTGTCCCTTAGGCCATCAGGAGTCCTTTGTCTTATTAGCCATTTAGCTGAATCAAGAAAAAACTTTTTTATCAGGGAAAATATCCTGTTTAATTACATCTCGTTTCCCTTTGGTTGCTTCCAAAAAATTCTGATCATCAGGAATCTAAGAGTCAAATACCTCTCTATCACTATCAGAATCAGATAACACATCTCACTCACTCTCTTTTCCAGCCTTTTCTTTTACCTGCATCTTTTTTGGCTTTATCCCGTTAGTCTTTAGTTTTCTTTTGGTGTTTGGCATCTTAAAAATGCTTTCATCATCACTGAACAAATTTATTCACTATGGGCTATTTCATCTACATCCATTCCTTCCACTCCTTCTTATGTAGTTGCTTGGTGCTTGCTAACTTCCTCACACACTTCAGCAGAAGCAGAAGTAGAGAAAACCTCACTGTTTTCCTGGCTTCTAAGTATTTCACACGCTGAAACCTTGGACTTGTTTTCCTCTCCTACATTAACTGCTGGAGCTCCTTCCTCTGTGTTATCTTCAGAAATACCTTTCCCCTCCTTATCTGTAGAAAAGCCTGCCAAGCTTTCTCCTGAAGCCCAGACCCCTGCGTTTTCAGAATCTTGCACAATTTCAGCCTCTTTTTGCGTCTTCTCAGGACAATTACAGACTGAATGCCCTTCCTTACTCATGGTTTCTGTTGTTGCAAAAATTGTGTAGTCAAACCAATTAACCTTAAATTTCATCACTAATTTTAGCTCCTCATTCTCATTGTTTGAAATCGTATGCACCTATCTTTGAAATGAAACTGCATGCCTCAACTTTGCTGATTTGGACCCAGAGGGGAGCATTACCATTGCTGACACAATCTGACCGTGCCATTTCAGCAATACATCATTGCTGATTAAAGTTGGTAAATTAGACAGAATGATCTTCTTTGCCAAGTTCATTAGGGAAAGGCCGTAGTAACTATATTTCTCAAAACAACTCCCTTCTCAACTACACTATTCACTTTGTCAATAGAATCAAAAAACATAACAACTGCATTTTTCATCCTTGATGCTGCCTTCACACTTTCACACCCAAAAACTTCTCCTACAGCCAAACCACACTACTCAACCAAAAAATCAGTGCCAACCAGTATTCTAATACCATGCCAATGGGAAAGGCTGCGAAAGCCTTCCATCTCATGATTCCTTCTGGCCATCCAACCAAGCTAACTGCTCAATGCTGTACCAAAAAGAAACATCAGTGAAAGAGAATTGTGTAACAGAACAATAAAGTGAATTACCAGTGTAAAAATCAAAGTTCTAAACTGTAGGAACACTCACATTGTATGAATATCTTTTTATTTTATTTTTTTAGAGCAGACAACATTTGAAATTTATTGGGGGAGATTGTGGTACTGCATATAATTAAAGTGGTTCCATTAGGCCTAGCTACACCTATACCATTTGTTTGTAACTTTTTTTTTCACCCAACAGCTAGTCAAGATTTAGGGGCTATTGGGTCAATAAAATTATAAATGCATTATGAAGTATTGTGTTCCAGATGCTTGAGGACAGAATCATCACTTTTGTGAAGAACGAGCTGAAGAACATTCAGAGAGACCTCAGGATAGAGGGCCTAGAATGCTTGAAGCGCCAGTGTGAGGATGAGGATGTATTACAGGGTGAGGATGAAGAGCAGAGTGAGAGCAGCAGAGAAGCATTTGCAAAGATCACAGTGGACTTCCTGAAGAGAATGAAGCAGAAGGAGTTGGCTGAGTGCCTGCAGAGCAGTGAGAACATTTCTCTAAATATTTATGCTGCTGGATAAATCAAACCTTTACTAAGGACTACAGAAATGAACAAAATTACATTCAAAATATGTGCACTTAGAAATCACTTATATCGTTTGATATATTTTCATTATTGTTTTTTTAGGAACCATGCCAAAACACTTCCAATGGTGTCACTCTATACTTAAATGTAAACTGCAGAAGAAGTTCCAGTGTGTGTTTGAGGGCATCGCTAAAGCAGGAAACCCAACCCTTCTGAATCAGATCTACACAGAGCTCTATATCACAGAGGGAGGAACTGCAGAGGTCAATGATGAACATGAGGTCAGACAGATTGAAACAGTATCCAGGAAACCAGACAATCTAGAAACAACAATCAGACAAGAAGACATCTTTAAAGCCTCACCTGGAAGAGATGAACCAATCAGAACAGTGCTGACAAAGGGAGTGGCTGGCATTGGGAAAACAGTCTTAACACAGAAATACACCCTGGACTGGGCTGAAGACAAAGCCAACCAAGACATCCAGTTCATATTTCCATTCACTTTCAGAGAGCTGAATGTGCTGAAAGAGGAAAAGTTCAGCTTGGTGGAACTTGTTCATCACTTCTTTACTGAAACCAAAGAAGCAGGAATCTGCAGCTTTGAAGACTTCCAGGTTGTGTTCATCTTTGATGGTCTGGATGAGTGTCGACTTCCTCTGGACTTCCACAAAACTACAATCCTCACTGACCCTAGAAAGTCCACCTCAGTGGATGTGCTGCTGATAAACCTCATCAGGGGGAAACTGCTTCCCTCTGCTCACCTCTGGATAACCACACGACCTGCAGCAGCCAATCAGATCCCTCCTGATTGTATTGACATTGTGACAGAGATCAGAGGGTTCACTGACCCACAGAAGGAGGAGTACTTCAGGAAGAGGTTTAGAGATAAGAAGCAGGCCAGAAGGATCATCTCCCACATCAAGACATCACGAAGCCTCCACATCATGTGCCACATCCCAGTCTTCTGCTGGATCACTGCTACAGTTCTGGAGGATGTGCTGGAAACCAGAGAGGGAGGACAGCTGCCCAAGACCCTGACTGAGATGTACATCCACTTCCTGGTGGTTCAGGCCAAAGTGAAGAAGGTCAAGTATGATGGAGGAGCTGAGACAGATTCACACTGGAGTCCAGAGAGCAGGAAGATGATTGAGTCTCTGGGAAAACTGGCTTTTGATCAGCTGCAGAAAGGAAACCTGATCTTCTATGAATCAGACCTGACAGAGTGTGGCATCGATATCACAGCAGCCTCAGTGTACTCAGGAGTGTTCACACAGATCTTTAAGGAGGAGAGAGGACTGTACCAGGACAAGGTGTTCTGCTTCATCCACCTGAGTGTTCAGGAGTTTCTGGCTGCTCTTCATGTGCATCAGACCTTCATCAACTCTGGAGTCAGTCTGCTGGAAGAACAACAAATAACCTCCAAGAAGTCTGAAACAACAGCATCTCCAAAGAAAGACTTCCACCAGAATGCTGTGGAAAAGGCCTTACAGAGTCCAAATGGACACCTGGACTTGTTCCTTCGCTTCCTCCTGGGTCTTTCACTGCAGACCAATCAGACTCTACTACGAGGTCTGCTGACACAGACAGGAAGTTGCTCACAGGCCAATCAGGAAACAGTCCAGTACATTAAGAAGAAGCTGAGTGAGAATCTGTCTGTTGAGAAAAACATCAGTCTGTTCCACTGTCTGAATGAACTTAACGATCGTTCTCTAGTCGAGGAGATCCAACAGTCCCTCAATTCAGGACGTCTCTCCACAGAGAAACTGTCTCCTGCTCAGTGGTCAGCTCTGGTTTTCATCTTACTATCATCAGAAGAAGATCTGGATGAGTTTGACTTCAAGAAATACTCTGCTTCAGAGGAGGCTCTTCTGAGTATGCTGCCAGTGGTCAAAGCCTCAAATAAAGCTTTGTAAGTAAATATACCAACTAATACTTCAGCTCCTTCTTTCAGACACAAAACAGGTTCTTCACACATAATCTTGTGTCCATCTCCAAAAGTTTTCTTCAGTCCTTTTCTAAAATATCGGTTATTATTTAGTTAGTAAACTGTAACCACTGGAAGGTGTTAAAGCAGCTTGTATCAAACACAAGGTAAGTAAGGAGCCATAACAAGATTTAGTTTGTAAAAAAAAAGAAGAAGAAGAAAAAAATACTTTATAATGAGCTGTGTCCAACAACAAAAGTCAAAGATAGTCTACTTTGTGTTCACCTCTATTATCACTATAAGTAGCAGCTCCTCATTTGTTTACAAAGCAAGTTCAAAATGTTTTTGTGTTTTTTCCAGACTTGAATTTTAGGTGTTTTCTTATTTATGAAGTGCACATGGAAATGTTTGTTTTTCTTGTAGCAGCTTGAATATAATGAATTTCATTTGTTCAGACTTTCAGGATGTAACCTATGTGAGAGAAGCTGTGAAGCTCTGTCCTCGGTTCTCTGCTCCCAGTCCTCTTGTCTGGAAGAACTGGACCTGAGTAATAATGACCTGCAAGATTTAGGAGTAAAGCTTCTGTCTGCTGGCTTGAAGAGTCCAATTTGTACACTGAAAACTCTCAGGTCAGGATTGTTGTTGTTGTAATATCTATATTTAAAATCTTTGTTGTATTACTGGTCTAAAGAGCTTGGAAAGATAAGTGCCCGGACTTCTTTAAGTTGCTTGAAGACGTTTCACCTCTCATCCGCGAAGCTCTTTCAGTTCTATGGTCAAAAGGGTCAGATTGAGGGCCTTTGAGAATAACCCCCGAGAGGGACGACAGTGATCCTAAACAATCATGAAGTGAACCAAAGCAATATACAGCAAAAACATTGTATAGAATTATTTCTCAAAATTTTAATTTCATTTTGTCCAATGAGCTTAAGCAACACTTCCATCAACAAAACTTACCAGTTTATTACACAGTATGTGTATTAATTAGAATTTGATAACTCATGTTCAGTGTTAGGAATAATGGTGTTACAAGTAATGGGGTTACTTTTGTCAGTAACGAGTAATCTAACTTATTACTATTAAAACGCCGTTACTAGTTTTAAACAAACAGGCGGTTAAAGCTATATTCAGCTTCATATTTGCATTTAAAGTTATGAAATATGATAGAATAAACATGTTCATGGTTGTTACAGTAAAAAATATAACTTTTTCTAGTTGGATTTTGTTTTTGTTTTTTTTTCTGATTTTAGATCAGTATGTCAAAATGAAAAGATAACTGTAAATTCAGACAAGTGGGGTTGTGCTGAAAAGGATGATACCAAACAATCCAAAGTAAATTGTTTTTAAAGGTGAAATGTAGAGGTCAAAACAAGTAGTTAAAAGTGGCGAATTATACCCTGGACTCCATGGTTAAACATTTTTTTAAAGTAACACAATAGTTACTTTTCAAGCAAATAATTACTTTTATAATCTTGTAACTGAGTTACTAACTCAATTTTTTTTATTACATTTTTTAATTAATTTTTTGAAGAAGTAATTAGTAACTATAATTAATTTCTTTTTCAAAATAACTTAAACACTGCTCATGTTACTTCTAAAACCATGGTCAGATTGACTATTTTGATCTGAAAAAAAAAACATGGGTATTTTAAACAACTCTTCACCCACCCCTTTTCCCTTTTTAAACATAAAATTTAATTATCTAAAAACCTAAAAAATTAATAAAATGACAAAGGAAATTTTATTGCTATATCACATTTTATTACATGTGAACTCGATGTGTTTAACAGAGAAAAAAAAACACGAAATCTGTAGTTTTACAACACCTTAAAGCAGATAAAGCATCAAACTGAAATAAAAAAGAAAAACAATAGCAATGAAGTGTAAGAGTGGATAACAAGGTTTTATGTCTGTTTTTGATTATATGCACAACTGTAATTGATCCTAGCTCATTCAAGTAAATTCAGTCACAGAAAACAAATTTCTTATATAGGTAAACCATTGCATGAAAGACATTGCTAAATATAATAAATTAAGGAAAGAATTTCTAGCTAGCTCCTCTCGATGTGAAGGCGCAGCAGCTCTACTCTGAGCCCCTCCTGTATGGCGGAACTTCTCACCCTATATCTAATGGTGTGTTCACACACACAGATTTGCGTTGCCAAAATGCCAAAATGCCAAAACGCGTGAAACGTGCGTCACAGCAGGGTGTCTGGCGCGTGTCACTCGCGAAGAAAACTACGCGTGTCAGATTTTGTGTTGCATTTTGTGCATACGCACGTATCGCACCAACCAAAGACCCACAGAGGAAGACAGCTACGAGGCAGATGAGGGACGGGTCCCAGGATGGTCCATCAGTGGTGGAGCTGGCCATCCTGGACTCCCTGAAGAGGCCATGCCAGTATCCAATGGAACATTTCCTCCTCAGCCTTGTTCCTGCTCTGGAGAGCAGCTGGGTCCTTTTTATTCTTCTCTCTCTGTGAATACTTATATTTTATATATTTATGTTTGATGTTTTTCTGTTTGAGAATTTTAATATTATTTCAAATAAATTTTTAGAATGATTAATGTCTCAGTTCTACTACAAAGCAAATGTTGGCACACAACTTGGCACATTGTAGAATTTATTTTTATATTATACTAATGACAAAGCATACAAATACAGTGGGATGCAAAAGTTTGGGCAACCTTGTTAATAGCTAGTATTTTCCTGTATAAATCATTGGTTGTTACAATAAAAAACATGAGTTAAATATATCATACAGGTGACACACACAGTGATATTTGACAAGTGAAAAGAAGTTTACTGGATTTACAAAAAGTGTGCAATAATTGATTGAACAAAATCAAGCTGGTGCATAAATTCGGGCATCACAAAAAAAGAAATTAAATAAATATTTAGTGTATATCAATGTGTGTGTCTCCTATATGATATATGGGGGGCCTTTGTCTGGACGTGCTTCCCGTCCAGAGCTCCACAGCAGAAAGGGAAGTTCCATGGACCGCCAGTCTCCAAGTGAAGGCACAGCCATGAAGTGGACCACAAGACAGTCCCAGATGGCCCTCGCTACCTGGGGGGTGGTCTGACACACTGTGGACACACCGGCTCTGAAACTGAATGCGATGGTCCTGAAGGAGGTGACAAGGAACCTGGACAGAATTGTTCAAGTAGTATTGTGTGTACTGCAGTTACAAAATACATTATTCAAATTCCAAAATACTTTTGTGATGTCAGATTTAAATTACAAAACATAAATCTTACATAAAACATTTTGTAATTATAAAGATCATTACATAATATATATTAGATATAATATAAAAGTCAGTTGTGTTTTGTTTTAACTTTAACATATAATTTGATTGGTAGCAACTTTTATGACTACAGTAAGCTAATCACTCATAATTCCTAGACATGTCAGTCAGGTAGGAGTAAGCAAATAAACCAGGTCTAAATAAAAAAAAGTAGTGAGTATCACTACAAAGATTAACCCACAAAGGGGCCACTGTTTGATATCAGCAAACACCGAGAGCAACACTGATGGACACCACAGCCATGCTATCATTGCAAACACTGATAACAGCATAAAATTAATTAAATCAGGATTTGATGAGACCTTTCGAGTATCACTAAATATTATAAACAGCTGTCTCAGTAACACAGTTTGCTTTCAGTAAACACCGACAGCATTCACTGTTAGCATAGCACATCCATGTTAGCAGTGTATAAACGATAGTTTAACATATATTAGCACAGGTATCAATAAACGACTACCGTATTAAACACTTTTACTGACCTCGGGCAGATGGAGAGGCGCTCTGCAGGTGGGATTGAGTGCCTATAGTTGGTGTCTAGGTGGGCGATTCTGGGACCGATGCGGGACAGCAGGTCCTCAAACTGGGCGAGGGAAAGACAGTGATATCGCTGTCATCCAGGCGCAGCTCCTGGAGCAAGTGGTGAAACTCACCAAACTGCTCATGCCTCTGGAGGGCCTGTTGGACCCAGGTACGGTGAGGACGTCCTTAACGCCGCTGCTCTGCTTTCCCTTCTAGATAGAGAAGGGAAACTCTCTCTTCAAGTGCTAGCTCGACAGCTGCCATGTAGCAAAGATACTGTCTGGCACAACTCCCTCCCACATTTCCAGTTCACATGCGTGAGACGCTGCAATTTTGGGGCACGATGGATTTTTGTTGGACACGCTTTGAGGTGTGAATGTGCACGCGTGAAATTAGGGGCGTTTGGGGCGTTTTCGCCCGCGTCTATCGCGTTCGGTGTGAACGCACCGTAAGGATGA
The DNA here is from genome assembly GCF_036321145.2 of Pelmatolapia mariae. NCBI lineage: Eukaryota > Metazoa > Chordata > Actinopteri > Cichliformes > Cichlidae > Pelmatolapia > Pelmatolapia mariae. Next base: position 5,319,618 of record NC_086229.1, on the reverse strand, counting down.
GGCCAACCGCCCTTCAAAAAAACCTAATTTAGGCTGCTTTTATTAGTGATCTCATTCTTTTGGTGACTATCCACAGCTCGTGACCAGAGGTGAGGGTAGGGACATAGATTGACCGGTAAATCGAGAGCTTTGCTTTTACACATAGCTCTCTCTTCACCAAAACAGGCCGGTACACTATCCACATCACTGCAGCCGCAGCTCCAGTCCGTCGAGCTTTTGCCACTCTTCAACAAGACCCAGGGATACTTAAAGTCCTCCACTTGGGGCAAGAACTAGTCCCTGACCCAGAGTGTGCACTCTCCCTTTTCCAGCTAGCACCATCGCCTCAGATTTAGAGGTGCTGATTCTCATTCCCACCACTTCACACTTGGCTACGAATCATTCTGTTGCGAGATGGAGGCCGTCACTAAATGAAGAAAACAGAACCACATCATCCATGAAAAGCAGCAATGGTCCAGGCACCCTATACTCCAGAAGGACGCCCAGTCCAAGTCTACAAAACGTATAGACTAGTTAGGCAAACTTTCATGGACCCTCAAGTATCCTCGAGATGGTAAAGAGCTGGCCCAGTGTTCCACAACCGGGACAAAAACCCCTTTGCTACTCCTTTATGTGAGGTTGGACTAACGGATGGACTCTCCTTCCAGCACTCTGCAATATACTTTCCCAAATAGGCTGAGGAATGTGATCCCCCGATAGAAGGAACACACCCTCTGGACCTCCTTAAAGATGGTAACCAGAGGTGTAGCCCCCGATCGCTATACAACATTGTAGAGGCATGTAAAGCAACACAGCCCTACATCATCCAATGCCTTCTGGAAATCTGGGCAGACTTCATCCACACCAGGGTCTCAGGTCAAGTGGTTGCCCCAAGATCGGAATGTCAGGGGTTTGAAACCAGTGAACAGCTACCCTGAGGTACCCCTGAGTAAGGTACCATTCTTACACACTGCTCCCCGGGTGTGGCATTGGTGGCTGCCCACTGCTTCACTGGGTGAGTGGGTTAAATGCAGAGGTAATTTCCCTACAGGGACTAACACATACACATTATTATTATTATTATTATTATTATTATTATTATGTGACACCGGGAGGCGGCCCCGGGGCAGACCCAGGACACGCTGGAGAGATTATATCTCTCGGCTGGCCTGGGAACGCTTTGGTGTTCCCCCAGACAAGCTGGAGGAGATGGCTGGGGAGAGGGAAGTCTGGGCTTCACTGTTTAGGCTGCTGCCCCCGCGACCCCACCCCGGATAAGCGGAAGAAAATGGGTGGATGGATGGACATGTGCAGTACACTAAAGCTGAACTGCTTATGGTTCTAAACCACAAGAACTTGCACACTGATGCCTGCAATGACTGGGACTCAATCACACCAGAGATCCAAAGGAACACAGACTCCAGTTTCACCATACACTGAAGTGGCGCAGGCGACTGAGTCACAGGAATACATGAGTTAAGACTGCTTTAATTTGCCCTCAATTGAGGGGTTTTTAAAGTGTAAACCTTTTATTTTAAAGTGATTTTAGTGTTACTGTCCATACAGGTGAGAAGAGAGACAGAAACATGCAAGCTCAGAATATTTCTTTTCAAATTTAATTCAAATTCAAATTTTATCTGTCTCATACACAGTCATACACATTACGATATGCAGTGAAATGCTTAGACAACTGCTTGCGACCTAAAGAAAAAAAGACTATGAATAAGATAGGAAATAAATATGAAAATTAAAAAGGGTAAATTTAACTAGGAAGGAATAAAATATAAAAATAAATATTAATGTTAAAAATGAAATAACTGTAAAAAAACAAATTAGAATGAAGGGTAAATTTAAATGGGAAAGAATAAGATAAATATATAAATTAAAGTTGAAAATAAAATAACTGGAAAACAAAATACACAATAGACAAATACACAATATACAAATATATAAGAATGTATGAAGAAATATAAATATATATACAATAACTGTAGCTGTACAATTATTAAATGGAAATGAAGAAATATAATGTCCAGGGTTGTGCAATCTGCATTTGTAAGTGTCTTGTGCAGTGCAAATATGCTTAAAGTGAATTAAGTGATGAAGTGAAAACAATGTCCAGAATGTCCAGTGTGTGTGTATAAAAACCATATGTGTGGGTCAGTACTATGTGGTGGTGTGACTGAGAGACCGTATCGCCTGCGGGAAGAAGCTCCTCCTCAGTCTCTCTGTGTTGGTCCTCAGGGACCGGAATCGCTTCCCTGACCTCAACAGAGAGAACAGTCCGTTGTTGGGATGGCTGAGGTCCTTCACGATCTTCCTGGCCTTGGTCCAGCACCGCCTGATATAGATTGAGTGCAAGTCAGAGAGCTCGGAGCGGATGGTGCGCTCAGCTGATCGCACAACCCTCTGTAGAGCTCGTCTGTCCTGCATGGTGCTGTTCCCGAACCAGGTTGAGATGTTTCCCATCAGGATGCTCTCTATGGTGCACGAGTAAAAGTTCCTGAGCACCTTGGAGGGCAGTCGGCATTATGTCAAGCGTCTGAGGTGGTAGAGACACTGTCGGGCCTTTTTCACCACGGTGTTGATGTGACAGGTACATTACAGGTCCTGAACTCCGAGGTATTTGAAGCTGTCCACTCTCTCCACTGGGCACTCATTGATGACAGGGGTCTGGTAGTTCCTCTCCTGCTTAGTGCTTAAGTCCACTATCAACTCCTTTGTCTTACTGACGTTTAGAAGGAGGTTGTTCCTCTGGCACCAGTTCTCCAGATTCCTAATCTCCTTCAGGTAGGCTGCCTCGTTGTTGTCAGAGATCAGGCCCACCACGACGGTGTCTTCAGCAAACTTAATGATGGTGGTGGAGTTGGTAGTGGCCACACAGTCATATGTGTACAAAGAGTACAGCACGGGGCTCGGAACACACCCCTGGGGGGCTCCAGTGCTGAGAGTGATGGAGGCTGAGACATGTCTGCCCATCCTTACTGCCTGTGGTCTTCCAGTTAGGAAGTTGGACATCCACTGACACATAGATGAGCTGAGTCCCAGGTGCTCCAGTTTGGTGGTGAGTGTGGAGGGAATTATGGTATTAAATGCAGAGCTGTAGTCGATGAAGAGCATTTTAACATAATTCCCCCTTCTAGTGTCCAAGTGAGTGAGTGATGTGTGGAGGAGATGAGAGATGGCATCATCTGTGGAACGATTTGGACGGTACGCGAACTGTAGTGGGTCCAGTGTGTCTGGTAGTGAAGAAATGATGAAGTCTCTGACCAGGCGTTCAAAGCACTTCATCACTACTGAGGTGAGGCTACAGGGCGATAGTCAATAAGAGAAGCAGGGTGGGGTTTCTTCGGGACAGGAACAATGATGGACTCCTTGAAGCATGTGGGGATCACCGACTAAGATACAAAGATGTTGAATATCTCAGTGAACACAGGTGCTAGCTGGTATGCCCAGACTCTGAGGATACGACCTGAGATGCCGTCTGGTCCTTCTGCTTTCCTGTTGTTCACTCTCTTGAAGGCTCTCCTCACATCATGCTCAGAGATGATGAGCACGTTTCTGGTGTTGGCAGTATCTTCCTTTCTGCAGCCATTAGCGCCGCTAGCACTAGCATCGTTGGAGTCCTTAGCTGCAGCCTCGAAGCGAGGCTTTGGCAGATGAGGTGTTCAGCTCATTCGGTGGTTGAATCATCCGTCCCCACCAATGCCAAAACCAAATCTACGCCCTTGCACCCACGGCTCCTGGTTGGGAAACGTTGTGATAGTCTTTGTCTCCACAGTATCATCCACTAGTTTCCAGATGAATCCCACGACCGCTTCCGTAAACACGCTGATGTCATCATCAGAGCTGTTTCTGAATATGTCCCAGTCCGCGTCGTCGAGTGTGTCCTGTAACGCGGCCACCAATTGGTCCGTCCAGCGCGTGACCTTCCTCTGAACCGGAACTTCCTGTTTCAGCCTTTGTTTGTATTTTGGCATGAGGAAAATGTCGGCGTTATCGGATTTGCCAAACGGAGGGCAAGATTGTGCCTTGTAGCCATCCTTGACTTTAGTGTAGCAGTGGTCCAGTGTCCTTTCACCCCTGGTGGGGCAGGAGATATGTTGATGAAAGTTCGGCACTGCGTGTTTGAGGTTGGCACTATTAAAGTCCCGTCACAATAAGCGCGGTGTCCCAGTGTTGTGTCTGGTGTTGTGTCTGGTGCTGTGTGAGTGCCTCATGCAGCTTGCATAAGGCGGTGACCGTGTCCGCTTGTGGTGGAATATAAATGGCACTTATAATGACCAATGAAGATGCTCCCAGGAGCATCTTCCTTGGGGGGCTCAACCAGGGGCAGCAGTCATGGCCAATTGGGGGCTCTGTTGGCTCTTAGGTGACGGTTTCCTCGTGGCTGCGTGCAGCGGGGATAGAGGAGGGTCTGTGCTGACGGACGTGGGTTACTGACCTGGTAGCCTGGCTGCCCCTGGGTGGGTCCGGGATGGGCGTGAGGTTCTGGGGGCGCTCTGTCTCTGGGCTGGGACCCTAGCCGGGCCTCGGGGCTTGGGTCCTGGTTGGTGTGTTGCCGGGGTTGTGGGCGGGTGGGTGCATGGGGCCCAGCTCTGGCGCAGGGTGCCGCTGGTGCATCGAGCCACCTGGGGGGCTCTTCAACTGGTGGGGGAGGTTGTTACACCTTGCAGGAGTTCTCCTCTCTTCAGGAACTCTCTCTGCAGGAGGGGGAGATACAGGAGAGGTGGAGGAAGATCTCAGCCTGGGCGTCTATTGTCTTGTGTAGTCTGGAAGATGAGTGGATGATGGGGTGGCTGCAGTTTTCTCTGTGGTGGGGTCAGGTGGACTGTCCCGGGCTCTGTGGGGCCGGGCTGCTCTGCTGCACTGGGCCCCGGTCCGGATGGGCCTTGGCCCCCTTTCCCTGGCGGGTCGTGGAGTATGGGGGTGCCTACTGGGGTCAGCGGGGGAGCTGGCCCAAGGGCGGGGTCACTTGCCCCTCCCTTCCATCCCTCCCCATCTCCAGCTGCCTCCCTCTTACCGCTCCACCACAATCACCCACACATGCAGGGCCTTGAGATAGGGGTGTGTCACCAGGGTGCAGAGCACCTCTCAATTTTAAATACACGTAGACATTGAGAGCTATCAGGTGGGCTATGTGCTTACCTGCTGCTCTCTGGCAGGTAGCTCCATGCCCTCCTGGGTTTTAAATGCGCCTTAGAACAAACATACACCAACACTACATATGAGCGGGTGTAGGGAGGTTTGGAGTCTTGTCACACCCTCGTTTTCTGCGGCCTGTTGAAGCGGGGGGGCTAGGAGGAGGAGTTGGCCGTCCGACTGGGGTCTGGTATGTGGGGCCTCCCTGCCGCTGTGGAGTCGGGGCGGTCTGCTTCTCCCCACCTCAGAGAAAAGGGTAACACCACCTGGGTCTGGGTGCAGTTTCCCCCTCCAGGGGCAAGGGTACCTAGACCTTCTTAGAGTATGCTTGGGGAGTGTGATTGTGTGTACAGCATCTCTTTATGTCTGTCTCCACGTTGGTTGAGTGTGGAGTAATTGCATTTGAGAGCATGAGGGTGGGAATGGATGTTTGTATCTGTGTGTGCCTGTTTGTCTGTGTCTATATGTCAGGTTGGGTATCAGCCTGGGGCTCCAGGCCCAGGCACCGATCAGCTGTTTTCCTGTTCAGTGAAACACAAATTTCTAAGATTATGTGCTGTTCATTGATTTTTTTTCACTCCCTCTTACCCCTGCCCTCCAAACATTTTCTTACAATGTTCTTGTTTTTTGTTTTCTTATTCAATAGAGTCTTACACACAGCATTTAAAATGCACACACAGCTATGTGTCAGGATCCTTGAGCTCCTGAACCAGTGTTTTGAGTTTCTTGTGTCTCAGGGTTTTTGTATTATGATGCATGTTCTAAGTTGTCCTTGTTGCCTCAGTTTATTCTATAGTCTAGTATCTTAGTTTGGGTCTCTTGTATATTGTTTAGTTTTCTGAGTATTTAGTAGCTTCCCTCTGTGCCTCCTTTATGTTGGTCTCTGTGTTTCTTTGTTGCTCTGTCAGTCCGCGTCTGTGTTACATTTCCTGTTTTACTTTGAAGGTCTGTGTCCTACGTGAATGTATTGAGTTTCGCTTCCCTTTGGTCTCGTTATGTCTGATTTCTCCCAGCTGTGCACCCCTCCTGTGTCTCATTCCCCTTGTTATTTCCCAGTGTATTAAAGCCCTGTTTTTCTCTGAGTCAGTGTCGCATCGTCCCTCGTGCAGTGTTTCCTAGTGTCTCCCTGTACACTTAGAATTCTCCCAGTTTAGTTTTGACATGGTTTTGTATTATTTTTGATCCTGCAATAAAGCAGTGTTTTTGAATTCCCATTTTTGCCTCTGTAAAGTCTGCGTTTGAGTCCTTATCTCCTGCCTGCACACAGCGCTTCCTGACACTATTGACACATAGCTAATGACATGCCCATTTCTGCATCACAGAATAAATCAGCAAACAAAAAACAATAACAAATAAAATAATCGTTCTATACAGTGTTTACAAATGGATTGTTGTTTTGTGTGTCTGCAGGCTGTCAGGCTGTCTGATCACAGAGGAAGGATGTACTTCTCTGGCCTCAGCTCTGAGCTCCAACCCCTCCTATATGAAAGAGCTGGACCTGAGCTACAATCATCCAGGAGACTCGGGAATGAAGCTGCTGTCGGCTGGACTGAAGGATCCATGCTGGAGACTGGACACTCTCAGGTATGGAGAGAATGTCTGATGGATGAGGGAGACCTGGAAACATTTCCTTTTTCCTGTACTAACTTCCTGTTTGTTTCCATGCATATGTGACACAAATAGTCACATACAGAAACATTCTTCATTTGCTTTTAACAGAAACTCTAGCAATATGTTATAACATGAGCTGCAGAAATGGCTCCATGGAGATACAGTGTAATTATGACAATTTTTCCTGCCAGCCTGACAACATCAGCAAAGTGTGTGGGCTAATTGGGTGTTAGCCATGGTTGGGTTTTTGCATGCTGGATTAACAGGTAGATATAGACTGAAAACAGAGAAAGATACAAGGCTGTGAATCTTTTCAGTCTGTGTGTATAACAAACAGCAAGAGAGGAGCAGCTAACATTTGCAAATGGCAGCCTAAATACTTGAAACTCTGACAAGCTAATACTTCTAAAATTGTCTTATTTATCGGCCGTGTTAAAATCAGTTTTTTCTTTCTCATTGTGCTGCTTGAAAACAAAAACTGAAAAAATGTGTACTTGAGAACACATTTATTGTGGATTAAATTGTAAATGCTGATTTTGTCATACTACGTCATGGACAAAACATGCTTTGCAGCTAATCAACCACAGTAGTACAATTAGCATAGTGTTGTTAGCTTGCTGTTAGCGAGTAGTGAGGGGTGAGTTGATATACCAAGAGATCCAGGATCAGTCCAAATCGTTAGCAGTTTGATCCAAGTATAGATTGAAGTGTATTTGTAAAAATATTGGAGTCTTCCTTTATGTGTCTAACAGTATTTCTAAGAGAGCCATGTAATGTCCATGTGTGCATGCTGACTGTGCTGATCTGACCCCCCTCCTCCTTTCAGGGTGGAGCCTGCTGGAGTCGGATGGTTGAGACCAGGTCTGAGGAAGTGTAAGTGTGTTTTTATTGTGATCCATGAAAACAAAGCAGCACACATTCAACCATCTTCAAACTGTCACATCACTCATTCACATCTCTGATGTCAGGAGTCATCATCAAAGTGTCAATCAATAAACAGATGATGGATTAATAACTGCAGCTGGATTGTGTTTGTTCTCTCCATCAGATTCCTGTCAACTCACAATCGACACAAACACAGTTCACACAAACCTTCAACTGTCTGACAACAACAGGAAGGTGACACATGTGAAGGACATTCAATCATATCCTGATCATCCAGACAGATTTGATTCTTGGGCTCAGCTGCTGTGTAGAAATGGTCTGACTGGTCGCTGTTACTGGGAGGTTGAGTGGCGAGGAGACGTTTATATATCAGTGAGTTACAGAAGAATCGGAAGGAAAGGAGAGAGTGAAGACTGTGGGTTTGGTTGTAATGGTCAGTCCTGGAGTCTGAACTGCTATGATGATGGTTCCCAGTGTGTCTGGCACAATAACCGAGACACATATGTCTCCACATCTTCCTCCTCATCCTCTATCTCTGGTAGAGTAGCAGTGTATGTGGACTGTCCTGCTGGCACTCTGTCCTTCTACAGAGTCTCCTCTGACACTCTGATCCACCTCCACACCTTCAACACCACATTCACTGAAACTCTTTATCCTGGATTTAGACTCCATCCTGATTCGTCAGTGTGCCTGTAAAGAGTGTCCTACTGTTGAACAGATAGTTCAGTCTGTACATGTCTGTCCCTTTTACTCAGAAACACGTTTTCATTATTCATAGGCTTCAATCCTCATTTGAAAATAGCCTTGTGATTTACCTATGTTGAACAAAACATGGTGCAGGATGTTGGTAACAGCTTGGTTAACAAACTCTTAGAAACATTTAAATATGTATGTATAGCAATGCATATGTTTTATATCACTTTAGTTTAGTTTTAGTGACCTACAAACACAGTGAGCATTTCTGAGGCAGAGAGAAAAGAGGAGCACCAACTCTGTGAGCTCACCAACGCACACATTTATGCTTGGTTTGTCTTCACAGAGAAAAACACACTTCCTGCTGCTGATGTTTCGCATTAAAAACCTTGATAATTGATAACTGTAAAAACATTTGATTCATTTGATTGAATTGGGGGAAATGTCTGAATGTATCTATAAATAAACTAAGAGTGTATAACTTGTATAAGGAGTATTGCGTACATGCGAATGTGATGTTTCCATGGTGACGAAGCACCTTCATCACAGTGAGAACACACAGTTATATCAGTTATGTCTGAGTGTCCAACCTGATTGTCTAATCCTGCTTCACTGACAGACTTCTGGACTGTTTCAGAGAAACTATCAGGATCACCGCCCTCCAGTGGTAACTGTCAGTAACTACAACTCTCCACATAGAATAATAAGTTCGGACACATTCACTGCAGAGTATCAGCAATAATCTTTATCATTGTGATTAGGGATGGGTACCGGTGTCCAGTGCCATGGTGGTACTGGTTCTGACATAAACGATAAAAGTAGCGCACATTTCGGTGCTTTATTTCGGTGCTTTTTTTTTCCTGAGCCAATTCTAGCCAATCATTTTACGTTTCCGAGGATAGTAGGCGGGTTAGGTACGTACGTTCTTTTTGTGCAGAGCTACAGATTAAAAATGCCCAAGGCACAGCGGTCAAAGTCTGGCTGTACTTCACAGCAAAAGATGCAAACTCAGCAGCCTGCAACAAGTGCTTTAAGCTGATACTGTGATACTGTCAAAGGAGGTAACACCTCGAATCCGATGGAACACCTGACGACGCATAGCGTTTTTTTTTTAAAGCCGAGAAATGCGCCGTGTTTGATAGCTTGCTGCGAGACCTCACACCGAGCACATCTACTGCAGGAGTGGTGCCTGTTATCGGACCCGGAGTTAGCAACATCCCCCAAAAACCCGAAGAGTAGAGTCCTGGCCCCTAGCCCTGCCAGTGTAGCAGAAATGATGACGATGAGGATGGCAGCAGCAGCAGCCGTTCTTCTCTGCGTGAGTAGCTTAATGTTGTTCGTGTGTAATTTACGTTGAGTAGGCTAACCACGTTATTACATTAATGCATGTAAGGTGAACTAGCAAACACCATCGTAGTTACATGCGGCTGTCTTCTTGTTTGATGGCAGATACTCCCTTCACCCTGGCCAAAAAGGCTAAAATGACCAAAGAAAAAGTGGAAAACAGTTAAACATGAGAGGTTTTTTGGCAAAGTTTGTGTTTTTTCCATTGTTTAAGTACTGCTTCCAGCCAAGAGTAATACCATATATGCCCTATAGCTGCAGAAAAGGCTAACATTGTTATCTTTTTACAAAAAAACAGCTGAACATGAGAGGTTTTTGGACAAAGTTTGTGTTTTTTCCATTGTTTAAGCACTGCTTCCAGCCAAGAGTGAGACCATATATGCCCTATAGCTGAAGAAAAGGCTAACATTGTTATCTTTTTACAAAAAAACAAAACAAAACAGCTGAACATGAGAGGTTTTTGGACCAATTTTGTGTTCTCCATTCTTTAAGAACCGGTTCGAGCACCGTTTAAGCACCAGCACCATTTCAAAAGTACCAGTTTGGCACCGGTATCGGATAAAACCTAAACGATACCCATCCCTAATTGTGGTAATGACGCTTTATATGGAACACTGATATTATTAAACTGATAAAAACACTGACACTGTCAGCAGAGGGATAGAGAGTGATGACACCTTACTGCCCTCAGGTGATCACAGTGAGGAACTGCATGATATTAAAACTGTGACAGGTGTCATCCTTAAAGAAGAGCATTTCCAATCAATATATTTATATTCCAACAAAGAGCAATAAAAATCATTAACAACATCAGCTTCGATCAAGCGTCTGACTCACTATTCATCAAATTAAAAACACTTCAGTTTAATGAGCTGCTCGAAGCTGATTCCGAATATTTGGCCTCATGTATGTTGTCTTGCTCTCTACATAATTTGGACTGTTTAAAGCTCAAGTCCCATAAAAACACAATGCACTGGGAAAAAACTCCTAAGAACCAATAGTAAATATCGTAGTATTACACTGCTGCTTGTGTGTGGACTTCTCTCAGGCCCTCTCTATGCTGTCTCCTTCCAGTCCATCCCTGAACCTTCAGGACCCACTCAGGTGAACCTTTGGATGATGGAGGCAGGTCACATGACTGAGAAGATAAATCAGGTGTTGTAGATGATGGAGAAAAAGGTTGGAGAGAGGATGCTGCTCCTTCTTTGAGCTTGACATGGAACTTGTCATGTTGTTTGTGTGCTGTTGGTGTGACTCAAAGAAACCACAGAAACAAAGAGGCTGGGTGACGTCTCCATGGAGAGAGATAGCCACAGTTTATCTTCTCACCGCCAGAGGGTAACAAATCAGCTTCAACAGAGCACCAATCTTCTTCACAGTTAACGTCTACTTTGTTAGCTATATTAGAGCTCTGCTGAGCTTTGTCAATGATCCGTCTTTAAACATCATCACCAGTTAGATCAATGACAAACTAATCACATATCATAAATATGTTACTAATCACTAATCATAAAGATGTTTGGCAACCCTTAAATAATCCTGGAATCAGCTCTTACTCACATAGCAGATAGGTCTGGCTTAGATCTGGTGTCAAGGCAGCACTGCTGGCTGACGTCTGGCATGGTAAGTGGTATGTCATCCAGATATGGGGCAGGCCTGGTGTAGATGGCAATGTTTATGTGATGGCATGCCATATTTGGCCTGATTATTGTTTGGTTTTTGTGGCGCAGTGCTTCCTGTACTTATTAATATAGGTGTATAACTCTCTACACCAACTTCCTGTTTTTCAGTCTGACTAAGCACTTAGTTTATGAGTTAAAAGTGGCCTTGCTTTACAAACCATCATTATTAAAGTACAAAGAACAAAATAATTAGCAAATAAGCATTAAATATATACATTTTAAATCTCAACAGTTCCCCCCTTTTCATTTCTCTCCTGAGAAGTGAACTAATACCTTATTTATCCCTTTAAATGTACTTTCATGCGAAAATAATAGCTAAAATATAACAAACCTATCCGGTCTTAACACTATTTTTGGGCAATTTACATAACATAGAAATCCTGCAAACTATTACTAAAGTCCCTATCATTACTCTTTATTATTTTTATGGTCACACTTAACCTGTATCTAACAAGCTTTTAGTCTCCTAAACAACACATTTTCTGGAACTGTGGTTCTCTGTGCTCTGTGCTTCGTTTTGCTGGTTGGTTCCGTTCGGTCTCGGGCTTCCTGGATTCTCACCACCCCTGTGGCTGCTGTGGTTCTGGAATCTTCTCCTGTAAAGGATAGAAAACAAAACGCCTCTCTCTGCTACACCTCAATATTCTACTGTGTTTGTTAGGTTTATATAGTGGATTGTCATTTATGCTTAGAAATATCTACTCATATATGCTTAGAAGTATATAATCATTTGTAGATTGAAAGAATGTCTCATCCTACGAGGTCTGTAACAACTCTGTGTAGCATGAAGAGGGGAGTGCGTCCACTCCTCTTCAGAGTGTTCTGGCATAGATCACTCACCTCTTGGGATCATGAGCAAGGTTGTATCTTCTCTTGCTGATATATGATATAGCAAACACATGTATATCTGTTTAAGCATAAGTGCCTTTTGTTTAGATGAACTGCTGGACTTCCAGGCCAGCAGGTTTAGGAAGGGATTTATGGGAACACACAGACACACACACAGTATTCTTTGTTCACATGTATACCTATATAAGATGTCATATGTTAATGACCCTATGCATATTCATGGAACCACAATAAAAGAGCAGTGTTACAGGGGAGCGGACGAGAGCAGCTGGGGTCAAGCGAAGGAACGGCGCCTGTCCAGTTCTCTCCCGTGCACGTAAAACATAAAGAATGTTGCCTACTCGTGTCTTGCTTGCTGTGTAATTAAATTGTCTTCAACGTTCCAGGGAATGGGTTCAAGCCACAAACCTATCAGTGTTCATCTATTGTTCCCTTAATCATTTAAAGTTGGTTCCAAATATCATGTTCTGGGCTCTATCCTTTATATTAACTTTACTTAATCTTTACTTAATCTTTAATGTTCTTTATGTGTGTGAGGAACACTTTTAATTTTTAAAGACACCCAGGGTAAGACATACACCAACAACATATCAGGATAAATCTCCGCTAGAAAGCACAATCCAAATTTAGTCTATCAGGGTTTACGCCTCCTTTTACTACAAGCAGCTACATAACATGGAAAAGTTACCGTTAATGACAGACAAGTTTCTGTTATCTGCAACATTTTGTTTCGACCATCTCACCCCCAACACGTTTTCTGTTGACTTATTCATGGCATGCTTAACACCTTCTGCATCACTATTCTACTAAAATACATCCAACCCAAGTCAGAAATTTTCAATCAGTTAAGCTTAAGCATATAAGCACTGTGTCACTTCTGTGTAAGTTTTACCGTACCTAAATTATGAAACACCCAAAAAGTCATAAAATGATCCTAAAACCCCTTATTTCACATTAAACCTGAAATTCCCCCTTTTGACACATCTTATGTGTCACAAACTGAAAATGCTTCACCAGAGCTTAGGGAATTAAAAGAAAAAGGTTAGTTATATTATTTCTCCAAACACCTCAGCGATCCTCCTCTCATGCATATTTGCTCCAGGCCTGCAAACCTGTGTTACAGGGATAAAATCAATTTAATCATCATGTCTTTTTGAACTCCTGGCTCCATCCAGAGCCTGCATCCTTGGAACTGCCTAAAAACAAAACATGTGTGTTAACCTGAACTTCACATTTCATACTCAGTTTTCCCCATTTATGATCCAATCTGTGTTTTAAGAAAGAAAACTTAAAACAGAAGAGTTATCAGTCATGTGTTTCTTCGGTTAATGGTAACATGAGTTATATCAAAAAGTTTCTCCCCTTTAGCATTTGGCATTTTCCCAACAATATAATGTAATACCATACTCTAAACCCAGTCAATAAAACAGAAATTTTCTTTTTAAAGCAAACATCAGCAACACAAAATTAACAGCCATAAGATTAAGTCTTCAGCTCCATACTCTTATGTGAACCTTCAGTCTCCCCTCCGTTCTCTCTCCTCCTCCTGCTCCGGCCAAAAGCAAAGCAAAACAAAGCAAAGCATCCCCTCTCTCTTGCCGGCATGGTAAATTGTTTGTCCACATTTATTCATCCCAACCTTGGTCCAGTCTTTATCTCAGTGTCCAGTCGGTCCAATCTTTAGTCCACATCTTCCGTCCAGTCCTACGCAAATAATCAGATTCTCCATCCTCAGCAACATGAGCTCATTCATTTGTTTTATTTTGTTTTGTTTATTTTTTTAAAGAAAAGAGTTCTTTATGCTCTTGGACTGGATCGAGTCGCTACAATCCTTTTAGACAGGTACTTACAACCTGATGACTCTCAGATTTGGTTTCAAAGTGTGGACAGGTCCTCTCTTTGCTCCTTAAATGCTTTGCTTCTTTTATTGATTTTAATGCTGATATTTTCCCTTTTTTCTGTATGAGCTTACCTGCGATAGCTTCTGGACACTTATAGATCATTAGGACTAAAGTGTTCTTAACAGAAACAGCAACATTTTTATAGTTACCTTATCCTCAGCGTTCCGTGTGTCTGTGGCCTAGACACAGCTGAAGCCTGATTACAGCGTCTGGGCACCGAACAGCCTCAATAGCCTGGAAAGATGCTAACTGCTAGGCTAACTAGCAACAAGATGCCCTACCTCTCCACAGATGACTACCACAGCCTCCTGCAGAAGATTGCAGTACTGGAGACAAAAATTCATCGCTTAGAATTAAACGTGGAGGTAAATGGACTGTGTGGAAATGAAACAACATTGCCTTTGATTCAAAACAAAGGCAATGAGCAAGCTAGTATACAGCTAAGGAGCACAGATAACATGTAACAGAGGCCACACATAATAGAGGACACACTCTTGACCTACTGAGGGCCTGAGCATTTCAAAGGTTACTGTGTCTGATGTGGGCCTGTCTGATCATTACTGTGTTTTCTTTGAAAGCAAAATTTCAGCCCACACAAATATATCAACAGCAGTGATCACAAAACGGTGTATAACTGAACACAGTAGTGAGGTCTTTAACCAGGTCTTCCCATTAACACCTGACCTGTCCAAAGGTTCAGTCAATGAGCTCGTCACTAGCTTCAATGCTAAAATGTTAAATGTAATGGACACTATTGCTCCCATTAAGGTGAAGGTTATCTCTGGAAGGAAAAAGTCTCCATGGAGAAACTCCACACTGGTGAAAAATGAAAAAAGAGAGTGTAGGAAAGCTGAGCGCAGATGGAGAAAAACAGACCTCCGGGTTCATTATGACATCTATAAAGAGAAACTTCACAATTATAATTTACAACTGAGGAGTGCAAGGAGGTCCTACTTCTCTGATATCATCACCAAAAACAGTCATAATGCTCGGGTCTTATTCTCTACAGTTGACAGGCTAACAAACCCTCCTGTGTCAGTGGCAGCTGGACTTCATTCAACCCCGGCCTGCAATGACTTTGCCAAATTCTTCACAGAAAAAATCCATAAGATTAGACAAGCAATTGGTACATCAACAGCAGATACAGGACATGTACTGTGTCCACCGAAAAACTGTTTAAACATCATCAAACAGTTTCACCCTATTAACAGCAAAGACCTGGAGGACATCTTAGGTCAACTGAACTCCTCCTCTTGCTGTTTAGATGTCCTGCCAACAAGTTTTTTCAAAAAGGTCTCAAAGACTTTGGAGTCAGACTTTTGGAGGCAAACTCTCTCTCTCTGTGTGTGTGTGTCTGTGTGTGTGTGTGTATGCACGAGCCTGTGAATGCCTGCATGTGCGCGTACTCATATGTCTACGTGAGTGCACGTGAGTGAATGTATGTGCGTACCTGTGTGTATGTGTGAGTGCACGTGAGTGAGTGTGCATGTGGATGTGTAAGTGTAACA
The DNA here is from genome assembly GCF_036321145.2 of Pelmatolapia mariae. Lineage (NCBI taxonomy): Eukaryota > Metazoa > Chordata > Actinopteri > Cichliformes > Cichlidae > Pelmatolapia > Pelmatolapia mariae. The sequence continues at coordinate 5,304,024 of NC_086229.1, read as the reverse complement.
ATTTAAGCACTGTGTGTGTGTTTCTCTGCGTACGTGACTTCCTGGGGGTCATAAAAGCAACCTCAACCAAGCCACACCAAATTCCTTTAGACCACATACAAAACAGAGTTAACATATTACAAATATTGAGACCACCACTCTGCTTGCACTGGGCCATTGGCCTCTTATTGTCTTACATTTACAGATCAGGTGGCGAGTCTCCTGCAAACCTACTTCAAAGTTATAACAATTAGGAGTTTTTATTAAAGGTACAAGCATCAGCATCAGCAACCCCCAATTGTAGCTTCCTGACTCCTTTTATTTATGACACCAGACCCCCAGTGTCCATAAATGTCATGGTCCTGGGTCAGTGACCCAGTGTTTTTAGTTTCTTGTGTCTGAGTTTTTTGTATTATGATCTTAGTTCCCTTTGTTCCCCCAGCTTATTCTTTAGTCCAGTGTCTTAGGTTGGCTTTCTTGTATTCTCTTTAGTTCTCTGAGTATTTAGTAGCTGCCCTCTGTGTCTTTTTGTTGTTGTTCTCTGTGTTTCTTAGTCGCTCTGTCTCCCCTAGTCTAGTTGGTGTCTGTGCTACTTCCTGTTTTACCTTGAAGGTTCATGTCTCTTGTGAGTGTATTCTACTTTGCTCCCTCGTCTCGTCAGTTCTGATTTCTCCCAGCTGTGCTCCCCTTCTGTGTCTCATTCCCCTCGTTACTTCCCTGTGTATTTTAGCCCTGTGTTTCCCTGTGTCAGTGTCACGTTATCCCTCATAGCTGTGTGACGTTTTCCCTGTGGCTCCTTGTGCTTTAGTTTTCCCAGTTTAGTTTTGTGTTGTTTTTGTGTCCCACTCCATGCCAGCAATAAAGCTGTGGTTTTTTTTAGTTTACCTTTTGCTTCTGTGAGTTTGCGTTTGGGTCCTACTCTTGCCTACACACAGCCGTATCATGACAATAAATTCCTTTCTCTCTAAACAATTACACACAAACTCAGGCCACAGCTAAACCAAACTGAAAGACAGAGACAAATCCTTCCTTATTACTGTGTTTTAAACAAATTTAACACATTACATTCTAACAATTATTGTCTTGTACTAATAGCAGACAAGTATCACATGTGGAGTTCCCCAAAGGTTCCATCTTGGGACCCCTTCTGTTTAACATTTACATGCTCCCACTGGCACAGATTATAAAGAACAACAAAATAAACTATCATAGCTATGCAGACGACACACAAATATATATCACAGTGTCACCAGGAGACCGAGGCCCTGTACAGGCTCTTGGTAAATGCATTGAGGAAATCAATGACTGGTTGTGCCACAATTTTCTCCAGCTAAACAAAAACCAAACTGAAGTAATAGTCTTTGGTGCCAAAGAAAATAATGGATTGGATTTCATATGGCACTTTTCAAGGCACCCAAAGCGCTTTACAATGCCATTATTCATTCACGCTCACATTCACACACTGGTGGAGGCAAGCTACAGTTGTGGCCACAGCTGCCCTGGGGCAGACTGACAGAAGCGAGGCTGCCATATCGCACCATTGGCCCCTCTGGCCAACACCAGTAGGCGGTAGGGTAAAGTGTATGGGCAGAAATCTGTGCCATCAGAAACTGAATTTGAATAAGTTAAATTTGAATTTGAATTGCTCAGATTGAATCTAATTTTTAACTTGAATAAATGCTTTTGAAAACTGAATTTGAATTAGTCTAATTTGAAATTTAATTTATGGTTTGAAAATGAATTCATTTGCTTTGAAACTGCATTTTATCCTTTCAAAATCCAGCTCTCGAATAATTTCAGTTTCACTTCTCACCATTCAGTTTCAGTTCTACAATTCAATTTCAGTTCCAAAATTCAGTTTTTGGGACTTACATCCGGTTCCGGTTCAAGCGCAGATTACTAGAACTACATTTTGCTAGCGGACTGAAAGTGTTACTGACGGGAATCTACAGCGTCTTGAGCTGAATGAAGACTTCAGAAGTCATTCGTCATGTCGAATGACCAGCGGATAAACTCTCAGGTTGGTAATAAATGTATTACATGTATAAGAACAAGCATCATGTTAACAAATGATAGCCGTACAGTAACTTTTATGCTTATTGTAGCTGCTAGCTAAAAACGCTAATTTAGCCTAGTTTGCCCTGAATTCAGCTTTGACAAACAAATATGATCGACTGTTTCTAGTAGAATTCCGAAGTTGTCATCTTGTACCCTCTCAGAGCCCTGTATGCTTGCAGAGACCCCTACAGTAGGGAAACATGCAAAACGGTGTCCAAACCTTTGTATTTGAGCTTTATTTCTGTCTTACACAGCATCCCAACTCTTTAGCTAACTTAATAACTTTAGCTAAAGTGAATAGTTAGTCTAATTCATTAGTGCAGCATTACTGGATCACCTCTGTTTAACTTATTCAAATTCAGTATTTGATGGCACAGATTTCTGCCCATAAAAGTGTCTTGCCCAAGGACACAACGATCGAACCGGCGACCTTCCGGTTGCAGATACGCTTCCCAACCCCCTGAGCCACGGTTGCCCACGACCTGTTGATGTCTAAGCAGGACCTGGAAAAACTAGTCCATGCATTAATCTCTAGTAGGCTTGATTACTGTAACAGCATGTTTACAGGTGTGCCTAAAAAATCAGTCAGACAACTACAGCTCATTCAGAAATCTGTTGCTCGAGTCCTCACTAAGACCAAAAAAGTGGACCACATCAGTCCAGCTCTGAGGTCTTTACACTGGCTGCCTGTCCGTCAGAGGATAGACTTTAAAGTTCTGATGCTGGTCTATAAAGCTCTGAATGGTTTAGGACCAAAATACATCAGTGACCTCCTGACCCAGTATGAACCTTCCAGATCTCTCAGGTCATCTGGATCCGGTTTTTTATCAGTTCCCAGAGTCAGAACCAGACACAGAGAAGCTGCATTCAGCTTTTATGCTCCGTATATCTGGAACAAACTCCCAGAAAGCCTCAGATCAGCTGAAACACTCAATTTATTTAAATCCAGGTTGAAGCCTCACCTGTTCTCAGCTGCTTTTGATTAAAGCACCAAATCCACACTTAAGCTTAAATTTCAAAACCTACATTTTAACTACTGATTTTTCTACTGTTCTGATTTTATATACTGTTTTGTTTGTTTGTTTGTTTGTTTGTTTGCTTGCTTGCTTGCTTGTTTTAATCAATTTTAAATCATAGTTTTTATTTGTTTTTGTTTTTAATGTCTCTGTAAAGCACTTTGAGTCACCTTGTTGTTGAATTGTGCTAGACAAATAAACTTGCCTTGCCTGATCAGGTCCCCACAGGTAGCCTTTTCCTCAGCCTATTGTAATCTGGAAAAGCTTACCTTATGTTTGTTCTCCTGGAAATCTTTTAAAGCGCTGTTAATTCAATCTTGCAGGCCTGCTTAGAACAAAAATGAGAAAAAGAGAGCTGATTATCAGCTCATCAAAGCACAAAACATCATCACCTGCCAGGTTTTCTCTAAGTGCGCTATTACAAAAATAATGGGCCCCTCTAATACATATCCATGTTTAATAAAACTCTCACTATTAAAATCTGGGGCCAGAGCTGAAACTGTTCTGAGCCAGCACAGGGCTGCCAGCGTGTATGCAACTGGTCCGTAGCTGCACATAACTTACACATTGCCCACATACCGCAAAGAATGACAGCCCTTTGGCAGAGGCAGGAAGCAAAGATTTCAAAGACTTTGGAAAGAAAATTAGTGAAAGATGTGTCGAAAGAGCTTGAACAGCTGCAGAGACACGAGTGAATGACCTGGCTGAGTCAGGAAAGACGTCCCTGTAACCCAGGACAGATGGACTGAGACTCAGACTAACATCAACTCAACTTGTGCATAAGTTCCACCTCAGAGCCAGACTGATCATGTGACCCTGGTAGTTTTTGTTTCCAAAGTCACAAGATGTCAGCATCCAAACTAAAAGCAGAATGTTTGGAAAGGATGTGTGAGAAATTCCTGCTCTGTTTAACAGCAACTGGAAATGTTAGAGGGCTGAAAAGCAGATTTTGATTGTGAAGCTAATAACCAATGAAAGATAATCATGTTTCATATTTCCTAAAGATCAGCTCATAGTGAGCTGAGCTGTTTTTAGTCACAAATCATAAATGAAATATTGATAGACACATGAAACATGTTGAGTCATTTTCTGTTGGGAGGTTCTGGTGTGACGGTAAAGACGGTACAGTAACATCAGATCCAGTCTGTGAACCACTGGAGGGACTGGACTGTGTTTCCTGTGTAGGACACAGCTGTGAGAGAGCACAGAGACACAGCAGCTGTGAACCCGGACAGGACATCAGCAAATATGTTAGCTTTCTGTTTTTGAATGAAGCTGATCACATTTACTGATTCAAACAGCAACACACACATGAAGAAACAGCAGCATTTAACTGCATCATGTAGAAATATCCGCTGTTACCATTCAGGCTCATTTTCACCTCCACTTCCTGCAGCTTGATGATTTTTATCTGCAGTAAATGTGCCAAAGTGTCTCATGTAGAAACACAAATGTACATGAACACAACTACAAACAGGATAATATGTTTATTATTCATTATGTCTAATGAATAATTAATGACTAATCAATGATTGATGACTATCATGTCTCACTGGTTATATGACACCCAGGCTCAACTTTTAGATGGATTCCTAAAATCTCTCCATCAGTTTGATGAAAGAATTTATTATTATTTATTATTATTATTTATTATGCGTGAATTTAAGACATGAACATGTCAAACTTTGTGCTGTTTTAATAAGAATGCAGACAGACACACACTCACAGAGAAGTGTTGCATCAGTGAGGGGCAGATGTGATGGCTAATGGGCAGGGTAAAAGGTGAAAGCAGGAAATGACAAATGTAGCACAGCAGCAGCGTTTAACACGTCTGAGCTGGAAACAGAAACTCTGGTATGAACATCATTCATAGAACAGCTTCCAGCTTCTTTTGCTCGGCTACAGTCTGGATGGATTTGCATGTAAAGATGCAAAGAGACTAAAATTGTTAGTGTTAGGAGGCCAAAGGTCAGAGCTCCTGTGGGTCTGAGGGCAGCCATGTTGGAAAAGGATAAAGGAGTCTGACCTGAGCCAGTGTTTGACATGAACACATCAGCGCTGCTATCAGTGAGCCTAACGACAGCCGTTAGCATCATTTCAGTGTTTCAGTCATTTCAAAACACTTCCTGTCACTGTGGTGGTTACAGTGACATCATGCAGTTTGTGTTTTGACCTTTTGAGGGCGACAAATCAGCACAGACAGAGAGCTCCATTCAAACTTTGCTGCCATCAGTAATAATTCTTCAAATACAAACATCAGTTTAGTGCTGAAATATTTAAACGCTGCAGGAAGAAGAACAACAAAGTGTTTGTCCTTCAAACAGAAAGCAGAAATAAATCACAGCCTGCCAGAGAGGAGGAAGTTCCCGAGGTGCACCTGAACGCAGCGCACAGTGTTTCGATGGTCCTTGTTTTGAAGTTGTCCTCAAACGCCTCTCTGTGCGTTTCCTTCCTGCTCAAACTTCCCTTATCTGTTTTTTACTGAGCGTAAAGTTTGCTGATCGTCTTTGTCAGGTAATGTAAATGTTCATGTCTGATTTTTTCACACAAGAAACTGTGTGCGTTTTTATTTCCGGTCTCTGCATTAAAGTCTGTGATGTTTTCCTGGCACCTGACATCAGTTGTGTGCAGCTTAGTTCAGCACAAATCTGCCGCTCCACAGTTCACGGTAACGGACTCACAGCTGGACCAACGAGGCCGACCGAGGTGTATGGCGTTATTTTTGTGCCACTATTCTGAGCGCACGCAAAAATTTTTTGCAGGTGCAAGTGTTGAGCGCGCACGAGCAGAAATGTTGAGAGAGCGAGCGCAAACACAAAAACTGAGCGAGAGGGGCTGCTATTGTGTGTGTGTGTGTGTGCATAATAGCAAACACTGAAATACATTTTTGCACGCAGCAATGAATTTTGTTCACTCAAATTCAGCTTTTCTTCGCTCAAAATAAATTTCTCCTCAAAATGCAACACTTGCACCTGTAAATTTGATTTGCGTGCCCTCAGAATAGTGGCACAAAAATAACGCCATATAAGTGACGTGGAAACCGATGTTTCTGCCACAAACAGAAAATATGCAGCGAATATTTGGTCTGTAGATGCCGTTTCATGCTCTGCTCGCTCTTCTGTTGCTTTACTTTGAAGAGAAAAAGAAAAGTTTTCCATTATACTCTCGGATGAAATGTTAAAGTAAATCTGTGTTCATACATCTGGAAGCACACATAGCTCCACAGGTCATTATGTCTCTCACACTGATTCATGAAGTCATGCAGCTGCTCACAGTGACGTCAGCGCTGAACGGCAGCACAGCTTCTCTCTTTTTTCAAACTTTATTAAGAACAACAAAAGGGAAAATGCCGCACCATAAGTTGATGGGACAATAGAAAGGCTACCAGGGAAAATAAAAGCACCGCTCATATCTGCTCTCAGACTGTAATACAGAGGACAGAGAGTAACCATGGCGACAGGGAGACACTCCGTGTGCCTCCCAACCTGGTAAAAGATTTCATTAAAACCATGAAAAGTAAAGAACGTGCTGAAACCTGCTAAAATGTCCTGCGTGTGTGAGACTGGTTGATAGTAAAGACACGTGTGTATGAGTGTCACTGATGAACTTAATAAAATGAGCATTAATCATCAGTGTTTATTCACGTTAGGATGTGTGCATTTGTAAAATAGTTTTAGTGTTTTTGGATTTGTGTTGTGTGGATCGAAACAGGACTTGGTGAGCCCTCAGAGGTTTCAAATCCCTGCACACATTTGTAAATGTTAGTAAACATGTGCACATGAATGATTTGTGTTTCCTCTGCAGGTAGAAAGTGTGTGTGAGCTGAATTGAGCAGCATGGATCAGTGTGAGGACAGAGAGGAGGGAGTCCCTCCCTCTAAAAGCACTCTGTGTGGGGAACATGAGAGCCAGACCAAAGCTCAGAGGTGAGATGACCATCTCTAACTGTCCATGACTCTTCTCCATGTCACAGCTCAGCACTCACATCACTGCTCCATCATTATTCACAGGAACCCACCTGGACCTCCACCCAGCTCCGTGTCCTTAAAGAGTAACCTGTCTGCAGATCGTCCCATTAATTTTAACGTCTGTGCTGCAGAGAGGTGAGCTGTTAGTAACATTATGTCTTTGATTTAAATGATTTTGATGTTTCCTGGTTTCTGAAAAGCACACAGGCACAGGTGTAACTGTCAGTTTATCTGTTTTAAGGTGCATTTTGTGACAGAATTGTCTGTTTTGAACTATTTTAATCAGAGGAACTAAACGCAAACATGAACCTGGACCTTTTTTATCCCACATTATGACTCAATGTCTCCAAAGTTATATGTGATTAAAAGTATGTCATTTGTTTTAATCTTATCTAACTTAGTAAGTAATTTAATGGACTTTTGTTTTTTTCTCCAGTGGAGCTGTTGACATTAATGTAATTCCATAAGAAGTCAAATTAAAGTAGTGGTCACGAGTCAGAGGTGGTCGGAGAAGAGATTACTTCACTCACTTCATCAGTGTTGTTGGCAGTTCTCTGTACCACGTTCATGCAGGTTTCAGTGTGGTTCCTGACAAGGTGTAAACAGTCATTTCAGGCTCATATAGAGACGTCCAAAGAAACTCAAACTATTTTTCTCTAAGAGGTCAGTTCTTGTTAATATCTACGTTAGGCAACACCTTGTTGTGTCTGGTTGATTTTCCTCTTTCTCATCCATGAAATGAAGAGAGGCTGTTGTATCATTACCAGGTAAACTTGCTTCAAAGTCTTTGTCAAAAGTAATGTGTCAGTTAATCTGAAAAAATCAGCAGCTGATTTTCCAAAAACACCCAATCTTACATTAGAAAAATATGGAGATGTTCACACATAATCCAGAATCAAGGTGAGTGATGGTGTAAGAGGAAATCTGTGTGCAGTATTTAGTGTTAGAAGCTCTGAATGGATGTGTGTGAGCTTTAAATGTTTGGCTGGAAAAAATCTGCTGTGTTAATAAAGTTTATTTGAAGGCAGGAAGAAAAGCTGGTAAAAATACCAAATGTGTTAATTATCAGACTGATCAATTTTATCATTAAGACAGGAGATTATCTGATGGATTATAAAAAATAATCTTTAAATCTGCATGAGAGTTTATTTTTTCTTCCAGCTGTTTAAAAACTACAGCAGCCAGAATCTTTAGTACATGGATATTTGATCACATTTCCCCAGTAATCAGTGTTTCATCATTTAAAAACACTTCCTGTCACTGTGGTGGTTACAGTGACATCATGCAGTTTGTGTTTTGACCTCCAGAGGGCGACAAATCAGCACAGACTGAGAGCTCCATTCAAACTTTGCTGCCATCAGTAATAATTCTTCAGATATAATCATCAGTGTTTGAGCAGTTATGATATCAGGGTCAATCTAGACATGTGTGACAACACTGAACATGTCACATGACACACCTTAAACATCATGTGATCCACTCTCAGTCTACACTTTCATCCATGACTTCAACAGGTTGAAATGAGCTTTGAAGAAACATTCAGTGAAATAAATCTTTCATCACAGGATTGATGCTGCTCCCTGATTGGACGGTTGGTTTCAGCTCTGCTCTCAGTCTTTGCTGCACAGGTGAAGGTAGAAGGTGTGACTGGATCTATAGACTGGAAACAGAGAAACTGACTTTGAATGTTTGTAGTATAAAAAAGTTTTGTTCCACAGGATGTCAGAGCTGAGCTGGTATTGGTTCACATTCGTAGTGACAATGTTTCATTACATTTCCTGTAGGTGGCCTCAGTGAACTTCACACTGAACCAGTCTGAACATTTTGAAGGGAAATGAAACAAACAACAAAAAATCTGCACAGTGATCAGGATCTATGGAAATGTTGGACTCATCAATTTGTCTTCTCTAAAATAACATTTTTCTCGTTTCCATAAATCATTGATTAAGTTATATTTAGATTATGAATCACACTTTACTGAGTCAGTTGATGTTTTTAACATAAATGACTTACATTCTTTGTTAATGCGTTCCTGTTTTTATGTGTGTGAACAAGAAAATAAGGTCCTGTTGACTCTGCTCCAACAGGAAGTGACATTGACTGTTTCCCACAGAGAGCAGAGTCATGTCACTCAGACTTTTAGTCATTGAGAAAATATTTAAAATATATTTTTTGGCCTTTTTCTGGCTTTATTAGATAGTTATAGAGATGACTGACAGAAAAGTGGAGGGAAAGACATGCGGCAAACGGCCATGGGTCGGATTTGAACCCGGGCTGGCCGCTCAAAACATTTAAAGATGATTTTATATCTATTTTTATATCACAGTCTATATTTAAATAGAATAAATCAGGTGTTTATTTTAACCTGTTTAAATACATTTTGTTTTCTCTTAAAGTATTAACATTACAGTAATGTGCAGTACAGTATGTAATAATAATTTTAATAACATATTTGAATAGGAATAACAGTTAACATGTAGATGTTGTATCAGTCTAAAGCATTTTGTCTCACTACAGGAGTATAAAGTGTAACTCTTAAAAGCTTTAAATGAAGCAAAATGGACTTTTGTCCTTTTTAAATATGAAAGTGCAGAAGAGCAGCACGGACTGTAACGCAGTAAATACAGTTAATTTAGCTTCATCGTTTTATATTTTCTTATATAAAATATTTTTATTAATATTCTTTTCATTGTAAATAAAACAATAGATGCACTCTGCCACATTCAAATGTAAAAGCGTGATAATCCCAGCAGGATTATCAAATATTTATTGCCTGGTAGTTTTAGTGTTTGTTACTGATGTTCAACAGGAAACACAAAGACTTTGGAGTGTACTAATTTGTCCGAGGATTTAATTTTCTGTTCAGTGTGACCAAACTGAGTGACAAACAGTTCAGCTGCAAAGTGGTAAGAAAAGAAATCCTGTTTCCCTTGAACTTGTAAAGTAATCTTTGTTGAAGCAGAGCTGTTGCATCCTGGTGGCCTTCAGGTTTTTAGGCACGGTGGTACATCGATGTTTTATAGTGTTTGTTAAATCAAGTGTGTGTTCCACTTTGGACGGTGCTGTAAAAGTGGAGCACATTAAACGCTTTAATGCTTGAAACACATCCTGCTGTGAACTGTGTGTACACACGGCTAAAGCACAAATTACTGCACACTGAAGCATTTCAAAGATAAAGGCCTGTTACATGAACACAAGAACATGTTACATGTGTGAAGTTCACATGTTAAACTCTGACAGTCACAGATATCATGCATGAACATCATGTGGTCCTAAAGTGTCTGAGTGAACATAAAAGAGCTTTAATATAGTTTGATACTGAGGTCGGCAGTGAGCTGACATTGTACTCAGAGCTGTTCCTAATATTCTGTCCATTTTTTGCTTTTTTATATATATATTGGAAGGTCTTAAATTTCAGAGTCAGCAGGTGAGATCAGGTTTCTGTGATCCCTGATGTGGATCATGTGACCTGGTTTCTAAGTTATATGACAGGTCAGAGGTCAGTGACTGTAAGTCAGTGACTTCTGTTAATGTGAACTCACTGCGTGTTTGTGGTTTACCTCTCAGACTGACTGAAGTCCACAAGCAGATGATGATGGAGGAAGAGGAGGACAGAGCAGAGTTTGCAGGATCCAGCTTTACATCTATGAGGAGTGACCTGTCCCAAGGTCGACCTCCCGCCTTCAGTGCTAAACCTGGACTAACGAGGTCAGAGAGCTGAACTCACTGAGTAACAGAAATAATTCTGCACTGACATTATAATCAGTGTTGATTCTGGTTGATTTTCTGTGTTTGTGAGCTGAGAGGAAATGAAAATGAATTTGTAACAAAAATCAGTTTTGTCCAGTTTTCCTGTAAAAAGCTGAACTCTAATCTAAGAGGATGTTACTGACAGGAAACAGCTGCATTATCTGCAGTCTGTGTGATCACAGCTGCTTCAATCATGTTTGTGTCTGCAGAGGTCAGAGGTCACAGTCTGCAGGGTCCAGCTGTCCATCTGTGAGGAGTGACGTGTCCAAAGATGAACCTCCACACTTCAGTGGTGAACCTGGACCAACGAGGTCAGAGAGCTGTGATGACTCCTTTACATGTTTGTGTTTCCTGGATAAATCTGACCTGAAACATCCTCAGATTGTTACAAAGATTCATAAAAAGAAAACAATGAAAGAGAAAAGATCCAAATGTTAGACTTGGTCATTTGCTGTTTGAGGACAGTGATGCTCATATGTGTGGGGAAAGTGTGACCTGAGTGGGTTCATGTTTGTCTTTAAAGAGCTGCTCTGATTCTCTTTGTGTCTGATCTGTTAAACAGTCTGAGAGGTCACACAGAGACCCAGCAGCTAAAGCCTGGATCATACTGGCTGCTGTTAATCAGTTAATGTGTTCATTTATCCAGTAAAACTCTTCTTCCTTTGATCAATATTTACTAAACACTGAATGATTAAAACGTCTCATGTACATGCATCTCTTCTGGTTAGAGGCTGTAAAATAGTTAAATGCAGCATACAAAGTTTTATATGAGATTGTGCATCTATCTGATTGGTTAAAATGATGGAGAGAAATCACAATTTACACTTAATTGTTATAAACACAATTACTATTTGATTCAAAGGATGAAGCTTAAAAAGTGCAGACATTCATTAAATATGCAAAATGTGTTGAACAAAACAATCAGATTGGATTGCATAAATGGATAAATGCATTTATTTGTCGGTTGCAGTTGCCTGCAACTGAGATGACAAACCTAGTTGACAATACATACAATATACAAACTTCACATTGGGGAGACAGGCCAGGCTAGGTAGCAAAAAGGAAAAACAATGAAAATATGACACATAAGGGCAGTTGATTTGGTGATCATTTTGGCTGTCTTATAGATCGTGATGTGAATTTTTGTAGGACATCTTTTTAGTCAAATTTAAGATCTAATATAATATCTTTTTATATGTTTATAGAAAGTTAATAGAAAACAGACTAAAAATGCCCGATATCTTCAGAATTTGAGAGTTTAAATCCTGACAAACTTGATTCAGATGAAGATATTTGAGCAGAAACTCCTAGATCTTTATCCTGTGCTTGAACTAATCCTTCATGGTTCCTCCACAGAGTGGACCAGCAGAGCTCAAAGGTTCCCAGTGGTCAGTCTGCCCAGCAGCATCAAACACAGCTGGACTCCATATTTATGGTCTGTACATGTACAACAACTACTTCTACATCTATTCTGTTCACAGTCATCTCCATGCTGCTCTTTGTAGACCAGTGGATTGTCATTAGGGCTGGGAAGTAACAAAGTACAAATACTTAGTTACTGTGTTTCAGTACAATTTTCAGGTATCCGTAATTTATTTGAGTAGTTTTTTTTGTGACTACTTTAACTCCCTACACTTTTAAGCAAATATCTGTACTTTCTACTTCTTACATTTTAAAAGCAGGCTCATTACTTTTACTTTAGCACATTTGAGAGGAGTTATTATTTTGTCACTGCGAGTCTTCAAGCATCAAACCGATTTGAGCCTAAACAGAAACACATGAAAGGCAGTCCTGTTCGTCTATTAGTCAGCAAAGGATGTTGCATAAAAAGAGATCATGTCTGCTAAAGTCAGGGGTTAGAAGAGGGAGTGTTTTTTTGTTTTTGTTTTTTAAATTTTCTTTGTTTTGTTTTTGTCAGAATGGCTGCAAGTGTCCGTACATTGCAGTTGCTGTATTTTGGCATCTAGTTAGCACTACAAAAGAGGAGCAGGGAGCATGAAAGGAGCAGCTTTTTTTAAGTGGCAGGTCATGTCAAATGCAGCACTTCTATCAGCTCAACTGTTTGTCTCAGTTTGTCTGTACTTTTGCCAAATTGCAAAAGTACAGACTTTCAGATTTTTACAATTGATTCAGTTCTTTTTTTCCTTTTTCTTTAGTTTTTTTAGGTTCTCTATGAATTTTATGGTGTAGTACCAATCTTGACCACAACAGTGATGGTGTTGCTGTTTCACCATTTTGATACGTTAGGTTGTGTAGACCTGTTTATGTGTATCAAACGTCATGTGCAAAGACACTAGAATGACTAGAAGCCCTCAACATAACGTTCTCTACCCTCAATGAAAGAGGCCAAAAAGAAAAACCCCTCCAAAACAAACATAATTAACTTGTCATTTATAAATCGCAACAGAGCCAGACGACTATGGTGGACAAAAATATATTGTATCCATAGTGTTTAGCACTCACATAAAGAATGAAATGGAAACAGTTAAGGCCCGTTTAGGTAAATATCAATGGAACAGTTCTTATATAGCACTTTTCTATTTTACCTGAGTGATCAAAGCCCTGTCCTGGAAGAGGTTTTTGTTTTGTTTTGTTTTTTTTTTTCATTTGTTTGTTTTTTGCCTGTTCTGTTAGGCACTGTAACAATCAGTATTATTGTCACAAACACGGAGTGTTCAGGTAACAGGACCCCAAAGGCAGACTCGGCACACCGCAGCTCAGAACTATGTACAACTTTTATTTAATTAGGCTAAGGCTCATGCCACGGGGGGAAACGTGGAGCGTGGAGCCCAGGAGCGCCGTAATTGGGACCGTGGGGAAACTGCAACAGAAAGGGGAGACACAGTTAACAGCACGCAGGTTGCCAAGAAATGAACAGCTAGACTTCATAAGTTGCTGAGGCTTACAGGTAGAGCAGGACCGTGGAGCTTGGAGGGGAGAGGTGCCTGGGAAGGGGATCCGAGGGATGGAGGCAGTCAGGCAGGAGGACAGGCAGGCCACAGGCTTCCACGCCGAATGCTGGTCACACTGGGAGGAGATTTACAGACTGGCGAGGAGAAGTCATCAGAGCTGGCTGAAGTAGTCCTCCGGTGATTGCCTCAGATGAGACGCAGGTGGTTTGGAGGTGGCCCAGCCCGAGGGTGTGGCCACCGCAGCCTCCCACGGCTCCCTGGATGCTGAGCTACGGGCCATGACAATTATTGTCTGAATGCCAAGAAGAAAGAAATTAAACTTTCTTGTCAGAGGTAAAAATGAAAAAACAGTGAGCGAAAGTGGTGTACACAACGGTAAACTGGTGCATAATAAGCAAGCAAATAATGCAGAAAACAGATTTTTGATGGTAAACTGGTCTCTGCGTGCACTGAGAGAGAGAGAGCTGGGCTTGAAGTGTGATTTTTATAGTGGTGGTAGCAAAACAGCCAAAGTAAGAGGGAATTCATGATAATGGTTTTCAAACATGAAGCATAGGTTTGATATTCTTTTGCTGCTGGTTCATTCAATTTTAGTAGGAGAAATCTGCTGCCTCAGAATCTGTGACGTCAGCTTTCAGCACCTGACAGGTGAACGGGGGAGCTGCGCTTTGTTTTTATATCTTTTTGCCAAATCCGTTTTAGCTGTTGGCCGGTAGTTAAAATAGATTTGTGAGTTTGAAGCTGAGATTCTGGCAAAATACATTTATATTTAAAAATTGATTTCAGGATTTATTTAATCAATATTGGATAAATCAAATAAAAATAATTTTGAATAAGGATATCAATTTTAAGCCCAAACCTAATTTTCCAACATGGATCTGATGTTTGGTTCCATGATTTCAGTCTGATTGGCTCATTCATAAAGTATTCTGTTCCAGCTGCTGGAGAAGAACATCATCACTTTTGTGAAGAACGAGCTGAAGAAGATCCAGAAGGTTCTGAGTCCAGATTACCCAGAATGCTTAGAGAGTCAGAGGAGCAGCAGCAGAAAGGCATTTGTGAAGATCACACTGGACTTCCTGAGGAGAATGAAGCAGGAGGAGCTGGCTGACCGTCTGCAGAGACGTAAGAGTATTTCTATAAAGATTTAAGCTGGTGTACGGTGTACGTTTTAGGACATCGTCAGGTCTCAGGAAAAAAGTTGTCAGGTATCAGTCTCATATGAAAAAATGTCAGGTCTCAGACTCACACGAAAAAACGGCAGGTATCAGACTCACACGAAAAAACGTCAGGTATCAGACTCACATGAAAAATTGTCAGGTATCAGACTCACATGAAAAATTGTCAGGTATCAGACTCACACGAAAAATTGTCAGGTATCAGACTCACATGAAAAATTGTCAGGTATCAGACTCACATGAAAAATTGTCAGGTATCAGACTCACATGAAAAATTGTCAGGTATCAGACTCACACGAAAAAACGTCAGGTATCAGACTCACACGAAAAAACGTCAGGTATCAGACTCACATGAAAAATTGTCAGGTATCAGACTCACACGAAAAAACGTCAGGTATCAGACTCACATGAAAAATTGTCAGGTATCAGACTCACACGAAAAATTGTCAGGTATCAGACTCACACGAAAAATTGTCAGGTATCAGACTCACATGAAAAATTGTCAGGTATCAGACTCACACGAAAAAACGTCAGGTATCAGACTCACATGAAAAATTGTCAGGTATCAGACTCACACGAAAAATTGTCAGGTATCAGACTCACATGAAAAATTGTCAGGTATCAGTCTCACATGAAAAATTGTCAGGTATCAGACTCACACGAAAAAACGTCAGGTATCAGACTCACATGAAAAATTGTCAGGTATCAGACTCACACGAAAAATTGTCAGGTATCAGACTCACACGAAAAAACGTCAGGTATCAGACTCACACGAAAAAACGTCAGGTATCAGACTCACATGAAAAATTGTCAGGTATCAGACTCACACGGAAAATCGTCAGGTATCAGACTCACACGAAAAAACGTCAGGTATCAGAACACAAGCTATCAGACAGAGAGAAAATCTTCCTGCAGGTGGCGCTGTTGTCACGTCCAACCAATGACTGTAGTGACAGCTGCAGTCACAGAGAAACTTGCGTATCTGTGTTCGGGAATACCAGATAGAGCGTAGGCTCTGAGAGGACGGCCAGCGTTTACGCTTCGAAAACACGACCGAGTGTTTTAACCTGACAGCCTGAGGTGTTCTTCAGTAAACTGGACTACCCGACAGAAGGACCCGAGGCCCCGCTGCACTGTTTCGGTAAGTTAAACATGTTTGTAAGCTAATCCGTAACTACCGTCCTTAGCTAGCTCCTGAGACCTAGCTAGCTAAGATGAGCACTCGGCTGTCAGGGTTCATTTAGCTAATCTGTGCAGGTGAATGAATTTACTAAAGAAATCAAGAGAAACGCACCGGGCTACTCAGTCACTAATTACTGTTACTGTACTTTTATTACAAGTATTATACTGTAAAAGCAACAGGCTGCAACCTGCTGCAGCTCCTGTGCAGAACTGAATATTAAAGATGTGCAAACAACAGCATGTTTTCAGTGTCTTGCCATTAATCAGGAACTATGGGTTAATGTACTATAGTGTACTGTAATACTGAAAAAAATCTAAGAGAAGAACTTCAGATCCTGAGTGTGTGAGGACAGAAGAATCAGCTTTATTTCAATTTTGAGGGATAAAATGTATATTTGACTTTGATGGTTTTGTTCTCTTTGTGATTACAGGAGCTGCCCTCAGATTCAGACCTCAGCACCACCCAGTGACAGCAGACAGATCATCCAACATGTTAACTGCAAAATGAACTGATGAAAACAGTGCGAAGGTTACTACAAAGTACCACACGTGCTGTAGTGAAAGCTGCAGCTTTATTGATAAAGTTAAAGACAAAAAAACAAAAGGATTAATCACTCATGTAACTGTGTCACTATACATCAGTATTAACAGGACCTTAGTTTGTATCTCAGACCTGCACATCTTCCTTTTAAAACACTTGATGTACTCAGCTGCATGAAGAGCATATGAGATTTTGTCTAACACACTTAAATAAAACCTGATGAAGGTCAAAGGTCGTCACTTGTATGTTGAACTATAAACTTGTCATCTGGAATTCTTTCACAGTTTTTGCAGATAATGTTATTTACTATAAAGTGATTCAGAGTTATTCATACCAGAGTAACCAGAGAGGATCACATATTTTTTAAATATATAACTTTCTACAGGACTGAATATAATATCTTTATATAAAAGACTGGAGCCTCTGGGGAGAATCCAAGTATTTATAACATTACACAAAGCAAAGGTCTCCATCACAGTGTTCATGAAATGCTGGGTTTATCCATCTCCTGGATCGGGCCTACGGAGGAGTGCTGAAGATTTCCCTGTGAGGGAGCTGCTGGTGAAGATCATGAGTCCTGCTTGATCAATGTGATGAGCTTCAGTCTTCCTGGTGTTTCTTAAATGAAGCCTCTCTCAGCGGGTCAACAGAACTTCTGGCACAGGACAGCTGTGATGAAAGAAAGGGAAGAAGTTTCTCCAAACCTCTGGACCCAGGAAACCCAGCTTGGTCCTGATGGTCTCCCTCACTAGTTTCTCTCCAGGGTGAATGTAGCTGTTGATATAATATGGACTCTATTATTAAATGAAAAGAACAAATTACAATACTGAAACCTTCTGCTAATGTTTTTAAAGTCTCCATGTTACCAGGCTGTAGAGGGCTCTGAAGATTTAAACAGTTTTAGATCCATTACACTCACAGTCTTATGTTAAAATCTCAAAGACAGCATTATATTTTTGATATTAACAGTAACTCTGGGCCTCTGTAGAGTGTGCAGATGATCTCATCACTGTCTAAAAATATATAACAAAACCTAAGGAGTGCTGAATGCTTCAATAACAGATTATTAGAGTAGCAGGTGTGTAGCATGGCTAACTAGCTAGCAACAGGCCTCCAACACAGTGAGTATGCTAGCGGCTAATCTAGCTAACGAATTAACAACAGAGCGATTTTAGAACTATAAGACGATAAACTTTGTGCCTTTTTTTATAACAGTGTCATGGTTGTATTTACCTTAATTTAACGAGTCGTCAGTCGTGGTAAACCAGCAAAAACACTCGAGCAGCCGGGCTACGTAAGTGTAGGGGGGCGTGTTTGCGGTCAGCAGCGGGTGTCACTACTCCAAATTTGCAAGATGGCAGCCTCCATCTGAGACTGAGACCTGACGTTTTTTCATGTGAGACTGATACCTGACAATTTTTCATGTGAGTCTGATACCTGACGTTTTTTCGTGTGAGTCTGATACCTGACAATTTTTCATGTGAGACTGAGACCTGACAATTTTTCATGTGAGACTGAGACCTGACAATTTTCCGTGTGAGTCTGATACCTGACAATTTTTCATGTGAGACTGAGACCTGGCGTTTTTTCATGTGAGTCTGAGACCTGACAATTTTTCGTGTGAGTCTGATACCTGACGTTTTTTCGTGTGAGTCTGATACCTGACAATTTTTCATGTGAGACTGAGACCTGACAATTTTTCATGTGAGTCTGATACCTGACGTTTTTTCATGAGTCTGAGACCTGACAATTTTTCGTGTGAGTCTGATACCTGAAGTTTTTTCATGAGTCTGAGACCTGACAATTTTTCATGTGAGTCTGAGACCTGACCTCTTTTTTCCTGAGACCTGACGATGTCCTAAAATGTACACCGTACTGGTGGAAAAATGAGACATTTACTGATGTCGCATGAATGTTTTAAAGATTAGTTCTTTTTGGAATTGAGTGTTTATTTTTCTTTCAATTCAGAACTTCATGCTGCAGTTTGTCATCGTAACCTTAAATCCACCGTGAAGAAGAAGTTCCAGTGTGTGTTTGAGGGCATCGCTAAAGCAGGAAACCCAACCCTTCTGAATCAGATCTACACAGAGCTCTACATCACAGAGGGAGGCACTGCAGAGGTCAATGATGAACATGAGGTCAGACAGATTGAAACAGCATCCAGGAAACCAGACAGACCAGAAACAACAATCAGACAAGAAGACATCTTTAAAGCCTCGCCTGGAAGAGATGAACCAATCAGAACAGTGCTGACAAAGGGAGTGGCTGGCATTGGGAAAACAGTCTTAACACAGAAATACAGCCTGGACTGGGCTGAAGACAAAGCTAACCAGCACATCCAGTTCATATTTCCATTCACTTTCAGAGAGCTGAATGTGCTGAAAGAGGAAAAGTTCAGCTTGGTGGAACTTGTTCATCACTTCTTTACTGAAACCAAAGAAGCAGGAATCTGCAGCTTTGAAGACTTCCAGGTTGTGTTCATCTTTGATGGTCTGGATGAGTGTCGACTTCCTCTGGACTTCCACAAAACTACAATCCTAACTGACCCTAGAAAGTCCACCTCAGTGGATGTCCTGCTGATAAACCTCATCAGGGGGGAACTGCTTCCCTCTGCTCGCCTCTGGATAACCACACGACCTGCAGCAGCCAATCAGATCCCTCCTAAATGTGTTGGCATGGTGACAGAGGTCAGAGGGTTCACTGACCCACAGAAGGAGGAGTACTTCAGGAAGAGATTCAGAGATAAGAAGCAGACCAGCAGGATCATCTCCCACATCAAGACCTCACGAAGCCTCCACATCATGTGCCACATCCCAGTCTTCTGCTGGATCACTGCTACAGTTCTGGAGGATGTGCTGGAAACCAGAGAGGGAGGACAGCTGCCCAAGACCCTGACTGAGATGTACATCCACTTCCTGGTGGTTCAGGCCAAAGTGAAGAAGGTCAAGTATGATGGAGGAGCTGAGACAGATCCACACTGGAGTCCAGAGAGCAGGGAGATGATTGAGTCTCTGGGAAACCTGGCTTTTGACCAGCTGCAGAAAGGAAACCTGATCTTCTATGAATCAGACCTGACAGAGTGTGACATCGATATCACAGCAGCCTCAGTGTACTCAGGAGTGTTCACACAGATCTTTAAAGAGGAGAGAGGACTGTACCAGGACACTGTGTTCTGCTTCATCCATCTGAGTGTTCAGGAGTTTCTGGCTGCTCTTCATGTCCATCTGACCTTCATCAACTCTGGACTCAATCTGCTGGAAGAGGAACAAACAACCTCGATGTTGCCTAAATTATTTAACAAACCAAAACTCCAATCTCTCCATCAGAGTGCTGTGAACAAGGCCTTACAAAGTCCAAATGGACACCTGGACTTGTTCCTCCGCTTCCTCCTGGGTCTTTCACTGCAGACCAATCAGACTCTCCTACGAGGCCTGCTGACACAGACAGGAAGTAGCTCACAGACCAATCGGGAAACAGTCCAGTACATCAAGAAGAAGCTCAATGAGAGTCTGTCTGCAGAGAAAAGCATCAATCTGTTCCACTGTCTGAATGAACTCAATGATCGTTCTCTAGTGGAGGAGATCCAACAGTCCCTGAGATCAGGAAGTCTCTCCACAGATAAACTGTCTCCTGCTCAGTGGTCAGCTCTGGTCTTCATCTTACTTTCCTCAGAAAAAGATCTGGATGTGTTTGACCTGAAGAAATATTCTGCTTCAGAGGAAGCTCTTCTGAGGCTGCTGCCAGTGGTCAAAGCCTCCAACAAAGCTACGTAAGTACATTTGTACTCATGTCTTTACTTTAACATCCAACTGTGTCAGAAATTTATTTCACCAGACTTTCTGTCTTTGCATAAATTATTTCTCGTAAAGTTTTGGAACTGTAAGCTCCTTGATGACTCCAGAACTCAGTACACTCGAAATGCTGAATCCACCATAACTCTGATCGTCACTGCTGCTGTTATGTTATCAGTCTTTGTTTAAAAACTTAGGCTGCATGTGCCTGATGTTGAAATACTTTATGTTCACACGCATTCTCCTTGATACATTTCTACTGCAGGTCTAGTTTTTAGTCACAAATGTTGGTGAGACACTTGCTTTTACATGCATTAAAGAAAGCATTTGAATTACTCAGTGAATCATTGCAGCCATAGAAACATCTTTAGTTACACTTTAAACTAAACTATGCCTCGGTCTTCCACAGTGTGTTTTTGTTTCTTTGTTGTTTTTGGCCTGCTCTCTCCCATCACTCCAAACTGCTTGCAGCGGATGGTCGTCTCTCCCTGAATCTGCTTTTCTTCCAGTTTTTCTTTCCTACTGTTGTCAAAATGTTGGCACAGAATTGCAGCACCTCAGTTCATCTTCAATCTGAAACCAGCTGTTTTAGCTTCTTCCCCTTTAAGCAAACCTTCCCTGGTCATCTCTGCTGTGGTTGCTATAAAATGTAATCTTGATTAAAAAAAACTCAAGTCTAACTTCATGCCATATTTGGCAGCATGGTGCCTGTTTGTCAACCTTTGATGATTTACAATATAAAGCGCCTTGAGGTGACTTTTGTTGTGATTTGGCTCTATATAAATAAAATTGAATTGAAATTGAAAAAAATTGAATGATAAACTGCACCACAGTTTCTAAAGCAAACCTTCTCATCACTATTAGTTATTTTATTGATCTTAATCAGAAGTTAAACAGATTAATGTCAGCCTTTAGTAGGGGTGCCACGACTAGTCGATTAGTCACGATTACGTCGACTATCAAAATCGTCGACGACTAATTTAATAGTCGACGCGCCGTTTGAAGCTTTTTCAGATCCCAAAATACGCAGGAATGAGTAGTAGGATTTAAGAGTGTAATAATGGACTGAAACAGAAGATGGCAGCACTGCATGTACAAGGATGCCAGCTGCCGTTAAACCCTGAAGAAGAAGAAGCTGTGTCCGGTATCGTAGCTGTGTCCAAATTCAGGAACCGCATCTGTAGTTCAGCACCACTGAGACAAGAACCTTTTCCTAGCAGTCTATAAAACACATGATGGGCAGAGTTTTCCTCTGTGTGTTGCATATCTATTTGTGGATTTATGCATGTATATATTCTTCCTGTTCACCTTGGACACACAACAGCCCCTTGTTTGTTGTGATTGGATCTAGAGCACAATTCAGATTAGCCATCATATCCTAATCTAGATGATTTTTAAGGTGGTATCTGGGACGAAAGGTAAAAAATCAGCTTGGATGGCCTGTATTATATGATGGTCTTCGTTGCACCACATTGATAGCCATACAGGGTGGCTCAATTCTTGGGCAAGAAGGCCGAGGAGTGAGCAACCCTTGGTCAAAGCTTGGTCATTTAAGCTCAGCGTTTTTCCCCTTGTTGGCTGATGATAAGTTTTTTTTTTTATTTGTTATCTGACTTATACTCATTCTCATCATTGTCTTCACATTAACTCACACACTGCTGACTGCTGCTATAGCTTACCAGGCTGAGCAGGTGACCCGTGTACTGAAAGTTAGAGTCGTGTCTCCAGGGCCTGGTTTGAGTCTGCCCAAGACCATTTCCTCTGTGTTATTCTCCTCACTTCTCCCTCCCTTCCTGTCTTCTCTGCCCTATACAGTGAAGACAAAAGGCCTCAAGTTCTGAAAACTCTTCCCCTTTATCATCTTCCAAATCATCTCTCTCATCTAGAATCACCAGTATTCTCTGAGTGGAGAATCTTTTCACAATCTTGAATGATAAGGATCCAAGTGGGTAAAGTTAATTATTTGTTGTGTTCCTATTTGCAGCTGGGATAGATTGTGAAAAACTCTCGGCTGCCAAAATTACATCCAGTTCAGAAGAAAAACATTGAGTGAAGTGTTTGTTTCATCATCCTTCACAACTCATCCACCAGGTGTCACAAACTGCAGCAGAACAGTACAAAGCATGTCATACTGAATAGCTGCAACGACCAGAGTTTTACTGACCTTTGGTATTTCTTGACAGCATGAGCGTAATATTTACTGAACCGAATCGTCTTCTGTAATGTTTTCAGATTCAGAACACTGTATTTATCCCCAGGGGGCAATTAGAATACTGACCTTGCCAATCGTACATACAATACACAAATACATTACATTTGGGAGACATGTCAGGCTAGGTAGCTGACCCGTCAGTGGCACAAGCAGCGATCCGGAACCAGACAGTGGAAAATGCACAACAACAGGGAAGATGAGCAGAAAAAAGAACTCCCCCCAGACTGAGCTCCAACAGGGAGGTCAGTCTGGGTCAGATTTGTTATGTTCAGCTCCAGACTTGAGACCACAGCTGGCGCCGGTATGTTAGCCGTATGAAATGATGGTGGTTTTCTTTGGTGCGAAAAACTGCATGTCAATTTCACAGCTGATCTTAACAGTCCATCACTGGTCTTTCAATCTCCCATTGGAGTGCTGTGAGATTCTCTAAAATGTTATCAATTTTGCGCCCAAAGAGCATAGTCTGACTGCTCACGATAGCGTCGAGCTTCTCCAAGATCTTATCTGTACTGCGTTCAATGAGCCCATTTTGAGAAGTACCGACCCGTCCCATTGTTTCAGTCACAGCGGGCAGCCTTGTGGGGTTTTGAACAACTGATTCCGCTTTATTTAATCTTCGATAAGCCCAGGACAAGCCAGCTCCGATCAGCAAGAACCCTTTGCTGCTGTGAATGTCCATGTTGCTATATTTCAGTATCAGGCTCTAAATGTACAAATGGATCTGAGAAGATTACATTTCCAACCATGAGTCAGAAATTATGTGTCTACTAGTTTTGCAGTTTGTTTTCATGTCTTCTGACTCAGAAGGTGGAGCAGGTGGAGCTTCCAATGAGTAAGTGCTGATATGACGCACAGTTGTGTTTTAATGAAGCTATTTAGTTAACCAATTATTGTATTGCACGCTTACATTTAAAAAAAATGTTTCATTTGACTGATTTAATTAATTTGTTTGTTTGTTTTTTCCAGACTGAGTGGCTGTAACCTCTCAGAGAAAAGCTGTGATGCTCTGTCCTCAGTTATCAACTCCCAGTCCTCTAGTCTGAAAGAGCTGGACCTGAGTAACAACGACCTGCATGATTCAGGAGTGAAGCTTCTGTCTGCTGCACTGCAGAGTCCACATTGTACACTGGAAACTCTCAGGTCAGGATCCAAACATTTCCACTGTTGATCATTGAATGATATTATTGTATAAACAACCAAGCTTTATAGAATTGGCAGGTGACATTTTCTTTATCTTTGGATTGGTTAGGAGATTCTTAATTAGTGTCTGAAGATTTTTTTACAGTCACATATTTTGTTTTAATGGTAAAACAAAAGTATTGTTCAGTTCAATGAGCAGGTAGCTGTGAAAGTCATAATAATGAGGTATATTTGTATTAAATACAGTATGACTAAATTTGAACAGTAGCTGTGTGAGTTACTTTGTTTGCTCATGTGTGCGAATATTGTGGGTCATTTAAAGCTGAAGTGAACTTGAAATGAGTTTAATAAAGTTTCTGAAGTAATTGATATTTATGTGTTTATTAAAGTAAAGGAGCAGGAGGCTATGTGTAGTATAGAGGAACATAGACCTCAGCTTTGTCTCCTGGGTTTCTGTTGCTGCTGTTGCAGTATCCCTTCATTGTTCCCTTCAACAGTTTCCCCACTGTAACAAATCAAAGTGTTACTGTATAGATTCATGTTTTAATGTTGCCATGTGGTATTAAAACTAAAAGCCATGCTTCCTACACCCACATGGTTCAGTCACACAGTGTTACGTCCCTGTCTAGGGATGCAGGAACGCAGCAGGTTTCTTGTGCCTAAACTGAAGCATGACTCCGGGGTGAGCAAAGGCCACAATAATAAAAAAAAACCCAGCTTAATCAGTCAAGGGGGTGCTACCTAAACCCTACGTGATGACGGAAACTTTTGGCGATATGCCCCCCTCCAAAGTCATAAAACCTAAATATCCACATTCTTTCTCTCTCTCCTCTCAGTGAGCCTAAGTTATGACATTGGCTTCCTGTGCTGTATGTTCTCTTCTTTTCTAATCAGACAAATAAGGCCATGACTCTCTGAAAACAGTATTTCTTATAACTCGGCTATATAATGCATCATAAAACAATATCATTCATCCACAATAAATCAGCAGTCTAATATAATACAAATCAGTCTAATAAATCTAATAGTTATCACCTCTTCACGAGAATAATGCAAACTAAAACTACATAATAATTTCACAATCTTTAATTAGGGGTATAACGTTGCATAAGATAATATAATAATGTAACAACACTATATACAGAAACTCAGCAATCCTCCGGAACGCACACAATTTACAGTAAAGGATCCACAGAGAGTGTGAATAATGACTGACTCTTGTGTGAAAAGTGCTTGAATAAAATTTGTGAGTTCCATTTTCTAAACTTCTACATTCTGAACCTTCTTCAGCTCTGAATGATTTCAAGCGCACACTTTGTCTAATAAACTTTCATCTTTCATTCTTTATTACAGATTGAGTGGCTGTGGTTTGTCAGAGATCAGCTGTGATTATCTGGCAGCAGCGCTTAAGTCCAACCCCTCATATCCCAGAGTGCTGGACCTGAGTGGAGACTACAACAACCTGCAGGATTCAGGAATGAAGCAGCTGTGTGTTCTTCTGGAGAATCCACGATGTCGATTTGAAACTCTGAGGTCAGTCACCATGCTTTAGTTGTGCTGAGATGAATATGATGTGAAAGTTGTGCTGACACTGTGCTTCAGTAGGCCCACAGACCTTTATACAGGAAATCTTGTTCGGCTCTTTGTAGAACTTCTGGTCCCTGATCCTGTGAGTCTTACTCAGTAGATAATGCAGAGTTCTGAGCTGATGTGGGTGAGAGGACTCAGGCGGGGGGGGGGGGATTGCAGTCCATAAAGACAATATTCATTTGTAAATGATTTAACTAACAGTCTTGTAGTTAAAGTGCTTTGGCACTCTTTGGCAGTATTGTAGAAAATGTCAAACTTAATCATCATCATCTCGGTCTCCTCTGATGACCTGTTTGCTGCTGCCTGTTGCTGAAAGGCAGTGGGGAGAGGGGACACTTGGGCAGTGCATTTATTGCAGCATATACACTGTGCTTTTTCAGCATTCACAGATTGATGGCACTGCGTCAGAGCACTGCCTATGAATTTCAGACGGATCAGGCCTTGACTTAACAAAATAGTTATCAATAGCTCTTTTCATCTTTTCTTATTAACCATAGCTACATCCCCTTCTGTCAGGCCTAGGCTGCTCACTAGGGCTGGGTATCATCACTGATTTCTATAATCCATTCGATTCCGGTTCTCAAAGTCGTGATTCGATTCAATTTTGCCTCAGACAGTCAGAAATATTATAATTCTGATAATTGATCAGTGCTGATGCATGTGAGACTTCATCATAATTGTGAACATCACAGCAGATGCCTTTGTGGGAAAGTAACTGAGAATAAAACACAGAAACCCTCGAAGGAGATTTTCCTGGCCTGGATTTTTATAGCAGATAACCTTAAAAATATTCTCCAATATTCTGCAATTTTGCATAATTTTAAAGTTTACATTTCTTAATTACTGAGCAGCAGAAACTAGTCTTTCTTGTCCGAGGTCATTTATGTTAAAAACCCCCCAAAACAATAGAAAAGAAAAAGACAGCAGCCGACAGTGTTGTAATCAACGGTAGACTGGTGGGTAATAAGCGAATGAATGATGCTGAAAACAGAGATTTGAGACAGGGAAACTGTTCTTGAAGTACAGAGAGAGAGAGAGCTGTGCATGAAGTGTGATTTTTATCGTGGTGGAAGCAAAACAGCAAAAGTCAGAGGGAATTCATGACAACATTTATCAAACGTGAAGCGTAATTTGGATCTTCTTTTGCTGCTGGCTCGGTGAATTTTGGTTGAAGAGAGACAAAACCTGCAGCTCAGAATCTAGCGCAAAAAAGACGTAAACACAGAGCAGACCCGACACATCAGAATCGGTGAGCTCTGACAGCATGTCCGTCTACGTGCCATCGGGTGAGAAAGCCAAGGAAGAGAAAGCTGATTCTGATGCGTCGGGTCCGCTCTGTGTTTATGTCTTTGTGTGGAGTCCGTGTACCTGCTCTCATTTGCCGTTTGGTGGTTGTTGAAATAGTTTTGTGAGCTTTAATCTAGGGGTAGGACAATAAAAAAATTCTCTGTAACTCTCCGCCTGGTCAACAGACACACATTATGCCCCCAAGAGGTTTTCTTCCAAGATTGCCCTGCATTTGGATCCATCCATCTTCCCATCAACTCTGACCAGCTTCCCTGTCCCTGCTGAAGAGAAGCACCCCCAGAGCATGATGCTGCCACCACCATATTTGACAGTGGGGATGGTGTGTTCAGAGTGATGTGCAGTGTTAGTTTTCCGCCACACATAGCGTTTTGCATTTTGGTCTCATCTGACCAGAGCACCTTCTTCCACATGTTTACTGTGTCCCCCACATGGCTTGTGGCAAACTGCAAACGGGACTTCTTATGGTTTTCTGTTAACAATGGCTTCTTCTTCTTTGTGCAGTGCATGACTAATAGTTGTCCTATGGACAGATTTCCCCACCTGAGCTGTAGATCTTTGCAGCTCGTCCAGAGTCACCATGGGCCTCTTGGCTGCATTTCTGATCAGCGCTCTCCTTGTTCGGCCTGTGAGTTTAGGTGGACGGTCTTGTCTTGGTAGGTTCACAGTTGTGCCATACTCCTTCCATTTCTGAATGATCGCTTGAACAGTGCTCCATGGGATGTTCAAGGCTTGGGAAATATCTTTGTAGCCTAAGCCTGCTTTAAATTTCTCAATAACTTTATCCCTGACCTGTCTGGTGTGTTCTTTGGACTTCATGGTGTTGTTGCTCCCAATATTCTCTTAGACAACCTCTGAGGCCGTCACAGAGCAGCTGTATTTGTACTGACATTAGATTACACACAGGCGCACTCTATTTAGTCATTAGCACTCATCAGGCAATGTCTATGGGCAACTGAGTGCACTCAGACCAAAGGGGGCTGAATAATTACGCACACCCCACTTTGCAGTTATTTATTTGTAAAAAAATTTTGGAATCATGTATGATTTTCGTTCCACTTCTCACGTGTACACTACTTTGTATTAGTCTTTCACATGGAACTGGCTACAGTGCTGAAGAGAAACCTAGGTGTGTTCTTATTTTCTTCAATCAGTGACGAATAGTAAGATGTTCTGGCTTTGTGTAGGGCTTTCTTATAAAGCAACAAACTATTTCTCCAGGCTAAATGATGATCCTCTAAATTTGTGACACGCCATTTCCTCTCCAGCTTACGAGTTATCTGCTTTAGGCTACGTGTTTGAGAATTATACCACTGAGTCAAATGCTTCTGATTCGAGGCCATAGTTTTCACTGGAACTACAGAATCCAGAGTCGTACGTAGTGAAGAGGTAAAATTATAAACAAGGTAATGGACCTCTGTTGGAGTAGCGTTCAGATAGCTGCTCTGCTCTATGAGCATTGAAGATGATAACAGTGGGTGGATTATATTCTTAAACTTAGTTACAGCACTTTCAGAAAGACATCTACTTTGATAAAGTCTACTCTCCACTGCTGTATAATCAATTATTGTAAATGTAAATGTTATCAGGAAATGATCAGACAGCAGAGGGTTTTCAGGAAACACTATTAAATGTTCAGTTTCTATGCCATATGTTAAAACAAGATCTAGAGTGTGATTAAAGTGGTGGGTGGGTTCTTTTACATTTTGAGAGAAGCCAATTGAGTCTAATGACAGATTAAATGCCATGTTGAAGCTGTCATTTTAGCATCTACATGGATGTTAAAATCACCCACAATAATTATTTTATCTGAGCTGAGCACTAAATCAGAGTAAGGCCCAGGTGGACAATAGTTGATAACAAGTAAGACTGGTTTCTGAGTTTTACAGCTGGGGTGGACAAGGCTAAGACAAGTGTAAGACTGTATCTCTGCTTCATGGTCCCAACTCTGGATAGTCATATTTTGGGGGGTTTAATAAATTTATCCATATTTCTATAAATGAGAACTGCTCCATCCAAAGTGGGATGGATGCTGTCTTCCCTAACAAGACCAGGTTTCCTCCAGAAGGTTTGCCAATTATCTATGAAGCCCACATCTTTTCTGGGACACCACTCAGACAGCCAGCAATTTTAGGAGAACATGCGGCTAAACATGTCACTCCTGTTGCCGAGTGGGCAAAGACGGTTAGACACATGAACAGGTTGGTGGTATACCTGGGGCTTCTGTTTAAGACTATGCTTCCTCCTCACGGTCACCCAGCCGCCCTCTTTACCCAGCTGCTTGGGGTCTGCCGGAGGCAGCTAGCAGGGCCTACGCTATCTTCGGCTGCACCAGCTACAGGGGCCTGGCTAGCTATGGGTGAATGAAGGGTGCGAAGCCGAGTCTCCAATTCAGTAATCCTGGCCTCCAGAGCTCCAAATATGCTACATTTGTTACAGGTATCATTACTGCTAAAGGAGGCCGAGGAGTAGCTAAACATCTGACACAATGAGCAGGAAAGTGCAGGAGGGACAGGTGAAGAGGCCATGGTGCTTGCGAGTCGGATACGGGCTAAGCTAAGCTAGCGAAACAGTACAGAGACAGTGAGTAAATACTTTGGCTATAAATTAGAGAGTGAGTACACAGATAGTGTGCTTTGGATGAAGTACGTGGAGATTGTACCATGAAAAAAGAATATATCTAAAAATTTTTAATTAAATTGCTAAGCAGATAAGCTACTCAAAAACATTTCAGCAGAAATTGTCGACATTTCTGAGATATTTCTGGGTATAACTCTTACCAAAGTGCCATCTAGACCTGGCCTGTGGTTGTTAATAATCATTAATTCTTCTAAAACGAATACAAAATAAAGAAATTTGCCACATTATGTTGATACCACAAGCACACTGAACAATTCAGTGTTCTTTTACTGCTGTTCTTGCATCACTTCTCCTCTAATTCTTTCCATGTGTTGGTCTGCATCAGTGCTCAGTTTCCTGACAAAAACAAGATTAAATATTGCTAAATATAATAGTATCTAATTACACTTCAACATAAGTGGGTTTTTTATGTAATTGTTTATCTGTTATTTTTCAGACTAAGTCACTGTGACCTGTCAGAGAGAAGCTGTGAAGCTCTGGCCTCAGTTCTCAGGTCTCAGACCTCTAATCTGAGACAGCTGGACCTGAGTAACAATAACCTGAAGGATTCAGGCGTGAAGCTTCTGTCTGAAGGACTGAAGAGTCCACACTGTACACTGGAAACTCTCAGGTGAGATCAAGCATTGTCTTTTCATCAACTGACAGAATTAGCAAATTAATAATAAGGCAGCCCTCTAATAAGAGGAGATGTGGAAGTTTGCTGAAGTGCAACATACTCTTATGTTGAAAAGTTCTAAAACAGGAAGTAGTTCCTGGGAACTGCTTCCTTTGTTATTGTCTAAGTAGAAACCTAATGGTAAAACAGTTATGAGTTTGCGGAGGTGAATACACAGCACACAACACAACAATGCTGTGCGTGCTGAAAGCAGACTTCTCACAGATTCTGAGACTGCAGTTTTCATCACTATCCAACCAAAGTTCACTGAACCAGCAGTAAATAAAAGTCCAAAACTACACTTCATGTTTGAAAAATAGAGGAACAACACTTTTACTTACAACACTCTCACCACATTTGTTAACAATTCTGTCAACAAATGTGTTTTTCCTCATTCTTTTTTATCCAGCTGAGACTTTAGGTATACATATGTCATAAACAGGAAAAAGAAGTGCAGGTTCAGTATAATCAAACCTCAGACTGAGTTCAAAATCATCATCATCATCACCTGTCCCAGATACCACATCAGCACCAGAACCATGATGTGTTTACTCACATTTAAAGAGGTGGAGGTCAGTGTGAATGGACTGTTCTCATTGGTCTCAATGTGCCTCTATAAACACGTGCTCTTCATTATTATTATTTTTCCTAATGAACAGAAAATGAGACTTAATAAAATCTATCTAACTGTTGTTGGAGCAGGTGGGGCACTGGGTTTGAGTCCCCCACTGTACCACAGTGGCTTCTAGCTTTGTTTCACAGTGTGTAGAATAACAAATTAAACCAAATCCCAAAAAGCTTCAAGTCAAAAACACATCAAACTTTGAGGGTTTTTTCCAAGGATGAGGAAGCAGAATCGGCCCCAACAAGCTGGATATATGGATGGTTACCTCAGCAACCACAGCAGTGTGCTCTCAGTATATTTACTGGTGTTTGTGGTGTGTTGCACTGAATAACTAAGCAGCTGAAAACAACCTCGTGTATGTTGGCACAGGGAGAAAATAGTGTGAGAACACTGTTCACAGCAGTCACAGCTCGCTGCCTTCAACAGTCTCTTCCTTCCTTGTTTGGATGTCCGTGATAGCATCTTCTCCTCTCACACTGACCACCTGTTGGAGCTAACATGCTAACATGGCTAACAGCAGCATCACTACATGTAGTCCTTAGTGATGGACACTGGAACCATGAAGTCAGTGATGCTGGAATAAGCATCTCCACAGTAACACTAATAGTCACTATAATGACTCTGTGTAGGACAAATCTGAACAAGTCTACTTATTATACACGACTGTCCATAATTGTGATGGACACATGTTTTGGAGAAACGCCCCCCTCCTGCTGCTTGGTTCACTCCGTTGTTCCACTCATGGTTGTTCAGTATAACCTGTTTTATTTTGGTAAGTATGGTCTCTGGTGTCAGACGTTGTCTAGATGAGTTTCAGCTGTGTCACATGACCCTCCTGTGATGACCTCAGGTGTATAAATGGCTCTGTCCTTCCCTCAGTCTTTATGTCAGTGTCAGTTTCTCCTCCTCGTGTGCTGCCGGCCTCTTTTAGATTCTCTTTAGTTTGTTCCTCGTGTCCTTTTATTCCTCAGTTAAGACACCAAACTCATCAAAGGTTCAGTCTGCCTCCTGAAACACTCCCATTCATGACATGAGACCAATACAAGATGTCCTTGGCAGCACAAACACTGTTTTAAAGGCAGCAATGGGCAAAGCGAGGCTTCATCAAACTGAAACATTGGAAGCATTTGTGGCATGTTGTAGATGCTGTTCTGTGAAATCGGGACACTGACGAGCCCAGCACAGTTCACAACACAGCTACAGACACACAATAAATCAGTTTAGTCAAACAGAACAGACTGGTGTGTTTACTGTAATAAGCACACAGGTTTACAGCTGTTTGTTGGCCTCAAGTTTTGCTCCCATCCGTGAAACTTTGGATGCTTTATGTTGATTTTGAGGTTTTGTGGGAGTTTGTGTCATCAGGCTTGTTCTACACACTGTCAATCAAAGCTACAAGCTGGCATGGCGTTAGCTTTGATTTGCAATCACTTTAAAAAAGATAGATTTCCATTAAAAGACTAAATGTGTTTTCTTTCTTTATACAAAGTTTGTTCCATTTTCAAAGGCTCATTCTGACCAATCAGAAGCCTCCATTTCACGTACATCTTTAAGTCGTCCTTTCCTGAACTTTATCTTCTAACACTGGCCTAATGTGTCACGGTCAGTCTGGAGCTTGGCTCATAGTGAACCTGCTGGCGTGGGCTAGCGATTTTGCGAGGCCTGCAGTCCCACTGGTTCACTTCCTATCTCTCAGACAGAACTTTTATGGTGAGTATGGATACATGCTCCTCTAAGATCCATACAATGACATGTGGTGTGCCTCAAGGGTCGGTTTTAGGCCCTGTACTTTTTAATTTGTATATGCTCCCTCTTGGCGTCATCATCAGGAGGCATGGAGTAAACTTCCACAGTTACGCTGATGATACTCAGCTGTACATCTCCGTGTCTCCTGATGACACCAGACCAATGGATGCCCTTTTTAACTGTATTTTAGATATAAAATCTTGGATGGCAGAAAACTTTTTACAGCTTAACCAGGACAAAACTGAAGTTTTAATCATCGGCCCTGAGGCTCAGAGAGAGAGACTCTTGTCTAAATTACAGGCATTTTCACTATGCCCTTCACTACAAGTGAAAAACCTGGGTGTTATTCTTGACTCTGAGCTTGGTTTTATCCCACATATTAAACATGTAACCAAAATTGGATTTTATCATCTAAAAAATATAGCCAGAGTCCGCCGTATTCTCTCTCGGGCCAACACGGAGATGCTGATGCATGCTTTTATTACCAGTCACATTGATTATTGTAATGCCCTGCTCTCTGGTCTCCCCAAAAAGAATATTTCACCTTTGCAACTTTTGCAAAACTCTGCAGCTCGTGTGCTGACGAAGACCAGAGGGCGGGCCCACATTACACCGGTTTTAGAAACGCTGCATTGGCTCCCCGTGTGTTTCAGGATCGATTTTAAAGTTCTTTTATTGGTTTTTAAAAGTCTTAATGGTCTTGGGCCTTCTTACCTTTCAGATCTACTTTTACCATATGAACCCTCGCGGACCCTGAGGTCCTCTGGTACTGGCCTTTTGATTGTCCCTAAAGTCAGGACACATACTCACGGAGAGGCAGCTTTTCAGTGGTATGGTCCTCGACTGTGGAACAGCCTGCCGGAGGAGCTCAGGGCCGCAGAGAACGTTCATGTTTTTAAAAACAGGCTCAAGACCCACCTTTTTAATTTAGCTTTTAACTAACGCTTATTTATTTTATGCTTATTTATTCTGTCCTGTTATTCTATTTATATTAGTAATTTAGTTTTACCTAATATGTATTGATTGTATTCTTATTCATTTTTTATCTTCTTACTCTGTTTATACTTATATTTATATTGTATCCCACTCTTATTTATTTTATCGTTTATCCTGTTTATATTCTTATTAGGTCATATCTCCAGTGTTTCCTCGGAGGGGGCTCTCTGCACCGGGGCTGTGATCGACCGTGGCTCCTGGGGCCCTGTGTGTCCTCTGAGCCTGGTTTGGGGGCTTCTTTGCCTCCCTCCTGCTGTGTGCCCAGCCTGGAGGCTGCGGTCTGTGACCGGCTCCCGGTGCAGACGGCTCCCTGTGATAGTGTTTCCTCACTTGGCTAATGCGTACCCAGCCCAATTCTATTCTTTAAGTGTGTGTATGTGTGTGTGTGTGTGTGGGGGGGGGGGGGGGGGGGGGGGGGTAGAATGTGTGTATCCATGACCGTTTCTGTTAATGAGAGTGCGGGGAATGAGTGGGAGGGTGGTGTGGGGTGGGCTGCTTTTAACCAATGAAAGCACTTTGTGCTACAGTTTGTTTTGTATGAAAAGTGCTTTATAAATAAAGATTGATTGATTGATTGCAGTAGAAATCAATTAATCATTGTGTTTTTCTAGCTTTCCCTTTTATAGGATCCATATTTTCTGTATTTCTACACACAGTGTGTGAGTAACAGCTGACAGTGAGGATGATGTCCCTGAATGCAGTACATCCTATTTTCTGTGTACAGTAGAAAATAGTAGAGCACAGACAGAGCTGAAAACTGGTGCCTGTTTGATTTAGTCCTTGAAGCAGAGGTGGTGTTTTTACTGAGATCTTTTAATGATGTTACAGAGAGTGTGTGGCTCTCTCTCTGCTGATAGGACTGAACGTGTGTGGAATAAACTGAAGCAGTGCTATAAAAGCATCATTCAGTCATTACAAGGCCCAGTCCAAAAGATCAGCCAATCAAAAATGGGAATTCCTGAGCCTGGGAATGCTTGGCAGGAGCAGGTATGCCACCTGTGGTAGCTGAGGTCATGTGATCTGAGTGTTTGAACCACGCGTTGGAGCAGCGTTTCCAATTAGCACCCAAAGAACTAAAGACAGGGTAAAAGGATGTTCAGCCAATCAAATCTCTCCTAGGAACAGGAAGTCTAGAGAGGAAATTGAGCAGAGAAGGAGAATCACCAGTTTAAATGTCTGAGTTTTAAACTGGTGACCCTCTAAAGAGGCTTTTATTGACTCTTTCTGTTTTCTTTACAGCTTTTTCCACCATTTAAACTGTTTAATATCAGATTTAGAAATAACTTTTGGATAGTTTTTCTACATTTCCACTGAAATTTTACACAAATAATGACTTTCTGACTTTACTTTGGACTAATCTAACAACTCAGCCTGGCTATGTTGGACTTGGTATGGAAGGAGACAGACACCCTCTCTGCTTTGAAAATCAGCTCCAAACCTTCCTTTTTGATAAGGCTTATAATTAGAGCTGGATCAGGTGACCCTGAACCATCCCTTATTTATGCTGCTATAGGTTTAGGCTGTGTCCCAATCCAGTGACCGCATGCTCCATGGTACGCACAGTTTGCGTACTAGGTATGGCGCATACTAGGAAGTACAAGAAGTGCGAAAGTGAGAGGCTTGTAAAATGGGACGGTCTAGCCTCGTTGCACTGCTCAGGTTGCCTAGCAACCATGATTCTAACCACGAGAGAGAGACAGAGAGAGTTCAAAAATCAGAAATCAGAGAAAATCAGACCATGTCATAAATGCTTTAAGTCATACAGAATAGATATCAGAGCCTTAAACAGGCTGACTTCTGCTAAATGGGTCAAACTGGGCAGAAAGTATACAAACACATAACATCCTTATAGAATATGATGTAACACTATAGATCAACTTACCTCAGAATATATAAAGCATATAAACAATTACAGCAATATGATGCAACAAACACAGCAGTGCTACTAATCCAAAATACTCAAAGCTTCATAGAACTGAAAAAAACATTTATTTTTAGCTCCATTCTGCTGCTGATACATACTTTAGGTTTCTGAATATTAAACTTGTTGCTGCCTTTCATAGTGTGTAACTTGAAGGCCCTGAGTACTTTCTCCCACACTGAAAACACTGGAATGATAACATTATTTGAACATTACCTAATAAGACTGATTCAGGACAGACAATTAGTTATGTTAAACTTTCCTAGCAGTCCTTCACAAACAGGGAACAGTCTGTCTATTCTCTCCATCTGTCATCTGCTGCTGGCTCTTCCTCCTCCTCTTCCTCACACACTGCTGAGTTTGTCCTGGTGGATCATCAGGGCTGCAAAGCCTCACAGATGATGTGCAGCAGTGGGTCCCTCAGTCTGTCCTCACTCTGGACACTTGCAGTTGTCACACATGGAAATCAAATGTGTGATAAGCTGCAGGATTCAAACACAAGTGTAACTTATAAATACATGTTCATACTTTTATTCCACAATCAGAGAGAAAGAAACAGAGAGAGAGTGCAGGACAGACAGACAGGTGACAGTCTCAGGTGTATACACTGCTACAAAACAGCACAAGAGAAGGAGGATTTAGTGTTTGTGTTATTACGAGTGCTAAACAAGAAGAGTTCCAGATGGTCCAGTGGACACATGTGTGACTCCTGTGATTAAAGCATCTTTCTTTCAGCTTAACGAGTGAACCGTCAGCTCATTCAAACACACGTTAAAGTCCGTTTGGCTCGACACCACCGAACAGAGGCAGCAATATAACATAGCTAACATTAACAGTGCAGTGAATCCTGCTTGTGCCGTGATATTCAGGACTGCAAACCGAGCAGCATCACTGACTTTCAGCTTGTTGTGTTTGTGGATATATGACTGACTTTAATTATCCATAAAATCATCACATTCTCTGTACGATTAAGGTCAACTATTAAACGATGTACAATTTAAAGTAGAGGCTTTAAAACCAAGTGAGTACAAACATCACTAATGTCACATAACTTTGCTGACATGTGGCCAACAGTAAATTATTAATGTTCTTTATTATTAAACATTCACACATAAATAAGTGGCATAATATTTAGTACTTCCTTTGGAAAGTTTACTCTTCATGCGCTCCAATTCAGCCGTCTGCCGTATTTTTTGGCAAAATTATCCACACCCACCGTGACACTATGAATTGTGGGATATATGGGACCACGAAGTCTACACACTTCAAATTTGGGGAAATCAACAGCACATTTGGAGTACACTTGGAATTGGGACCACCGTCATCGTGCCGCTGTGACATAATAGGTCTCAAACTGCGTACTTCGGAGGGTGCGGACGCTGGATTGAGACAGAGCCTCAGGCTGTTGGTGGACTTCCCATGATGCTCTGCTTTCTTCTCCACTCCCCTCTTTTCACTCCTGATGCTTTTATATGTCACTACTGCATGTCCTTAACTTTTGTCTTCTCTCTCCTTAGTTTGTGTTTTGTTCTTGTCTCTCTGAGCTCATCTCTTCTCTTTCCCCTCACCCTGCAACCAGTCATGGTAGATGCTCCTCCTGGAGCCTGTTTTCACTGGGAGGATCTTTGTGTCAAAGGGAGTTCTTCCTTCCCACCATCACCAAGTGCTGCTCACAGTGGATTGTCTGATGGTTGGGGCTTTCTCACTAATATTGTAGGCTGTTACCTTACACTGTTAAACAGCTTGAGATGACTGTTGTTGTCTGTTGGAAATTGTCACTTATAAATAAAATTACATTGAATGGATGTAAATGGATAGATGTTATTGTGACAAAGAGAAAATGATCGTTAAAAGATTGATTGTTGTTTTGTGTGTCTGCAGTCTGTCGGGCTGTCTGATCGCAGAGGAAGGCTGTACTTCTCTGGCCTCAGCTCTGAGCTCCAACCCCGCCCATCTGAGAGAGCTGGACCTGAGCTACAATCATCCAGGAGACTCAGGAATGAAGCTGCTGTCGGCTGGACTGAAGGATCCAGGCTGGAGGCTAGACACTCTCAGGTATGGAGAGAATGGCTGTGTCCCAATTCAGGGTATGCACGCTTGAAGTACACACACTATCCGTACTACGGACGGTGCGTACTACAAGTACGGGTAGTGCGGAAGTGAGAGGCTTGTGAAATAGCCCTTGTCGCGCTGTTCAGGTTGCCTAGCAACCATGATACTAACTGCGAGAAACATGTCATACAGCTGTGACAGAAATGAAGGAGAAAAAATGTTCTGTTGGTCATCCATTTTTGTCATGACATCACTTTGATTAGTTGAGTATCTGAGGCTGAGACCACAGGACTGTAAAACATGATTGTTGGGCTTCATTTCTGTACTGAAGAGTCATTTCAAGATTAGTTAGTAAATAACAATTAGCTAATATTGTTCATGAGACTAAAGTCATCTCACTGTGGTAATGTAAATATAATATGGCCAATATTATATGTATTGTCAGATTATTATGGTATACACAGACACACACACATATATTTATATATATATATTACAGGATATATTACAGCAGTGAGCTTGCACTCTGGGTCAAAGATTAAAGTTGCAGTTATTTATATTTCCTATCACCTTAAATCTTCACTCAAAGACAAGTATCTTTATTATACATAAGAGACAAATATTGTTCGTCTAATATGTTGGCATTATTACATTTGGCTCAATGCTTACATATATGTGTAAAAAGGAAAATGCATGAGCTGTGATAAGTGTTTCTGATAAACAAAGAGTAGACTGATATATGAAATATTCCTTTATTGGGTGAGAAAATCAGACCATGTCATAACTGCTTTAAGTCATACAGAATAGATATCAGAGCCTTAAACAGGCTGACTTCTGCTAAATGGGTCAAACTGGGCAGAAAGTATACAAACACATAACATCCTTATATAATATGATGTAACACTATAGATCAACTTACCTCAGAATATATAAAGCATATAAACAATTACAGCAATATGATGCAACAAACACAGCAGTGCTACTAATCCAAAATACTCAAAGCTTCATAGAACTGAAACAAACATTTATTTTTAGCTCCATTCTGCTGCTGATACATACTTTAGGTTTCTGAATATTAAACTTGTTGCTGCCTTTCATAGTGTGTAACTTGAAGGCCCTGAGTACTTTCTCCCACACTGAAAACACTGGGATGATCACATTATTTGAACATTACCTAATAAGACTGATTCAGGACAGACAATTAGTTATTTTAAACTTTTCTAGCAGTCCTTCACAAACAGGGAACAGTCTGTCTATTCTCTCCATCTGTCAGCTGCTGCTGGCTCTTCCTCCTCCTCTTCCTCACACACTGCTGAGTTTGTCCTGGTGGATCATCAGGGGTGCAAAGCCTCACAGATGATGTGCAGCAGTGGGTCCCTCAGTCTGTCCTCACTCTGGACACTTGCAGTCGTCACACATGGAAATCAAATGTGTGATAAGCTGCAGGATTCAAACACAAGTGTAACTTATAAACACATGTTCATACTTTTATTCCACAATCAGAGAGAAAGAAACAGAGAGAGAGTGCAGGACAGACAGACAGGTGACAGTCTCAGGTGTATACACTGCTACAAAACAGCACAAGAGAAGGAGGATTTAGTGTTTGTGTTATTACGAGTGCTAAACAAGAAGAGTTCCCAGATGGTCCAGTGGACACATGTGTGACTCCTGTGATTAAAGCATCTTTCTTTCAGCTTAACGAGTGAACCGTCAGCTCGTTCAAACACACGTTAAAGTCCGTTTGGCTCGACACCACCGAACAGAGGCAGCAATATAACATAGCTAACATTAACAGTGCAGTGAATCCTGCTTGTGCCGTGATATTCAGGACTGCAAACCGAGCAGCATCACTGACTTTCAGCTTGTTGTGTTTGTGGATATATGACTGACTTTAATTATCCATACAATCATCAAATTCTCTGTAAGATTAAGGTCAGCTATATATATATATATTTAGAAGTAGAGGCTTTAAAACCAAGTTACCGCTGAAAGTACAAACATCTCTAATGTCACATAACTTTGCCAACATGTGGCCAACAGTAATGTTTTAATGCTCTTAAACATTCGCACATAAATAAGTGACATAATATTCAGTACTTACTTTTGCCAGTTCACTCTTTAGCCGCTCCCTTCTGCAGTATTTTGCGGCAAAATTATCCACACCCACCGCTGCGCTACGAATTGTGGGATATATGAGACCACGAAGCGTGCATCGGACCACGCTTGATATTTGGGGAAATCGACGGCGCATTTGGAGTATGCATTTGAAGTACACTTTAAATTGGGACAGCCGTCGTCGCGTGGCGGTGACGTATTCGCACTTGAAATGCGTACTTCAAGCGTGCATACCCTGAATTGGGACACAGCCAATGTCTGATAGAGGAGGGAGAGCTGGAAACATTTCCTGTGTCCTTCACTCACTTCCTGTTTGTTTCCTGCAGATGAGACATGAACAATCACACATGCAGGAATATTTTCTTTCTTCTTTCTCTTCTGTGGTTATGTGCAATAAGTTTCTTAATTATTTAGTGGACAAGGTTGCCAGTTTGAGTCCTCCGACTCTATCTATTGCTGACCCATCCATGCATGGCTCTTGCTCAAGTTTGTTCTCTGCTTTTCTACTAATTGTTTTACCTAATTTAGAGAAACTTGTGTAATGCTAAACCGTGTTCCTCTCCAAATGACGTTGCTCCCCCCCTGTTTTCTCAAAAATGGTCCGATGTTATTTCCTACCATCAAACAAAAGACACAAAGCTGGAGTGTCATGATCCTGGGCCATGTTGGCCCAGCATTCTTAGTTTTTCGTGTGTTTTGGGATTTGTTCTTTATTTATGCCTCGGTTTCTAGGTTCTGTTAAGATGTTTCTTATTTGATTACCCCCTGTGTGCCCCTCTGTGTATCTGAGCCCTCGTTTCCTCTCTCCTTGTGTTTTTATTCCATGTTTCCCCAGCCCGTTATGTCTGTGCTCTCCCCGTGCTCTCTCTCCTCCTGTCTGAACCTCTGTGCACTTCCTGTTTTGCTTTGACAGTCCCTCGTCAGCATCCGTCATGTTGTGTTCACTCCTGCCCTGTCTCGTTATGGTTATCAGTGTCACCTGTGTTCCCCGTGTGCTCCCACTCCCCTCGTTAACCCTCTGTGTATTTAGGTCTGCGTCTCCCTCAGTTCTGTGTCGCGTTCTCCCTCATGGCTGTGTTTCCTTGTGTCTCTAGTTATCCATGTCCCAGTTTAGGTTTGTTATATTTTTTGTACTAGCCTGCAATAAAGCAGTGTTTTGAGTTCACTTTTTGTCTCGGTGAGTTTTGCGTTTGGGTCCTCTCCCTGCTCCCACACAGCCGGAACATGACAGTAGAACGCGACCAGACAATGGACCCAGCAACTCACAACCCCTCCGCTGAGCTCCGCGAGGATTTGATTTACACGGTACAGTATCACTGTCAGGAGTGGGCAGCGCTGCCAGGTGAGGAGTATCGGGAGACAATAGCCATCCGTTTACAGAGGATGGTGTCCGGACTCCCATGGCTATTCGGCGCGCTACACCCCCTCATTCAGGACTTCCTCGTCTCCACCGTACGTATCCGCCCAGAGCTGCCTCTCCAGTATGAAGAGTCGGAGGATGTTCAGCCCGGTCCGCTGGAGGATTCGCGGCCCGGCTCGTTTCCTCCCCCTTCTCGGCGAAAACGGCGTTCACGCCGCCGTCGCTCCCGTACAGCCAAGCAGGCTGCACCCGTGGGAGAGAGTGACTGTGCTTCACACACTCAGCCCAAGCCTTCTGATCCCGGACTTCACGACTTATGCACTACTGTGAGTAACTCTGTTTTGCCCGCCATTGTGTTACCTGAATCGGATAACTCCGCCACTTTGTGTTTGAACGCTAGAGACACTATACAGCGAGGCACCTCCGTGTCAGATTATTCACCAGGTGCTTGCGCTAGTAATCTTTGTGTTTTTGAGCCCTCAGAGTCTTGTAATGCTCGCAGTGATCTCCCTGAGTTAGCCAATATGAATGTTTCACCTGTGGAGTTAGCTGAACCTAAGACTGTTATTCCACACCAGACTCACCTACATACTGCTACCAGCGTTGTAGTCCCACAGAACTGTTTTACTCGGCCTGTACATTCTGTGGTTTCCCAGTCTGAGCTCAGCCACACACCACCACCACCATCAGCTCCAGATGCAACAGTGCATGCTGTGGAGCACAAACCATCCGAGACTGAGTGTTCCCTAGGTGATGCTCCTTCAAGTGACTGTTTCATGTTCCAGCCTTTTTTGTCGTTAGACATTTCTGATATTTCTCAGCCAACTTCTCAACCAGCCACTGCTCTCTCAGCTCCTCAAAGAGTTACTGTGAATGAGGCCTGTGTTGCTAAGCAAGCCAATTTACCATGTACTCCTAGCGTTCTGCCTGAGCCAGGTGACACAGAGACTATTAGCCATTCCTCTGCTATGAACAGTTTAATCTTTAGACCAGCTCTTGTATCTGTGACTCCCAGTGTTCCTCCATCGATTTCTCAGGCTGTGGTTTTTTCTGTACCAGAACTTGACAGTGCTAACTCGGACGCTACCTGTGTAACCTCACCTTCTCCCGTGCCTGCTAAGCCTGACTCTGTTTCTGTTTTTCCTTGTGGACTCATTGTAACTGTGCATTCAATGCCTGCTAAGGTTAAGGGCCGTAAGGTTTTGTCTGCTACACATAAAATGCCAAAAGAATTTGGTTTGAGCACTGCAGAGCTGGTTGCACAGGTTAACTTTTCTGTTCCCCGGTCGTGTCAGTTTAACTCTGTGCGCCATGCTTTTCGGCCAAGTTTCATGGACTCTGTGTGTACTACGTCTCAGGCTACATCCTGTACAACTATGTGTAGTGTTATCTCACATCCAGGTTACCCAAACACTGCTTGTGTAAATTCTCCAGTACCTGTGAATGTTCCTGAACTCACTCTTCCTAAGACTGCTAACTATAAGATGGACAGCTTAAGAACAGCAGAGTTGCTGAAATCAGCCTGCCATAAGTGTCTGATTGCTAGTGCAGTGTTCAGCACCATTAACCTCATTTACCCAGTGACTGTAACTGTTCCTGTGCGTCGCTCTCCACCTCCAGTTCCTGTACCCAGGGCAGCTCGGGCCCAGCTTTCCCTTGCACCTGTATCAGTTCCTCGGGTGAGGGTGGCTGAGGTCCAGCTGGTCCCTGCTTCTGTCTCCAGCCTGGCAGAGGCTCCGTTCATCCCGGCACCCGTACCTGCTCCTCGGGTGGGGTTGATGGACACCCAGCCATTGCCAGCACCTGTTCCGGTTCCCCGGGTGAGGTCAGCTGTGACCCTGCCAACTCCTGCACCTGTCTCAGTTTCTCGGGTGGGAGCAGCAGAGGTCCAGCTATCCCCTGCACCTACACCGGCCCCCAGGGTAAAGGCAGCCAGAGCCCAGCTCGTCCCTGCACCCGTCTCTGTTCCTCGGGTGGGGATGACTGGTGTTCGGCCAGGCCCAGTACCCGTTCCTGTTCCCCGGAGGAGAGCAGCCAAGAGTCTGATACCTGCTCAGTCATCCGCTCTGTTACCACCTCAGTTTCACGCACCATTACCTGTTCAGTTATCAGCTCAGTCATTATCCGCTCTGTCATTAACTCTGTCACCAGCTCAGTTAGTAGCTCTGCAACCCGTTCAGTTACTGCCATCCTCTGCTAGAAGCTCTTGTGAGCCCACTCAGCCAGCTGAGGACTGCGTGGTGCTGACACTTCTTGGACAGACTGTTTGCCCCGCACAGCCCCAGCCGTTGCATCCCAAGCCGACTGTGTGCCCTGTGCAGCTACAGTTAGCGTCCACTGAGCCAGAGGTCTCCGCACCTGCTGGCTCTGCATCTGTTCTCGCTGGGGGTTCAGGAGGACCCCTCCAGCACTTCCTCGTCTCCGCTGGCGGCTCAGGTCAGCCCGGCCAGCACTTCCTCGTCTCCGCTGGCGGCTCAGGTCAGCCCGGCCAGCACTTCCTCGTCTCCGCTGGCGGCTCAGGTCAGCCCGGCCAGCACCTCTTCGTCTCCGCTGGGGGTTCTGGAGAACCTCTCCAGCCGCTCTTCGTCTCCGCTGGGGGTTCTGGAGAACCTCTCCAGCCGCTCTTCGTCTCCGCTGGGGGTTCTGGAGAACCTCTCCAGCCGCTCTTCGTCTCCGCTGGGGGTTCTGGAGAACCTCTCCAGCCGCTCTTCGTCTCCGCTGG
Source organism: Pelmatolapia mariae (assembly GCF_036321145.2). NCBI lineage: Eukaryota > Metazoa > Chordata > Actinopteri > Cichliformes > Cichlidae > Pelmatolapia > Pelmatolapia mariae. The sequence continues at coordinate 5,260,571 of NC_086229.1, read as the reverse complement.
GGGTTCTGGAGAACCTCTCCAGCCGCTCTTCGTCTCCGCTGGGGGTTCAGGAGAACCTCTCCAGCCGCTCTTCGTCTCCGGTGGAGGGTCCAATTCGCCGTCGCCTGGTCCAGCCTCTGCATCCGCCTCTGCATCGGCTTCGCCGTCGCCTGGTCCAGCCTCTGCATCCGCCTCTGCATCGGCTTCGCCGTCGCCTGGTCCAGCCTCTGCATCCGCCTCTGCATCGGCTTCGCCGTCGCCTGGTCCAGCCTCTGCATCCGCCCCTGCATCGGCTCCGCCCACGCCTGGTCCAGCTCCGGCCTCTGCTTCTGCTACGCCTGGTCCAGCTCCGGCCTCTGCTTCTGCTACGCCTGGTCCAGCTCCGGCCTCTGCTCCTGCTTCTGCCAGGCCACCGCCTCGTCCACGTCCGGCTCAGCCTGCTAGACGTCGTCCAGGCCTGGTTTGGCGTCAGCGGCCACCTTCCAGGCCGCTGACTGGACTCCTTCGCCGGCGCGGCCAGCCTCCTGACCTCCTTCGTCGCCACCGCTGGCTCCGCGGTCGGCCCCCAAAACTGTGTCCTCTGCGTCGCCGCCGTTGCCCTCCGCACGGTTGGCCCCCAGAACTTTGTCCTCTGCGTCGCCGCCGTTGCCCTCCATACGGTCGGCCCCCGGAACTGTGTCCCCGTCGCCGCCGTTGCCGTCCGCACGGTCGGCCCCCGGAACTGTTTGACCATGACCTCCTGTGCCGTCGGCCTCCGGGCCGGCCCCCTAATCTAATGAACTATGGATTCCTGGACCGTCACCCTCCGGGTCGGCCTCCTGAGTGGTGCTTTTGAACTTTCTTTGCCTGGAGTCATGGTCGCCACCCTGAAATGATTATAGACTATTTCCTCTGCTCCAGTGCCTTTCCTGGACTTTTGGTTTGGACTATTTTGTGACTTCCAGGTTTTCTTATGGACATTTTGTTTTTGTGGCTTTGTTTTGGGCCCTCCGTCCTGGTCCCCCGCCTCCCGCCCTGGGTGGGTTGTTTTGGTTTTTCTTGTTTTTGGTTCTCGGGTTTCGGCTGTCAGGAGCCAGCCCTTGAGGGGGGGGTGATGTCATGATCCTGGGCCATGTTGGCCCAGCATTCTTAGTTTTTCGTGTGTTTTGGGATTTGTTCTTTATTTATGCCTCGGTTTCTAGGTTCTGTTAAGATGTTTCTTATTTGATTACCCCCTGTGTGCCCCTCTGTGTATCTGAGCCCTCGTTTCCTCTCTCCTTGTGTTTTTATTCCATGTTTCCCCAGCCCGTTATGTCTGTGCTCTCCCCGTGCTCTCTCTCCTCCTGTCTGAACCTCTGTGCACTTCCTGTTTTGCTTTGACAGTCCCTCGTCAGCATCCGTCATGTTGTGTTCACTCCTGCCCTGTCTCGTTATGGTTATCAGTGTCACCTGTGTTCCCCGTGTGCTCCCACTCCCCTCGTTAACCCTCTGTGTATTTAGGTCTGCGTCTCCCTCAGTTCTGTGTCGCGTTCTCCCTCATGGCTGTGTTTCCTTGTGTCTCTAGTTATCCATGTCCCAGTTTAGGTTTGTTATATTTTTTGTACTAGCCTGCAATAAAGCAGTGTTTTGAGTTCACTTTTTGTCTCGGTGAGTTTTGCGTTTGGGTCCTCTCCCTGCTCCCACACAGCCGGAACATGACATGGAGTGATTCTGTCGTTATGCTCCTCAGCTGCCTCTTCTTCTCTCATTCTCTCCCCCTCTCTCTCCTGTTGCTACTTCAATCGTGAAACTGATCAATGATCAGCTGATCGGCTTTTCTCTCTTGTTTGTTTATCGCCCACTTTGCGCAAGAAAGAGGAAACCAGCGGATGTCGTGCTGAACAACAGCAGCACATTTAAGTTTGAAAAGCTGTTGTTAGAATTTATTTAATATTAATTTCTAGAATCAGCTGATTTTTGCTGGAGCCACAGCTGTAAAGGCGAGGTAGGACATTAACAGGGAAAGGGGGGAACAAAGAAATACTTTCTTATTCTCATTTAAAATGTCTGGCTGTTATTAAATAATTATCTGAAGCTTACAACCAAAGTTTTTATCTGACGAAAAATGTATAGAGATCATACATATACCAACAAGACAGTTTGCATCACTTGCGACACTTCAAAAGCTTCAGGAGCTGTCTGCTCAGCACAGCATCAGCACCATGGAAATACACGGATATATCCGTACGGAATTCACAATGCGTTTTTGGGACTTTCAGGTGTATGGACCAATGATTTATTTTCTGATCAAACCAGATATCTTTAATTTGGATCTAGATTTGTCTCGCATTAACTGGCTGAGTTAATGCCAGTTAATGCAATATGGAAGCAGCTGGAATCCAGCTGTGCATGTTCATGGAGCTTGCATTTTCACCTGCTGGACATCACTACCTGACAAGTTTAACTGTCTTCAGAACATTGCAGAGGCCTTGTTGACAGGTAGCCTCTGAATGCTGGACACTCGGAGACCCGTGTCTCTGAGTGGGAGACCAGAGATCACATCTCTGGTCTCCCACTCACCCTATCATTATTGTGAGGAGACCATAAATGGCATTTGTATTTTCTGTTGTACAGTTTATTTTCTGTTATGTTGTTGTAGCGTGTTTGGAGGCTACAGTTAGTGTCTAGTTGGTGTGTAGTTAGTCTGTAGTTTAGTGGTTTTTTTGTTTTCAGTTCTACTAGTGAACGTCACAGTTGCTGCCTTAAAGCCACAAAAGGCAGATTGCAGTGTAAACACTGTCTCACATGTCTGTGAAGGTTCTCAGTCATCCAGGTCATTGTAGTCTAAGGAGCTTGGAAAGAAAAGCGTCTGGACTTCTTTGAGTTGCTTGAAGACGTTTCACCTCTCATCCGAGAAGCTTCTTCAGTTCTAAGGGTCAAATGGTGGAGAGTCCCAGATTTAAACCTAGTGGGAGTTTTTGAAATATGTAGTGGTGAGGCAGAGGTCTAACAGTGTGCAAATCTGATCGGGTGTGAAGTTGGTCCTGTCTTCCAAGGAGCTGTCTTCTTGTAGTCGTTTTCTGACAGTCTCCACTGCCTCCGTGGTGGGTATGCAAGTGAAGAGGGAGACTACATCAAACCTGAGATGCAACCTGAGATGCAGACAAAGCAAGCCTGCGCCTTGGATCCACTGTCAGGGGACACAGAGCGGACTTGATCCTACAGAGAGCACAAAATCAGCTTCTAAGTGAAAGGATAAGACAGGTCCATTTCACTATAGATGCCCTCCAGAGCAAGATTAGCCAGACGCTGCAGGAACTGGAAACCCTTCTACCCTCTCCTATTCTAGAAGAGGTTTACAAGTTTGTGGACAACGCTCAGCGAGCACAACACTCCAAAGGAAAAGAAAGACAACGCAAGAAATTTCACACCTTACTTTCGAAAACCCTCACCCCTCAGTCTGAATCTACACAACTCAGCGAAGAACACACACCTGAGGACAGTCAGGAAAAATGGGTGAAGAACTTTTCAGACCGGAATCTCACTGAACCTGAAAAGAACGTATTAGCCAAAGGACTCAATTTTGCCATTTCTCCGCAACAGTTGCCCATAGTGGACCTCATCACAGCCACAGAAACTGCCATACGGATTAACAAATTATCCCAGACAGAAGCAGAACAGATCAGGATGAAAGTCTCAGCCACCCTCTTCAGTGCCAAAGTCCCTCCGTCTAACCTCACATTACAAGAAAAGAAGGCCGTCGCTTCCCTGACTAAAGACCACAACATCACTATATTACCAGCAGATAAGGGAAGGTGCACCGTGGTCCTGAACACAACGGATTACCACACAAAGATCACTACTCTCATCAGTGACAACAATACCTACGAAGCCTTAAAGCGAGACCCCACAAGCAACTACAAAAAGAAAGTTATAGCTTGCCTTCAAGACCTTGAAAGGGACAAAGTCATTGACCGCCTCACATATCACCGCTTTTACCTAGGGGATGCCATACCCTGCATTTACGGACTTCCTAAGATCCACAAGGAAGGTGCCCCACTCAGACCCATTGTCAGTAGCATAAACTCAGCCACCTACAACATCGCGAAACACCTTGCAACCGTCCTAGCACCTCTTGTGGGGAACACCCCACATCACATCAAGAACTCCACCGACTTCACTGATAAGGTCCAGAAACTTACCCTGGACCCAGATGAAACCATGGTGTCCTTTGATGTAGTCTCCCTCTTCACTTGCATACCCACCACGGAGGCAGTGGAGACTGTCAGAAAACGACTACAAGAAGACAGCTCCTTGGAAGACAGGACCAACTTCACACCCGATCAGATGAGGGTTTCTACAGACAGAAACATAGCTGCGCCATGGGCTCCCCCGTGTCACCTATTGTAGCCAACCTTTACATGGAGGAAGTGGAAAGAAAGGCTCTTGGCTCTTTTAAAGGGAGAGTACCCAGCCACTGGTACAGATATGTAGACGACACCTGGGTCAAAATCAAAAGACAAGAAGTGGAATCCTTCACTGCGCACATTAACGCCGTGGACAAAAACATCAAGTTCACCAGGGAAGACACAAAGGACAACTGCTTGCCTTTCCTGGACTGCGCCGTGCACATTGAAGAGAATGGCAACCTCAACATTGAAGTTGAGGTTGCCATTCTTATTTTGAAGTTGAGTACCTCCTCTTTGACTCCCATCACCCTCTGGAACATAAACTTGGAGTAATCAGGACCCTACACCACCGAGCAGAACATGTTCCCTCTAAGGCTGAAGGGAAAAAGAAGGAACACACACATGTAAAGGAAGCACTTAAAACATGCGGTTATCCTAATTGGGCATTTATAAAGTCAGCAAAGATGCACAAAAAAGAAAATCAGATACCAGCGAGGGAGGATAAGAAGGACAAACGCAACAACATTGTCATCCCTTATGTAGCCGGTGTATCAGAGAAACTCAGGAGAGTTTTCTCCAAACACAACATCCCAGTGTACTTCAGACCCAGCAACACACTCAGACAGAAACTGGTTCACCCTAAAGACATAACTCCTAAACACAGACTCAGCAGTTCATCTGCATCTAAAGGTCAAAGGTCACTCTTTCGAGGATGCCGATGTTCACATTTTGGACAGAGAGGACAGATGGTTTGAAAGAGGAGTGAAAGAAACCCTTTTACGTCCACTGTGAGCGACCATCTTTGAACAGAGGCGGGGGTTTACGACACCAACTGTCTGCCATCTATAATCCAGTTTTGAGATCCCTTCCCAGACGCCTTAACGCCCACTCACACCCTGGGCCATCTGACCTCAGGAAATCACATGATAGGGTGGGGCCAGGTTTCACAATGAGCTCACCCGAAACTGTGGCTGATTAGGACACACACCCGCTTTCACACCTTGGCTCATGTGATTAGGTAGAGGATCATCAGGGGGTCCTTTGTCCCCCTTTGGGGGGGAAACTCCCACTAGGTTTAAATCTGGGACTCTCCACCATTTGACCCTTAGAATTGAAGAAGCTTCTCGGATGAGAGGTGAAACGTCTTCAAGCAACTTAAAGAAGTCCAGACGCTTTTCTTTCCAAGCTCCTTAGACTGTCTCACATGGAAAACAGGAGTGATCCACCTCCTGCTGTCAGACCTTCAGGTTTATCCCTGTGCTGTTCTCCTCTGTCTTATAGTGACACAAACTATTTTGTGCACTGGCACAAATCATTTGTGTGGCTTCTTATTGGATGCAAACACCTGATTATTCTGTAAATGGTTTGAAACGGTTGCATTTTTAGGGAAATAGTTACAGTTTTTGTTTGCAAAACATGTGAATTATTTTTTAAATGTACATGTACATGTTGGTTAAACATGTTTGTGGTTTTTCCAGTTTTTTCCGCTCTGATATTTTCTCCAATGACTGGAGATGTGGTGTTGATGAATGTGTCAGAAGTAATCCAAACATATAACCCTGTGCAGTCTGGAGAAATGGCATCATCCAGTCAGTCCTGTTTCCATCAATCACTGTCTGGTTGGCCTCAGTCATGAAGCATGACGGGGTCAGACAGAAAGGTCTTTAGAGAGGCTCATCTGTGCTGTCTTTCCTCCATCCAGGACCTGTAAAGGTCCAGAATGAGGGACAAACACATCTCTACAGACCTTTCACATCATGGAGATAAACTGTTCACATTTCTTCCTTCAGGCAGACGATACAGAGTGTTGTTAACAAAAAAAACAGACACCACAGACAATTCATTCCCCCGGGCTTTCACTTTGATGAACACTGTGAATGTTCATGTGTATGAGAGCCATGTAATGTCCATGTGTGCATGCTGACTGCTCTGACCCCTCCTCCTTTCAGGGTGGAGCCTGCTGGAGTCCGATGGTTGAGACCAGGTCTGAGGAAGTGTAAGTGTGTTTTTAATGGGATTCATGAAAACAAAGCAGCACACATTCAACCATCTTCATCATGTCAGGAGTCATCATCAAAGTGTCAATCAATGACCAGATGATGGATCAATAACTGCAGCTGGATTGTGTTTGTTCTCTCCATCAGATTCCTGTCAACTCACAATCGACACAAACACAGTGAACACAAAGCTCCAACTGTCTGACAACAACAGGAAGGTGACACGTGTGGAGGAGGTTCAGTCATATCCTGATCATCCAGACAGATTTGATCTTCATCATCAGCTGCTGTGTAGAAATGGTCTGACTGGTCGCTGTTACTGGGAGGTCGAGTGGAGAGGAAACGTTTGTATATCAGTGAGTTACAGAAGAATCAGAAGGAAAGGAGGGAGTAATGACTGCGTGTTTGGATGGAATGATCAGTCTTGGAGTCTGAGGTGCTCCGATAATGGGCCTCTTTACGTCAGACACAACAAGACAGAAACATCCATCTCCTCCTCCTCCTCTGTCTCTAACAGAGTAGCAGTGTATGTGGACTGTCCTGCTGGCACTCTGTCCTTCTACAGAGTCTCCTCTGATACTCTGATCCACCTCCACACCTTCAACACCACATTCACTGAACCTCTTTGTCCTGGATTTACAGTCTATTCTGCTTCCTCACTGTGTCTGTGCTGAGTTGAGTGTAAAGAGTGTCTCCTGTTAGAGAAACACTCTGACTGTTGAACAGTTCAGTCTGTACATGTCTGTCTCTTTCACTCACAAACACGTTTTCACATTCATGGATTCAATCAGTTGATGTTTGAAACTCTTCTAAATGATTCCTTGTAAACTTCTTCCTCTTCAGTCCTTTAAAGATGGAAGCTCCCATTATTCCAGGATCCACATGTTGTTTTTCTGTCTTTTTCCACTCAAAGCTTCACAGTGAATCTCAGTATGTTGTGTTTCTCTGAAGCTCAGTTCACAACCAGCTCCTCTACATTTTCAACAAGTATGAGCTCATTAAAATGAATCCAAATGTTTGATTTGTCTTTCTTAATGGGATGTTTCCATCATGGCTTAATAATGCTTTTAAAACTGATCAAATCACAGAAACATAGACTTCCATATCAATCAGATCAATACGTACAGCTCTGATGTCACTAACATCTCCTTGAACTCTTCATTAATGGTGATCTTTTGGCCTTTTCTGGTGAGAAGGTGAACTGCATGATATCAATTTAATGAGCACAGGTGACATGAAGAGTTTTTAAATCTGCTTTTTCTAATTATTCAGGGTCCTGCTCCAGGAAACAGCTTCAACAAAGACTGGCTTTCAAAATAAGACCTCAGTCTGAGTTTTTAAAAAAGCTCTTATTTTGGAGGGAGCAGACATTTAATATTCATGTTATCAGTCGATCAGTGAGTGTTATTAACAGTTATCAGCCCATAACTGTGGCTCAGATTGGCCCTCCTCCACCTGCTAGCAGTCTCAGTAGGTCGTTATCACCAATCGGTGAGCTGGATCACTGTGTCGCTGTTGGAGGGGCGGCGATGAATTCAGATCCAGTACAGACAGACTCCAGTTCACTTCACAATGAGACGGGCGCATGGCAGCTAACTACTGAAAAATGTCTATTTAATCAGTTTGAATGTGATTTCCTGAACAGAAACAGATCTCATAATGAAAAGACTTCTGAACGTTACTCTTTTGCCATGAGCATCATCTGTATGATGGAAGCTTGGAAATAGTTTTTTGCTAGTATATTACTTTAGCTGACGCTAACTTCAAAGCACGCGATGAGTGTTAATAACGTTAGTATAACCCAACCCGTGCAGGGGCCTCCCTACACCCCGGACTCTGCGTTGTGTAATCTTGTGTTGGATTGGGGTGCACAGTAGAGAGACCAGTCGGACACAGGCGTTCAATTTGTGGCTCGGACCGCGCCGTTTATTCAGATGCTGGGGCAAACACCACTCCAACTCTGCTGCTGGCCCTTTGCAAATCACAGTAAACACTGAACGTGATCATCAACAAATAGTGAAAACCAACAATAAATATGTAAAAAAAAAAACACATTACACAAAAAATAATCATGTAGTCTAGGCATCTTTACACAACTCTTCAGTCTCAGGAATGAGTATGACACAAAACTAACATAACAGGATTACCAGCAAACTGTTGCTGAAAAGCTAATGCTTAATCTTGTATTAATTTGCCCGAATGAGTGCTCTGCTAACTAGCGGAAATGTAACCCGAAATCGCGGCAGAGATTACAGAATGAAACATGCACACAAACTCCTCGTACTCTCATCAAACTGTACATGAACATCTCAATAAACACAATATATACTTAGCAAATCGCCATTTTACACAGTGGAACACTTGTTTTTAAACAAAACCATTGCAGTACACCACGGACAGTGCTTACCTTTGCAAATCACAGTAAACACTGAACCAAGATGGCGCCCGCGCGAACGAGAAATCTGAACTACGGTGTCCTGCCGAGGACAAATGGTCAAAATTGCTAAAATCTACAATGTATATGCAGCTCAACAGCGACACCTTGTGACTTATTCCAGTCACTGCCTTACATCAGTAATGTTCAGTTACACTTTACTAGGTCACATCTGTGACACACGTCACTTAAATAAAGAAGGAAATATTGGCTCTGTTTTATCTGCTGGGCCCAAAAGTGACTCCCCGTATTTAAACTGCTATGAATAACTTGTTGGTCTATAATATGTGAAACATGTGTCAAATGTATCCATCATGAAAGATATCAGGTCATCTTGAGCCACAAAAACATTCCTATCATGAGGTAGAAGCTGGAATCAGTTTGTTGCAGACGTTTATATATCCCATATTTATCCAGTTAAAGTCACATTGAAATTCAAAAATGTCTTTTCAAGAGTCGTCTGTCCAAGAGGAGCAGAAACAAATATAACAACAGTTATTTAAGCTGTTTTAAAGGCCACAAAGGAGCAGATTGGTTATAATGCAGCTGCTTCACAGGAATAAAGATGAAAAGAAGCCACTGGTTCAGCTCCAGTTGTTATAGATCCAATGATGTTGTTTTGTTTTGTTTTTCTGTCTTTCAGAACTGGATTGAAACTATCAAAGGTCTAAAAACAGCCTCAACCCTCCCAAAGACAAACTTTACACACGTCATCTTTCAGCTACAATCTTTGTTGCAGGGATCTTCTGCCAAACAAGGCTGAGAGAAGATTTCTTACAGCTGTCATGTTGATGCTGTTTCAATCTTTGGGCAAACACACTCATATATTAGGGCTGATATCAGGGCTGCACAAGTTCTTTGTGATCATGAATAATAGAAGTGTGCCTGTTGAAGATCATGTTTGCTACATGATTATATGTCCTGTTATTGTTCTGTATGTCTGTTGGGGCGAACGTGGCTCAGGGGGTTGGGAAGCGCACCTGTAACTGGAAGATCGCCGGTTCGATCCCCGGCCTCTCTATCCTGGTCGTTGTGTCCTCGGGCAAGACACTTTACCCTACCGCCTACTGGTGTTGGCCAGAGGGGCCGATGGCGCGATATGGCAGCCTCCCTTCTGTCAGTCTGCCCCAGGGCAGCTGTGGCTACAACCGTAGCTGCCTCCACCAGTGTATGAATGAATAATGGCATTGTAAAGCGCTTTGGGTGCCTTGAAAAGCGCTATATAAATCCAATCCATTATTATTATTGTATTATATTCTTTTGGTGAGCCGCTGGGTTGTGTCTAATAATCATCTCAGCATTTTACAATAGAATAGCTCTTTATTAGCTCTTCATTTATTGTTATTGGACATGAAACAAGGAAGCTGTGTTTCTCATTGGATGTTAGTTTCATGTTCATCAGGATCATTTTCTAAAGAGCTGATATTTAGACCATTTACTGCACTGGCTGCACATTCTGTCTACATTTCTCTGTATGTGCTGTGTTTGTCTTTCATATTTCTCCAGATTGACACAAACAGTGAACAGCAGTAGATCTACTCTTCATCTGTTTTAGGCCCAGTGAAAGATCTGAAGCAGAAATGGTGTCATTAGGAGAAGAAGAACGGCGAGGAGGCAGCAGCTCTTAAAGATGAAACACAGCAACTTAGCCCTGAGCTCAGAGAGCTTCACATGAAAAAGCTCCTCAAGCAGATCATGTCAGAGGTTTGTCATCAACAGGAGGAACTGTTCATATCATAGAATGAAGGATGCTTTTCAGCTGGATGAAGAAGGTTATTTAATGGCAAACGTTCACATTGAAGTCAAATTGTTGTGGTGTTGAACAGATGATAAGTCCCGAATTCTTTATTTGAGGTAGAGAACACATCACCAAACATCCAGATAGGTTCAGTCAAGACAATGATTTTATTAAACACATGCATGGGACGATGTACACTGTGGCAACATCAGTGTTGGGGAGTAATGGAATACATGTACGGTTGCCGTGGTTACAGGGTGACACTCTCTCTCTCTGCGACTGTGTGTTTCCTGGGTGAGTGAGCGCCTTTTTGTTGTTGTTGTTCTAAGCTAATAGGCAGAATGCTACAGGCATAGCTCTAAAGAATGTAGCCTCATGGGCAGTGTAGTCCGTCCTGCAGGGAGAATGGACTGCCATACACGTTATGTGTCTGTGAGTGCAAGGAGGGAGAAAAAAGAGGGTTGAAAAGTACAAGTTGTCATCGAGCAAAAACGGGAGCTGGAAGCATGTAAATATAATAATAACCACTGCAGCCAAGGTCCGTTTAGTTCGGAGTTCAGTTCAGAGCACCGGACCTTCGGTAACAGTAATAAATCACACATCAGTAGTACATTCACATAGTTGTAAAAAGCATGATAATATATTAAGTAATCCAAAGTATTCAGAATACGTTACTCTCATTGAGTAACGCAATGGAATACGTTACAGAATACATTTGGGGTATGTATTCTGTAATCTGTAATGGAATACATTTTAAAAGGAACCTTCCCAACACTGGGCAACATCAGCATAGATCTCTGCTAGAAAGCACACTTCGAATTGCTTTTGTATGTCAGGGTTTGCCCCTTTTTGCGTCAAGTAGACGAAATAACATGTATCAGTTACAGTTAGTGACAGTTAGATATATCCCTTTATTGACAACCTTTCGACATACTCAGAGTTATTTCAACCATCTTACACTCCAGGTGTTTCCTGTTGATCTGTTCTCTTCATGCTTATCTCTGGAACATCATGAGCACATACTCTTGCTGTGCAGGCACATATGCCTTTCACCTTAAAACTCATATAACTCTTGTCTGTGTGTAAGCGTGTTTGCATTGACCTTTCTGCACTCTGTGTCACCTTTCACAATATGTCATCTGGACAGTTGCGCCAGATGATGTTTGTAACCCTCTTCATGAGCACATTTGCAAATATGAAAATGATCATGACAACTTTATTTAATAAAAATTTTCAGAAAAAGACACTACTTAAATCTTAATAAAAATGATATAGTTCCCACACACTCCTCACTCAGTCACCACAGGCCGGGCTCACCACATCCAGGGGAGGAAATCCAGGGCAGTCACATAATCCAGGAAGACCCAGAGTGCTGATGAGGTCATTGCAGCAGGTGATCACATGACTTAAGTCACACAAATGTTACACATCATTTCCATTAAAGCTGCAAACATAGTGGAAAGTGTGAGCACAGCTGTTAGAAAGGCCAAAGGCCAGAACTGTGAGTGCACTTTAAACTGCTCAGTAAGACTGGACAGACCTGCTGGACCAATAAAGTTTAGCCTTTCTTGAAAGTAGGAAGGAAAGACGATAGCAAAACGGCGGCTGTGCCACTTCAGATTTAGTATCTGTCTGTAAAGCACATGGTGGAGAACCTCAAGTTCAGAGCAGATGAATACTTTCCTCACCTGTGTGCAGTTGGGTATGGAGAGTTGAAAAATAAATGGAATGTGCAGAAGATTAGAGATTAGAGATAGATTAGATAAAACTTTATTAATCTCTCGGGTGGGTTAATCCGAGGGTCAATATCAGCCATAATACATTGAAGTTCAGCATTAAAGGTCACTAACAACAACAATATATTCTTATTGGTGCAACCTGCCAGCAACGTAACTATCACCTGAGGGCTTTCTCTCTCCCAGCGGCCCCAGATGCTTGTTGCTTTAAAAGAAACAAGTCCACCCCAAATAAGTACCAGCCCAATAGTGTTTTAGATCAGGCAATAATTGGTAGCACTACAATCATGCTTTATGAAACTTAATCACAGCAAATCCACACGGAGCACCTCTGCGAGACCTAATCTGCCTAAGGTAAGAGCCCAGCTCAGGGATTGCACATTGCCCAAATAAGGAGTGAAAAGTATTCAGTTGTGTGGTGATGAGTAATAAACGAGGAGGACCTGAACGCATCCAGGCATTTTCTGGGGCCAAGGCCCGCTGGCCAACGATGCCCTGCTAGCCTACCCGTTTCCGTCAGAAGAGATTGCGTTGACCACCGACACATCGGATGAGGCGGTGGGCGCAGTGTTAGAACAGCAGGTCTCCGGTGTCTGACAATCGCTTGCCTTTGACATTTGCACACTGATTGGAGCCATCTCTTGGGAGATCGACGGGGCTCATCCAAGAGGCGCAGGAGACCAAACCAGATCCTGGGACTGGCCCGCCCGGTCGCCTCTTCGTTCCTTCAGCCGTCCGCTCTCGGGTTCTCCAGTGGGCTCACACCGCCTGTTTTTCATGCCATCCTGGGGTCCTCCACACCTTATCGTTCCTCCGATGCTACTTCTGGTGGCCCGGCTAGGGACGCCAAGGAGTATGTGTCAGCCTGTTTGACCTGCGCCCAGAACAAACTTTCAAACCACCGTCCACCAGGTATTCTGCAGCCTCTCCCTACACCAGCCCGACCATGGTCCCACGTTTCTTTGGACTTTGTCACGGGTCTGCCGCCCTCTGCAGGTAATACCACTATACTTACCATTATTGATCGTTTCTCCAAAGCTGCACACTTCGTCGCCCTCCCAAAGCTCCCTTCTGCCTTGGAGACGGCCTGGCTCCTCACCTCCCATGTGTTCCGACTTCACGGGATCCCCGAGGACATCGTCTCGGATAGGGGGCCACAATTCACATCCCGAGTTTGGAGGGAATTCTGCACCGCACTGGGAGCCAAGGTCAGTCTTTCTTCCGGTTTCCATCTGCAGAGTAATGAGCAATCAGAACGGGCCAACCAGGCGCTGGAAGCTGCCCTCCGCTGTGTCGCTTCATACAACCGATCAACCTGGAGTGAACAGCTTCCATGGATTTAATACGGCCACAACAGCCACACATCCACCGCCACGGGCAAATCTCCTTTCGAAGCATCCCTGGGCTATCAACCACCTTTCCTCCCGGCCATTGAAGGTGAGCACTCCGTTCCCTCAGTACAGGCTGACCTCCGCAGGTGCCGTCGTGCCTGGCGTGCGACTCAGGCTGCCCTACTCCATACTAAGGAGCGGAACAAGGCCCTCGCTGACCGTCACCGGACACCAGCTCCTGAGTACGCCATCTGACAACAGGTATGGCTGTCTACCCGTTTTGTGCTGCTACGGACTAAGTCGAAGAAGCTGTCTCCTCAGTTTATTGGCCCTTTTCCCATCGACGCTATTGTGAACCCTGTGTTGAGGCTGGAACACAGATCCTCTCGTCGCTGGATGATTGTACTACAGACGTTAGTGTTTCTCATGCGCTTAGTGATTTGAGATTCGTGATTAGTGTGTGACTTCCCTTCTTTTCTGCTTCAGACTTTCCTCCCCGGACCTGTGACCCTAAAGTCAGCTTGTGTCTTGATTATGTGCCAATACAGTGTATTCTTGATACTGGACACAGTGAAACTGGGAGTGGATTGGAAGCATACAATCCGTCTCACATAAGCATACAGTAAGTCAATTGTTGTGTTGCTCTGTGTGGAACAGTTCACAAACTGGTGAAAGCAGCCAGAGTAGAATCCGGTGGGACATGATTAAAGTCTCAAGATACAATAATGAAAGCCTCAGGGTGTTGTGCCTGCACTCTTGCTGTAACTGTGTGTATTTTCTCACAGGCAGCTGTTGCATTGGCCTTCAGAGAGATGTAAACACACACACAGCTTACATGACTGAACTCTTGAGGTGTCCAGGGTTACAATATCTGTTGTTAATGTAGACAATGAGTCCCCCACCTCTGCTTTTTCCGCTGGTCTGTGTGTCCCTATCGGCTCTCATAGATGTGAATTCACATAGGTCTACGTTAGCCTGCAGCATTAGCTTGGTTAGCCATGTCTCTGTGAAGATAAACAAACTGCACTCATGGGGGGGGGAACACCACAGAGCAGACAGTTCATCAATCTTACCCTTAACAAGTTCACATTGCCCATTATCACTGTCAGGATTGATGGTTTGAATTGCCTCCAGTGATACTCTTTTTCTCACTCCATCCTCTGTAGCTCCTCTTTAGCTCAGCTGTGATGTTGTGTCTCATGCCGTTCTGTCTTTGTGTTTACTGCCAGCAGCTCTGCTCTTGACTAGTTGAAGGAGCTGCTTCCAGAAGTTTTAAAAAGTGTGTTATCCATGCTATATCTAGGACGTAGAAAGTAAAGTAACTAAAGGAAGGTGGAAAAAAAGTTTGAAAGACTAGTGTAAAACAGTTAAAAGTTAAGAAACAAGTACGATGTTGCAGAGCTACGTGAGAAGGCTGCTGTCTCTCCAGTGCCATCTTGGTCTTATCATGGCCTACAACATGTGCATATTCAGGCCGGATGTAGTTAGCTGAAAAGCCAACAGACGTCAGTGCTGGACCCAGAAGCCATGCCATGTAACAGCAGTTGCAGTTCCCTTTGAGGCCTTCCCCAAACCGCAACTCAATTCATGTTTAAGCCATTCATATTTATCTAATAAAAAAACTAAAATGAGGAAATGGGCCCAGCTAGTAAAAAAAAAGGGAATATTTAGGGTCAATTTACTGACGTCTGCAGCAGCACAAAGACTTCCTTAGATGGTAAAAAGCTGCTGGATTTACTGACAAGTCAGTTTGTGACTGGAAGCTGTGAACAGAAGGATTGTTGTGGCCTTATGTGTTTGTAAGAGTTTCACTTTCAGGAGGAGAAGAGTCACATGAATCACACAAACATAAACTACAAGGTCTGTGACAGACAATTTACTGAAAATTGCATGAAATCTGATCCTGTGGGGTGATTGTGGCTCAGGAGTTGGCAGGTCGTCTTGTAATCGGAAGGTTGCTGGTTCCAGCCCTGGCTCCGACAGTCTCGGTCATTGTGTCCTTGCCCAAGGACACTGGTGGTGGTCAGAGGGCCCGGTGGCGCCAGTGTCTGGCAGCCTCGCCTCTGTCTGAGTGACTGAATGTAGTGTAAAGCGCTTTGGGGTCTATAGGGACTATGAAGTAAAGCGCTATACAAATACAGGCCATTTACCTGAAGAAATCCAGTCTTCTTCCTGCTGTGATAGAAAGAGGAATACAAGCACTGACTGTGAGCTCATGTCTCATGTCAGCACCAACACACACATTTACAGTGTGTTGAGTGTGTGTCGAGAGAAGAAACCTCACTTCCTGCTGCTAGTGTTTCACTTACCTGCAATTTTTAAGTTGGAATGTTTTCTCCATTTTACTCAGTGTGACAGATTTGATCATTAGTTTGACTTTCATGGCTTAAAGACTGCTGAGTGTCCCTTCTCTTCAACATATAAACTCAGACACAGCTCAGCTGAAACAATTCAAATAACAGTGAATTCTTTAATATCCAGTTAGACAAGTTTGAATTCAAAGCATCAGCATACACCACAAACAGCTCATTTTATAAGCTACACTCAATAACAGGACACTGATGCTTCTAGAAACCATCATTAGTGCCTAAGGAGCTTGGAAAGAAAAGCGTCTGGACTTCTTTAAGTTGTTTGAATACGTTTCACCTCTCATCCGAGAAGCTTCTTCAGTTCTAAGGTCAAATGGTGGAGAGTCCCAGATTTAAACCCAGTGGGTGTTTCCCCCCAAAGAGGGACAAAGGACCCCCTGATGATCCTCTACCTAATCACATGAGCCAAGGTGTGAAAGCGGGTGTGGGTTTTGTTCCTTATGAATGTTTCACTTCTCTTTCCTGAATGTGGTGTCAGATGACCATCTCCGTGCGAAGGTAAGTAAAGGATGGCATGGGGTGGGAAGTGTCTGTAATATTTACCTGGCAAACATCAGCTGTGTGCAGCTTAGTTCCAGCACAAATCTGCCGCTCCATAGTTCACGGTAACGGACTCACAGCTGGACACACGAGGTCAACCTCTTCTGTCTTTTAGTTTGTGTGAGTATTTGTATCTAGAATTTGAGAAGCAGCAGGTAAGCACCTTTTGTCTCAGTTGTTTGAGGCAGGTTGTTCTTTAAAAGTTGGACCTGCTTCTGTAACTTAAATCACTACAAATTTCTCCATTTCCTCTCTGCTCTTTTTAAGTTCTTCTCCTTTATTTGTATATTTCACATTTTCTAAACTTTCACAGCTGCACCTCAACCAAGTATCAAACAATATTACTTTTATTTTAATGTGCTGGACTTGATGTTAAATCAGTGAAAGTTTTTTTTTATGTTTTGTTTTTTTGTGAATTATTTAAACCTAAAGTGGTCTAAACACAAGTACATTTCATTTACAAGTCTGCAGAAAAAAAACAGAAAAACCCCACCTAATTGTAATTGTATGAGACATTGTTTGTTTCAAGCCTTTTTTAACATTATTTTTCAGATTTGGATTCATATAAAATTTAGTAGAATTTATTAATTTTTTTGTGCTGTTAGCACGTTAAAACATGCTAATCCACATTCACAAGTTAATGGAGATAAATCCATGTAAGGGGTTACTCGACGTTAATGCAGCTTAAATGCATTAATGCCATCATCAAAAATAACGCGATTCACAGTTAACCCATCTGAAGTGCAGACTGACTCAAAATTCTTCAAATGTATCTGTCAACACATTCCACGCCATTTGCCCAAAGTTTGTCCATTTTGTGCTCCAGATGAGTGTGTTAAATATTTTAGTGTTCTTAATTATGATGACTGTGTTTAACACATTTAAGCCTCATTAATGCTGCATTAATGTATTAATGCTAACAACACTTTCTTTTTAAAGCCATTTATTTATTTATTTCTCCTCTGGAGAGAAGACATATTCATGGGGCTGAAAAACTGAGCCACTGACCATGGGTTGTAAGGCTGCTATCTGAATTATTATTAACCTCCTAGGAACTGCGGTTCACATATGTGGACATCGCATTTTGGGCTGTCTAGACCAAAATACTACATTTTGCTCTGCAAGGGCCTGATATCCACGTACGAGGACATTATACTGCCTCTGTTCTATTGAAATTTTAAACAAATATCCTCATATGTGGATCTCATTTTTCTCAGAAACAAAAATTAGGTGAAAAAAAAAATAAGCCTGGTAATTCTTTTTTTGTTTGTTTTTTTTACATTCATCAGGTGCCAATCAGCCCACATAAAGAGAAATTTAGAATACATACCATGGAAGAGTTCGGGTCTTAGGAGGTTAATGATAATTTGAATCATCTACACCATCAAAAAGAAAACAAAGAGAAAAGAGGTGTTCACAGATGGATTCATGTTTTCTCTGTCTGCAGTCTGTCACACTGGGTTGTACTAGAAAGGGCTGTACTTCTCTGGCCTCAGCTCTGAGCTCTGACCCCCACCATTTGAGAAAGCTGACCTGAGCTACAATCAAGGACACCCAAGAATGACTCTTCTGTTAGTTGTATGGATGGATCCACACTGGAGACTGGACATTCTCTGGTATGGAGAGAATGTTTGCTAGAGGAGAGCTGGAAGGAACAGCTGGAAACATTTAATGTGTCCTTCTCTCACTTGCTGTTGGTTTCATGAGGGTATGATATGAAAACTAACATGTGCAGGGACAAAAACAGTAGTCTTGCGGAAAAGTAAAAATAGATTTTAATATAGGGAATATTAAAGGAGGACATTTGCAGGATTATAAAAGAATGAAAAAAGACCTTTTCTTTACCATTTATTCACCATTTGAAAGGTTCCCTGTATGCTCTTCCTCCCTTTCAACCTAATGCCGATTAGATGAATTTTTATTTAGAGATAAATAGGACATATTTATCTCATCTTATCACAAACATGGGAAGCAGGGAAGACTATCATCTTTGCTTGATCAAAACATGAAAATTTTTTTTTATTAAATTGCAGATTAATTAATTTGCAATTTATTAAATTACTATTGCAAAACAACCACAGAAAATGATAAGTCAACCCTCGGCCAGGTGGGAAAAGAAGGCGCTGGTGTATCTGGCATGCTGTCTACCTCTGTGAATTGTTTTATTTTTTTTTTCCAATTCTGACAATTCTTGTTATCAAAATCAGCTCACAGCTGCCGTATTTATTTATAAGGAACCCCATTAGCTTCATAGTGGTTGCTGGTCTTCCTGGGGCCCAGGCCATCAAGTATAATCTAATAAGTAGTAGATGCAAAAATTGGAACCTCAGCCCTTGCTATTATAAATAGCAGTATTACTTCTAGTGGAGTTCCTGATGGTTTTAAACATGCTGGTATAATGGAGGTTTATCAGTCTGGTTTTAAATGTATACTTTCTACTGAAACAGCACTTTCACAGGTTTTTAATGACATCGTTTTATCAAATGATTCAGGAAGCTCTGTGATTCTTGTGCTTTTAGATCTTGCTGCAGTGTTTGATACTGTGGTACACTGTATTCGTATCTCCCATTTGGAACACTGGGTTGGCATTAAAGGTGCATCACTGGACTGGCTTCATTCCTATTAGACTAACAGAATGTTTGCTGTTAATACTGAAAAATACTTTGTCCACCTCACCCGCCCTTTCATGTGGGATTCCGCAGGGCTCAATCCTTGATCCTCTTTGTTTTTCTCTATACTTGTTCCCTTTTTGATCATTGATCTTTTTTGAGTTTTGACCACTATGAGTCCAGTCTTTCTCTTCCGCCAAAAGAATTCAAAAGAACTGAATTTAATACTCTGTTCTTTGAAAACATGAGATATCCTTCCACTGCTGTGCAGACTGCCCAATTTATCAGGCTCTCTCCACGCTTTAAGGAGGTTGAGGTGATACATCTTTTCTGCTCCTCCCCTGCCTGACCGCACCACATCATCGCCGACATCACCAGACTTTCACATACTTTACTACACACAGTTAAACAGATGGTGAGAACTGGTGATTGTATCACAGGAAGTGGCGGTCATTCAGCGTCAACTTTATTGCAGGCACAGTGTTGGGGAGGGTTCCACAGGTGATGAAGCCTTTTGTCAACCATGTCTTTGAGCTGTAGGTGACCCTGTAAGAGATGGAAAGGAATTGTGAATTATTTTCCTGGAAAAGAGCAGGGTATAATCAACAGCTGGGGAATACATTTGTTTATGTGTAGGAGAGCCATGTAATGTCAATGTGTGCATGCTGAAAGAGACTGTGTTGGTCTGACACCCCCCCCCCCCCCCCCCCCCTCTTCTTTTCAGGGTGGAGCCTGCTGGATGGTTAAGACCAGGTCTGAGGAAGTGTAAGTGTATTTTTAATGTGATTCATGAAAACAAAGCAGCACAAATTCAGATCTCTGATATCAGTAGTCATCATCAAAGTGTCAATCAATGAACAGATGATGGATCAATAACTGCAGCTGGATTGTTTTTGTTCTCTCGATCAGATTCCCGTCAACTCACAATCGACACAAACACAGTACACACAAAGCTCCAACTGTCTGACAACAACAGGAAGGTGACACGTGTGGAGGAGGTTCAATCATATCTTGATCATCCAGACAGATTTGACGAGGAACCTCAGCTGCTGTGTAGAAATGGTCTGACTGGTCGCTGTTACTGGGAGGTCGAGTGGAGAGGAGTTGTTTATGTATCAGTGAGTTACAGAAGCATCAGAAGGAAAGGAGACAATGATGAATGTGGGTTTGGATACAATGATCAGTCCTGGAGTCTGTACTGCTCTGATGATGGTCCTCGTCATGTCAGGCACAACACCACATTAACTCGTGTCTCCTCCTCCTACTCCTCTGTCTCTAACAGAGTAGCAGTGTATGTGGACTGTCCAGCCGGCACTCTGTCCTTTTACAGAGTCTTCTCTGACTCTCTGATCCACCTCCACACCTTCAAAACCACATTCACTCAAACTCTTTATCCTGGGTTTAGAGTCTGTTCTGGTTCCTCAGTGTCGCTGTGCTGAGTGTAAAGAGTGTCTCCTGTTAGAGAAACGCTCTGACTGTTGAACAGATAGTTCAGTCTGTACATGTCTGTCTCTTTCACTCACAAACACGTTTTCAGATTCATGGATTCAATCAGTTTATGTTTGAAACTCTTCTAAATGATTCCTTGTAAATTTCTTCCTCTTCAGTCCTTTAAAGATGGAAGCTCCCATTTTTCCAGGATCCACATGTTGTTTTTCTATCGTTTTCTACTCAAAGCTTCACACTCGACTGTCATAAACATGATTATGTTGTCTTTCTCTGAAGCTCAGATCACAACCAGCTCCTCTGTATTTTCAACAAGTCTGAGCTCAATAAAATGAATCCGAATGTTTGATTTTTCTTTCCTAATGGGATGTTTCCAAACTCTCCACATGCTCTTATTGCTTCACTCATTTTTTAAAATGTTTTTGCAATATAAGCTGAAATATTGGCTCAATATTGCTAATGCCAATATAACCACAAAAAGATTTTATTGAGATACAATAATGCCTGTTGATATATAATAAATACCAACTTCTGCAATAACTATTTTAAACTAGTTTTGTCTTTTTCAGGCACATTGTGAACAAGGATGCAGGTTAAAATGGTTATAATATTATAATATTATTATAATATTATTAGAAACATGTAAATATGTGTGTATAGCACTGCATATTATATGTATCACTTTAGTTTGTATGAAAGGTGAAAACTGTCATCTGTTTCAGCTGCTCAGTAATTCAGTGTGATGCACATTTAGACTCATTTCTGCAATCAAATGCATTGAGAAAACACTGCTGTGTCTGTTGTGATGAGTACGTTAGTTTGTGACCCGTGGTACGTACAGGGGCAGATCAAGAAGGGTGGCATGGGGTGGCAAGTGCCACCCTAAAATGATCCCTTGCCACCCCAAGTGCCACCCCAGTCTTGTATATGACAGTGTTGTTTATTAAAATAAAATCGCATTAACAGTTTGAGCGTAGTTACAGTCAGCAGTGAATATAAATGCTAAAACTGCATACATTGCACAGTGTTCCCCCCCTCCACCATTAACAAATGGTTCAGCCCATAGCGCGGACCAGCTTTTTTCTTGTTTTCAGTAGCAAGCGATGCTTATGATTGTGCCAGAGCACATTTTGAACAACACCATGGGAATTTTGGATTTTACACAGGTGGTTGGATGTTACACTCTGGTTATTAACCCTCTTTGGTCCACGGACACGCTGGACCTCCAAATCACACGACTGATGTAAGCTGACATAGCAACAAGCTGCAGCCACGCTGAGTCTCTATTTCAGCCCACACTCAAAGTTCAGACTTCAAAGTTTTTAAATTTTAATTACAGGCCAGTAAATCCATAGTTATGATAATATATATAAGCCACGCTTTTTTCTAAAAACTGTCGTCACGTTTTTGTGTGTGTGTGTTTTAAGTGTTTTGTAAGGACAGCGCGAAAACAGTAAAGAAAGTCGACCATTTTTAAAAAAATGTCAACATGTCGGATTTAGTTGTTTAGGAAGAGGAAAAAGTTTTGGGAGTGAGCGAGCGAGTGAGAGAGAGAGAGAGAGTTTTTAGATGTGGGAGATTTGTGACGTTTAGTGTGGAGTGAATACTTAGTGTGTTGTGTTGTCTTGTGTAGTTGTTCTGTTGTGTAGTCGTTTTGTTTTGTGTGTCAGTGAGGGCACTAATGAATGTCACAAAGGCACATTGCAGTGTAAACACTGTCACTAAGTAGAAAACCAGCGGAGTGATACACCTCCTGTTGTCAGGCCTGCAGGTTTCTCCCTGTGCTGTTCTCCTCTGTCTTTTGGTGGACAATCTTATTTTTTACTGGCACATATCATTTGTGGGGGATCTTATTGCGAAACCTGATTGTTCTCTCATTTTAGTTTTAGTAATATTTTTAAATGGTTGTACAAAATAAAAAAACACCAGGTGTATTGGCTGCATTTTTAGACAAATAGTTGTATATGTTTACAAAATGTACAATTTATATTTACTCAACATGTCTGTGGGGTTTTTTTACAGCAAAAAATACTGCTAAGATTTTAAGTTCTTTGTGTGATTTCAGATCAGTAGTAGTACTATTAATAGTAATAGTAGTACTAATGCAGTATGTTAGTGAAAAAAAACAACTAAATTCAGTTGAGCTGAAAAGATACCAAACAAGGCAAGGTGAAAAAAATAAAATGAAACAATTTGAGGGTGTTGTCACAAACGTAAACTCGAAAGGAGTCAAAAATGGGCAGTTGTATTTCAGACCTCAGTGGGTTAAGCCAACAAAAAAAGATTAGGTTCAAATTTTTGTTTATGACAGTGCAGATTTCTGACTAATTTAAGCTGTAACAATGTGATTGTTTTCTAACAAAAACTTAACTTAAGTCAGACTTGTGTTTGTAAATGAACCGCCCTGTTGTGTAGCTTTCTGGAGTTTATTGGGCTACATATTTATTTATTATATAGGCTATACAGTACATAAGATCAAAACTCGCATGTTTTATGTAACTAAAGTGTGTAATTATGTGGGCTAAAGACAATAATTAAGCTGGGTATCGTCACTGATTTCTAGAATCGATTCAATTCCGATTCGATTTAATTCGATTTGAATCTGAGAAATTTTGACAGTCAGAAATATTATAAGTCAGATCAGTACATTTACATATTTTTGTATCTATAAAAAGGAAGCTGACACACGCAAGACCTTATCAAAGGTGTGAGCATCACAGCAGATGCCTTTGTGTCAAAGTAGCTGAAGATAAAACACAGAAAAACATGAAGGTGATTTAAACAGTAAAAGTCAGAGTGATTTCATGACGATGTTTATGTGAAGCGTAGTTTGGATCTTCTTTTGCTGCTGGTTCAGTCAATATTGTTTGGAGAAAGATCAAACTAACAGCTTCAGAATCAGCGCAAACAGGGCGTGAACACAAAGCGAGGACCCATCGACAGATCAGAATCAGCGAGCTGTCGGCTTTCAGCCCCGACCGTGTCCGTGCCGTCAGGTGAGAAAGGCGACATCTCACTGATTCTGATCCGCGCTGTGTGTTTACGTCTTTGTGCAGAATCCGTGTACCTGTCTTAGCTGTTTGGTGGTTGTTGAAATTTTGTGAGTTTCACCTGACATTCTGGCTTTTCGGGCAAAATAAATTTATATTAAAAAATCGATTCAGGATTTTAATGAATCGATTTTAGGTTATCCAAGCCAGAATCGATTTTAATCGATAAATCGATTATAAAAACCCACCCCTAGCACACAGTCAGTTAAAAACGGTTTAATTTTAATACAAAAATAAAAGTAAACGTGATGATCTATCAATAGGGACAAGTCTACAATTGCGGGTCACAGATTTTATTTTCTCCACCCAACTCTGGACACTGTTAAATATCCCAATTCTTTGATCTTTCAGCTGAAGGAATAACAACACTCGGTGTATAAATAATCTCTTTATTCCATATTACATACAACACTTTGAGCAATAAAAAATCTCTAGACTGGAGATGTGGACAGGAGGGTGTCCACCAGATCTCAAAATGTCTTTCTCACATTCGTATAGCTTTGCCCCCCCTTCCACAGTCATAAAACCTAAACATCCACAATCTTTCTCTCTCTCAGTGAGCCTGAATTTTGACCTTGGCTTCCTGTGCAGTATGTTCTGTTCTTCCCAATCAGACAAATAAGGCCATGATTTTCTGAAAACAGTATTTCTTATGAATCAGCAGTATAATTCATTCACAATAAATCAGCAGTCTAATGTAATAAAAATCAGTCTAATCAAGCAGCAATTACCAGCTGCTGCTATTGTAACCAATACGTCTGCTCACTAAAGAATGAGTGAAGCAATATAGATAACAGCAGAGGAGAATTTATTTAGGGTCTGATGGCAATTTACCATCAGTGTCCAGCACTTTAAAGGACAGTCGACTGTCATAAAGCAGCCGCAAACCAATAGCAATAGAAAAACTCAAAATCATTGAAGAACATTTTAGAACTGAACACCCAATACAGATATATACATATATACTGAATATCACACAATCTCAGATAAGCAAATTAACACTGGGTTACACTATCACCTTCTTCTAAGTCAAGAGTTAAATGCAACCTAAAATTACATAGTGATTTCACAATCTTTAATTAGGGGTATAACGTGGTATAAGATATATAAGGTATAATAATCTCACAACACTAATTTCCCCAGTTCCACTAATCAGGGGGCAAGACCTCTCTAGGGATATAAACCAACCTCTCCTGAAGACAGTCCTCCATAGGAGTAGAGTCATGAGGTCTACGGGTGCTAGAAATGCCTGATTGGGACTCCAAACCGTCGCCAGTAAATTAAATTACAGATTACACTTTGTTACCACCAGGAATTACCAGCTGCTGCTTTGCCTAAAAATAAATAAAAACAAATGTAAAAAGTTTTTTATACACACACACATAAAAATAGAAAAAATAATTTTACACAAACCAACTGACTAATCGCTGTGTAAACTTAGAGGCTCGTTTGTGACCCGTGGTACGTACCTATTTAAAATAGGACAGAGCCGTAGGTGCACAGTCAGTTAAAAAAATGTTCAATTTTAATACAAAAATAAAAGTAAACGTGTAACAGCGACACCTAAAAACAATTAAAACTTTACTTTGTTAAGCACGATATAACCAATAAAATTATATGATTGCCCATGAGACAGGATAAGCGCTGCGGGGAACCGGTTAAGAAATAATCAACATATCACACACGTTAAAAAGGGGCGGCAACTCACACAGAACCCCAAATAGGCAAGACACTATATAAAAAAAAGGCAAAACGTCAGTGCCGTCTTCACTTCGGCCCACTGCGCTGCATGCAAAAAAAAAAAAATGGTAATGGTGCAGCGCCTTCACCATCTGCAACGTATATAAAAAAAAAATCATTCCTGGTTTATCCTTCACGCTTGAGCTTGAGGGTCCTGCGCAGTATCTTAGCTGTTCCCAGGACTGCGCTCTTCTGGACAGAGATCTCCGCTGTTTTTACCGGGATCTGCTGGAGCCAGTCACTATATATATATATATATGTATATATATGTATATATATATATATGTATATATATATATATATATATATATGTATATATATATATGTGTATATATATATATATATATATATATATATATATATATATATATATATATATATATATATATATATATAGACTTCGTGGGACACCAGATCAGTTCTGGGTCTGGTTGAATTGGGGTTTAGTCCCGTGTCTTGATACAGCCCCGACCTTGTTCTGCCTTGCTGCTTCATTAAAAACTAGTTAACGGTGCCCTGCATATGTGATATATATCTATATATATACATATATAGATATATATATGTATATATTTGGGGCGATCGTGGCTCAAGAGTTGGGAGTTCGCCTTGTAATCGGAAGGTTACCGGTTCGAGCCCTGGCTCGGACAGTCTCAGTCGTTGTGTCCTTGGGCAAGACACTTCACCCGTTGCCTACTGGTGGTGGTCAGAGGCTAACGCTACAGTTGGGTGATGCTAGGACTGTGTGGCAGAGATAGGAAAGAGAAGAATTTGGTGTTGCTTGTGTGAGTGGAAATGGCCCTCTTTGACTGGCACGTGCACACACACTCTCGTGCACACGCACAGTTACAAGTATAGTTTATTATATTTTATCACTGCCCTTTTATACAGACCCACAATGTTTCTCTTTCAATGTTTCCTACACATACACCATGTATATAGTTTCACTCACATATATGTATACATATACATTGCTTTTTATGTTATTTTATTTATCTATTTATTTATCCCCCCTCCCCCTCTGTTGTATATAGGCTTCTCTTATTATTGTTTTTGCACCTTTGTGGTCCAGCTACCCAATTTCACTGTGCGACAAACTGCACAATGACAATAAAAGCTCTAAGTCTAAAAGTACGTGCACACGCAGGCACTCACATGCTAGAACATACATACACAAACACACTGTTTTGAGTTTACGACACACTGAGTGGGTTTTACGATGGGGACGCTTCTATAAAACTGGTTGTAACAAACAAAGAGGTTGAGAGCTGCAGAGGGACACATGCCTTGTACATCTCCCCTTCTGGAAGGTCCATGCGTAACAGAAGATGAATAAAAGTTTTCTGAAATGATGGTGTAGTCTCTGGAGGCCTGAGGAATAAAAAAGAACCGGGGGGAAACTGCTTTATGTCACACTATCAACAGATTTTCATATGGTTAAATTTGAATGTGTTTTCCTCTCATGCTTCAACTGCCATCGTTGTCTGAAAAAAAACCTCCTTTACCGCCAGCAATGAATCCTGGGATATGGTAGGACAAGAAGGATACACCCAACCCATCCTTCAAATTCGAGGAAAACAAAGACGCATTTGTCGCCACATTTGGTGGACTCTTCGATTTGGGACAACCTTAGTCGCATCGCTGTGACGTCATTGCCCGGAAATACGGCAACTGAGGCGTCCTTTCCCTGAATTTGGACACAGCCAACGTTTTCTGTTTTCTGTGATTAGTCACAGCTGTGTTCCCCTCCCGTTTGCCATTTCCTTATTACCCTCTGTGTGAGTATATATAGGATGTGTCTAAATTCAGGGATAATGAAGGCCACATTTTTACAGTAGGTCTTTCTTTGCTCTTTTTCCCGACTTTCTTGTTTTATTTCTATTGTTCAATAACAACATAGACAAAAAAGTAAGTATTTTATAGTTTATGTATTCTGACAAAGGAAGAGATAACTAAATCATCATATTAACAACACTGCTGGTGTTGTTGGTGCATTGCAATCTAAATTCTCTAAGCATGACTGTGAACAAACACAGAAACCAGACAGGTGTGCAGATGTCTTTACAAGGATTAGATTTACGTCACAGAGAAGAAGAAACATGGATGTGGAACATATAAAACCTGCTTAACACATCACTCTGATACTGAATTCATTCATTAATTGAGGTAGCAGCAGGTTGTCTGTTTGATGGCTATGATTAAGACAGCTGCATCAATTCCTCTTTACAGACAGATGTATAACAGCAGCTCACGGCCCTGCAGTTACACTGAGAGAAAACATTTTGAATACTGCTATACACTGTGCTGACAGTCAAAGAGATGATCAGCAAAGGGTTGTGACTTGAATATTTAGCTCAAGTCCTATTGGTTATCTGTTTTCTTAAAGC
Source organism: Pelmatolapia mariae (assembly GCF_036321145.2). Lineage (NCBI taxonomy): Eukaryota > Metazoa > Chordata > Actinopteri > Cichliformes > Cichlidae > Pelmatolapia > Pelmatolapia mariae. Next base: position 5,232,848 of record NC_086229.1, on the reverse strand, counting down.
CAGGATGCTCTCAGTGGTTTAAAAGCTGGAGACGGTCCAGTTGCCAGGAGAGCTTCAGATTTTAAAATTTTACACCTCAGAGTTTATAAAAATCTTATAACAAATTAGAAGTGGATTTTCAAGATATGCACTCTTTAAAATGCTCTGTGGCTCACTGTTCAAGTACTCATGGATGTAAACTTGTGCCTAAAGGAAGAAGTTACACTATAAAGGAGACGAGCAAGGTGGTAAAACAAAGCAGAGCAAACAGCATATCTAGCAGAGTTACACTCAAAATAAAAGATTCAGGTTGGAAAGACGTGAAGCTCCTCCAGCTGTTTATCTTCATGTTCCTGTTTGGATGAAACACACTGGATCAGTTGTGTGTCGTTATACAAATGCATTAACATATTTGTATTTGGATCTGCTGAGGTACCTGCTCTCACTGATGAGTACACAACATCTGGATCAGCTGGGTACTCTGTAACACAACATAGAGTAGTGCAACAGGTTCATTCACTTGAATTTTATTTATAGAGTCAATTCATAACAAGAGATTGAGAGTGGCCTTAGTGGGCTCCGACATCTAAAAGTATTATTGCTGCAGATTAATTAATATTACAGTAAAATCATTTACTCGTGGGTAAAAGTACTCAGACTCTTTTGACTGGGTCATAATAAAGTCCATTAGTCCTTTGGAAACAAGGCAAATTTAGTCATCTAGCCATTGTAAAATGGTCTTTACCTTTGTTCAACCATCTAAAAATTTACATTAGAGAAATGTGAAATCATATTTTTTCTTCTTCAGTAATTAGCTAATAAGGTGTGGTGTTGTATCAGAGCTAACACAGTTACCTCCTGGACGGAGTCCTTACACTCCTCACTAGGTACCCAGTTACCACCTCTAGTCGCAGATATATTGTTGCTCATGATATAGAGAGGATTGTGAACTTATCAGGAAGTTGGTGGTACAATCACCAACTCCTGCCTCTAGATATTGAAATGCCCTTGGGCAAAGTATGAACCTCATATACCCCCTGAGGCATCCATCTTGGGCTATGCGTGAGAGTTAAATATAAAAACTCCTGTTTAACAGGAAGAAACCTCCAACAGAACCAGGCTCAGGCAAGGTCGGCCATCTTTCACGACTGGTAGAGTAGTAGAACTCGACCTAAATAACAGATAAGTCCAAAAATATTTGGGGACAGAGACTGCTGTACAGCATTTATAGTAGTTGTAGTCTATGTTCCACATAGACTGAACATGAACTGAAAACACCAGGTGAACCACCCAGGAACCCTGACCAATAGCAGTGAAGGATTCCAGGGTGAGGTAAGAGAGAAGTAATCATAAGGACCAAGATTTGTAATTGTTTCAAAAAGAGAAACCAAGAGAGGCCAAATAAGTATAAACGAGTGCTCTTAAGATGAGTTGAAGATCTTCCTCTAGCTTCCTGGGCATGAGGACTGGAGAGCAACATCAGAAGAAAGGACTTTGGAGATTTTAGTGACATGTGACAAATCATTGTCCAACCACTGTGAACATAAAAATTGGAGCTATAACTATAACTTTTGTTGAATTGTTGTCTCAAAAGAGATTTGAGGGCTTTGTACTCAATAATACCCATGGATGTTACTGCGCACAGGATGGAAAGGAGTTTGTCACCATAATGTACGTCTTCCCCTCCTCTCTAATTCATCTCGAGACCAATAAAAGATCAGCATCAGTATAGAGTGCATTTATTAGATTAGGATAAAATTCTGGTGATTTAATTAAGTGATTCTTACCATGTGCTAAAGCATTTGCATTGCCCATGCTAGATTGCTCTTGACCTGCAAGGTTACTCAGGCAGTCATTGAGAACCTTCACACTGAGAACCTTCACAGACATCAGGCAGTCATTGAGAACCTTCACAGACATCAGGCAGTCATTGTCAGAGGAAACAGGTTCATAACTGGAGATAGGCAGTTAAAGCTGGGTGAGTCTCCTCACTGGTTCAGTCCGGTTCCTTCATTATCTGTTGGGGAACACTCCTTGGAGTCAGAAACTTGAACCCTTTAAATGAATGGCCCGTCCAGGTTTCCTGTACTAACTGACTGATCCAGCAGTCCGTCAGACCTGTAAAGATCTGTGGGTCACGCAGAACTCTACAGGCTAGGCAACAGCAGCCTGACTGCTATTAGTTATTGAGTGAAAGAATGAAAGGATGCCAGAATTGTTACTTGTTACTGGCCCCCGAGCTCAGTTAAAACCAAGGAGGTACATGTCTATGATGCTGTCAGGCATGCATACAAGCACATGGAGGCCATACAAGCTGCACATCACCAAGGATACTGTAGCTCCTCACAAAACAAAAGCCTCTATTCAGGAGTACTCGACTCTTGAATACAAACATTAACACGAACGTGCACCTTAAAGAAGATACCCTGCAACCTGGAAAGCAAAATGTGTCTCACTGATATCAGTAACAGGAAATCCCAAATTGTTACTAATGTGGTGTTGTCATGGAGTCCTCTCCTAAATTTCTCCCGTACAAATGCAGTGTAGTCAGGAAGCATTCAGTGTGTACCTAATGGTAGGTGTATGTGCCCTGGTCAACTGTCGGCAGACAGTGTAACTCTGGTGTTAATAAATTTTGCTAAAGACTTCCTCCTTACTAAAGCAGCACCTCTGTAAAATGATATTCTTATTATCAATCTACAATCAAAGCCCATTCCTCTAAATATAAAGCAAAACAAATGGTTTGTTGAGGCTGTAATCGTCCATCATGGATCTTCTTTAACCATGTTTACAGTGAAACAATTTGCTCCTTTGTGAAAAACACTCCAAAAACTGATTCAAAGGAGCCAAAATCACCAATGATTTCATCCCATGGTCTAAGTATGAGTGGATGTTGCAGAGGTTACCAGTATTTCTGCCCGCAGGTCTCTGAGATCTGATTTGAACTTGGCCATAAGTGACCTCAGAAGGGCCTGTGAATGAGAGAGAGATGATGATTTACTGAACAGAGAAACAAGGTCATCCAGAAACACTGACTCAGCTAAAGATAATAATAATAATGTTATTGTGTTATTGTCAGGTGATAAAAATTGTATGTCCCGATCAGGGTCATCCTTGGTGTTCACACTGAGGTCCAGCGGTTGTAGTTTCAACTGCCAAAGCAAATTATATCTTTTACACAACAGATATTTTTCCTGTACTTCCTTCTGAAAAAATGTGAACATGACAAATTGGTGACCCCGTGTAATTTTTTTGGTTGAAAGAAAGGAAAAAAGGAGAATTGGAGAGGGACCCTGATGGAGTTGCTGTCAGACACCAGTTGTGGTGTCTGACAGCAACTCCGTCAGGGGCTGATTCATCACATTTAGTCATCATCACAGTCACGTTTAGAAAAGGCCTTCAAAATAAAGGTACACAGAGCCAGTTGCTCATACCGAAATCTGCAAAGTTGGATATACACCAAATTTAAATGCGAGCAGTCGAAGTTCTCTCTGTCAAATTGTTCAGAACACTGTTTATATAATATGAACTCAAAAAACTCATCTTCATCTATTCTCCATCTATTCTCCATCTATCATCTTCAATGCCCTGTACCAACACAGAACAGAGCAGTTATCTGAACGCTACTCCAACAGAGGTCGATTATCTTGTTAATAATTTTACCTCCTCACTACGTACGACTCTGGATACTGTAGCTCCTGTGAAAACTAAGGTCTCAAATCCGAAGTCCCTGACTCCGTGGTATAATTCTCAAACACGTAGCCTAAAGCAGATAACTCGTAAGCTGGAGAGGAAATGGCGTGTCACAAATTTAGAGGATCATCATTTAGCCTGGAGAAATAGTTTGCTGCTTTATAAGAAAGCCCTCCGCAAAGCCAGAACATCTTACCATTCGTCACTGATTGAAGAAAATAAGAACAACCCCAGGTTTCTCTTCAGCTGTAGCCAGGCTGACAAAAAGTCAGAGCTCTACTGAGCCAACAATCCCTTTAACGTTAACTAGTAATGACTTCATGAACTTCTTCACAAATAAAATTTTTATCATTAGAGAAAAAATTACCAATAATCATCCCACAGATGTAAGCTTAAATAGTTTTACAGCTTTTGATCTAACCCCATAAATTGAATTTCAAATATGTTTCATAATTTTGTGTATGTGTATTGTGTACCTGCAGTGTGTGTCCTCACAGCAGAGTAGACTGTATCTGGATCAAGAGATTTTTTTTCTGGAAGATAAACAGAGATCAAACAGATAAACTGCACAGTAACTTTAATTCATTCTTTTTTCTTTTTTTTTGTCTGTCCCGTTTGGCTCTTTTGCCATCTGAATTATTGTCCAAAGCCGGGGTGGGCAATCTCAGGCCTCGAGGGCCGGTGTCCTGCAGGTTTTAGATCTCACCTTGGGTCAACACACCTGAATCACATGATTAGTTTTACATCTAAAACCTGCAGGGACACCGGCCCTTGAGGCCTGGAGTTGCCCACCCCCGGTCTAAAGGCAAAGAAAGATGCCCAAGGGATTTACTTTACCAAATGGACCATCCCAGCCTATTGGTCTATTTGAGTCAACTTTTATTGTTTATTTTATTTTATTTTCACTTGCTAAACACGGGGCAGACTTGACTGGGGAAAAGAAAGGGGAGAAAGAAAGAGGGAAAGAAAAACAGCTGAGAAGAGGGACGGGGAAAAAGGGCAAAAAACAAAAACCAACAGAATAAGCAGACAAAAAATACATATATGGATCACCTGTTGAGAAAGAAAAAAGAAAGCAAGCAGAAGAAAACGAGAGTAATAAACAACATCACGATGATCTATGGGAATATAACAGTAAATACTAAGTATTAAACATTATTGTGCAGCACTAAGATCGAATTCATTCATTCGAATTCATTCTAACCTTCCCAAAATGGCAGCAAAGTGCCTGCACTGTGGACAGCTAAGGCTCAAGTACACTCAGCTTACCTCGCCTCTTCTTCTTCTGTCTGGTGTTGATATCAGCATAGGTCACTTCTTCAGGAGCAGGTGAAGTCTTGGTTACTGAGAAGGAAAAGAAAATCAGAAACAGACTCAAAGCAGCTCTTGTATGTAATGGTGCATTACTGTGTAGTGCTAGATCAGAGGAGAAAGCTGAGGTGGAACAGGTCAGGGAGTAGTTGTAGGTCGTACTGGTTGGTATAGCAAGTAACTAGCGATGTGAATTGATAAGAATGTAGTGATTCATTATTGGTATCACATATCAATTTGATTCTCTTATTGATTCTAACTGGCTTTGCTTTGAGAGTCGGCATCATCATTAAAGCAACATATCAAAAACAAAAATACATACATACATTTGTGTTAATTACATGCTTTGGGTCAAAGGTTTGTACATTATAGAAGTATTCCCCCTGTTTGTTGTGATCAGTGTTGGGATCTTTATTTAGATAAAGTAATTATTAGGTATATTACACAAAACACTTTAAGTATAATTACTAGGGGTGGGACTCAATTGAAAAAAATAATCTAATTAATTAGTCTTGGTAATTAATTCATCTTGATTAACTTAATTTAATCGCACAAGAAAATTTGCCCCAAAGTGCAAAACATTTTTTATTTTTGGGAGGGGGTTTTACTGGATGATAAAATAAATAATAGACATGGACATGAATATTTTAAACTCAAGCTATGCTGGTATTAGGTATTTTCTGTTCTGCAGTTTGCTCTCTAGTGGTTGTTCTTGTGTATTTTCTACTCTGCAAGATGTAGCCAGAGGCACTTTCACCTGTTAATCTGTTGCCATCCATGCTTTCACAAGTTGATAAACAGCATCATCTGTAAGTAATATTGTTTGTTATCACTGAGACGACTTGTGTGCATTATTGTTTTTTGTGAAGGCGTGATATAGTTGGTAGTTTGAATTTAATTTGAATGCATGTATAACTAGGGCTGCTCGATTACGGCAAAAATGATAATCACGATTATTTTCACTAAAATTGAGATCTCGATTATGTGACGATATTTATTTAACAATAACAATGTATTGAATAATGGCTTTAAAGATGTCAAAAAATAATATAAAATAGTGTGCAAATACTGATAACAGTGCAAATGTTTGCAATATAAAAAAGTAAATGAAGCATGTAAACATCTATGTTTAGTGAACTTCAAAATACTGCATAATACTGGTTGTTCACTGTGTTAATTGAGCAGTGGTCTTTGGCGCGTTTGTTATCTCCTTGTGTCTCTGGGAGCTACTGGGATGTTTAGTCGCGTTGTACAGGGGAGCGTGAATGGAGGTCTGTGAGGATGAAGCAGGTGTTGTCAAGAGTGTTTTCTCTATGTTCCTTCATTGTTTGATCGTTTGTCACTTTGTGAGCGGTCTTCAAATGATTGAAGAAATTTGTAGTGATGCTCTGTGGTGCAACTACCACACCGTAGCAAAGTTTCCACACTATGTCTACTTGATCCACGTCTGACTCCGCGAACCCATAATGTTTCCACACCACTGAAGTCGTTTTACCTCTCTTTTCAACCAACGGCATTCTTTCTTCAGCAGCCATTATCCTCTCCTCTCCAAATAACTTCTGCTTAGCTTTCCAAGCTTCCCTCGGGTCCTCTTAATTGTTGTGACGCGTCTTCGAAATGCAGAGAGGTGCGCTCAATTTGCCACACCGAGCAGCGCGATAGGAGGAGCTAATAATTGGCTTAGTCATTTTTAATGATCGTTGAAAGCCCAGATCGTAATCGCGATTAAAATTCGATTAATTGAGAAGCCCTCTGTATAAACTAAGCTAGTAAGGTTAAGCTAGCTCATATGCCATGTGGTTTCTTTAACATTTTGATCATTGTGATTTCATTTGATGTTTTATTCGGGCACTCACTAAGCAGAGAAATATTGTGCTCATATTTTTATAATATGTGACTTACTGGTGTGTTTGTTATATTTTATATTGATGCAACATTTTTATTGGTTTATTTCTGGTTTTGTCAACAGTTTCACACTTTTGCCTTATTAAATCATCTAACTCAACACATCTGCCTGTTCCTTGGATTTTGATTAGGAGAGTGTTTAGCTGTCTGTATAGCTGAGTTTATGTTTACTAGGACAACATTTAGTGAGGACAAAACAGTGAAAAGTTGAACCATCACATCAAGCTGTGAAGGAATCTCGACAGCCCATTTCTTAGCCACCAGTAACCAGTGAGTAGAAGAAAAACACCAAAGAGGCTACGCTCGCTTCTTCTGTATCTTTTTACGGGATTTGAAGACCCATTCAACTGCCTGTATTAAACGATGTCAAACCCTATCAACGCTGTATCAGAGCCTGGAGCTTAGGTCAGATGCCTCAGCTGCATTTTCCAAGCAAAGTTCAAATAAATTTTCAGCTAGTGCCGCTGCTGCTAGAGCTCGTGCCAAGGCGGAAGCTGCACGAATGCGAGCAACCTATGCAAAATGTCAAATAGACATGCGAGTGGAGAAAGCATGCATAGAGGCTACATTGAATGCACTAAAAGAAGAGTGTGAAGCTGAGGCTGCCTCAGCAGAGGCTCAAGTATTTGAGGCTGCTGCAGATTTAGACAACTGTGACCTTGGGAGTAAAGCCAGTCATGCTCAAGCAACGAAGCAGTCATTACAGCGAACTGATGAGTTCATCCAAGCACATTTCTCTTCAGGGCAGAGTTACGCTTCAGCTCAAAATGAGAAAGAAACAGAGGCTGCTGCTTCTGTACCACAACACAGACACCTCCCAGATATTGTAGTTCATCGCGTCAGTTGTGACACACAACAGCTGTATCCTTCTGCTTGTTCGGCTGAAGGCCTGCACCCAGACAACCAGAGAAAAGAATCGCCCTGACCCTCTGTCTTTTAACACAGACAGAGATGTTCCCTCCATGCACACACATCGCTACACAGACTCCCCAGTCACCACTGGAGGCTCGAGGTGTGTCTGAGTTAGCTATATATCTGGCACGCCAAGACCTTATCACAGCTGGACTATTAGTGATGGGATTTCCGGCTCTTTCTAGAGAACCGGCTCTTTCGGCTCACTAAAAAGAGACGGCTCTTCAGGTTTTTCGTCGCTTTAATTAATTTATTATTAACGATAATATAAAATTATGCACAAGAAGAATTACTAATGTAAAAAAAGTGGTTTTATTTATATATGTTTATATATAAATATATGTGGTGGCCCCTTGAGACAAAGCTCGTACAAACTCCAAAACACATTCCTAGCGTTAACTGAACTTATTTATTAACCTTTATTTAACCAGGAAGATCCCATTGAGATTAAAAACCTCTTTTTCAAGGGAGACCTGGCCAAGATACGCAGCAGCAGGTGTCTCACAGTTACAGAGATTACTCAAACACAGGCATCAACAACACACATGCAACAATAAGTGAAAGAAAACAAATAAAATAAAATACAATTCAATGAAATTTAATAAAAAAATTAAATAAAAAAAAAAAGTCAGTTAAAATGACAATCAATCTAATTGAAACAGTTGCATATTATGGACTTGGCCTCAAGGATTCGTAGTTTAGATTTAAAAGCACTTAATGAAATGAATTCAGTCATTTTCCAGTCCTTCTGCAGTTTGTTCCAAGCCGAGGGTCATAAATGGACAAAAGCTCTTTTACCAAGTTCAGTTCGGGCAAGTGGAACAGAAAGCAACAAGTAACCATGCGGACGAAGAGAATACCGACCTGCATGTTTCATTAGCAAGCAGGGAACATATATAAGAAGGTAGCAACCCAAGTATTGCCTTATACAGTGGGGCAAAAAAGTATTTAGTCAGCCACCGATTGTGCAAGTTCCCCCACTTAAAATGATGACAGAGGTCAGTAATTTGCACCAGAGGTACACGTCAACTGTGAGAGACAGAATGTGAAAAAAAAATCCATGAATACACATGGTAGGATTTGTAAAGAATTTATCCGTAAATCAGGGTGGCAAATAAGTATTTGGTCAATAACAAAAATACAACTCAATACTTTGTAACATAACCTTTGTTGGCAATAACAGAGGCCGTTTACTGTAGGTCTTTACCAGGTTTGCACACACAGTAGCTGGTATTTTGGCCCATTCCTCCATGCAGATCTTCTCCAGAGCAGTGATGTTTTGGGGCTGTCGCCGAGCAACACGGACTTTCAACTCCCGCCACAGATTTTCTATGGGGTTGAGGTCTGGAGACTGGCTAGGCCACTCCAGGACTTTCAAATGCTTCTTACGGAGCCACTCCTTTGTTGCCTGGGCGGTGTGTTTTGGATCATTGTCATGTTGGAAAACCCAGCCGCGTTTCATCTTCAAAGTTCTCACTGATGGAAGGAAGTTTTGGCTCAAAATCTCACGATACATGGCCCCATTCATTCTGTCCTTAACACGGATCAGTCGTCCTGTCCCCTTGGCAGAAAAACAGCCCCATAGCATGATGTGTCCACCCCCATGCTTCACAGTAGGTATGGTGTTCTTGGGATGCAACTCGGTATTCTTCGTCCTCCAAACACGACGAGTTGAGTTTATACCAAAAAGTTCTACTTTGGTTTCATCTGACCACATGACATTCTCCCAATCCTCTGCTGTATCATCCATGTGCTCTCTGGCAAACTTCAGACGGGCCTGGACATGCACTGGCTTCAGCAGCGGAACACGTCTGGCACTGCGGGATCTGATTCCCTGCCGTTTTAGTGTGTTACTGATGGTGACCTTTGTTACTTTGGTCCCAGCTCTCTGCAGGTCATTCACCAGGTCCCCCCGTGTGGTTCTGGGATCTTTGCTCACCGTTCTCATGATCATTTTGACCCCACGGGATGAGATCTTGCGTGGAGCCCCAGATCGTGGGAGATTATCAGTGGTCTTGTAAGTCTTCCATTTCCTGATGATTGCTCCCACAGTTGATTTTTTCACACCAAGCTGCTTGCCTATTGTAGATTCACTCTTCCCAGCCTGGTGCAGCTCTACAATACTTTTCCTGGTGTCCTTCGAGAGCTCTTTGGTCTTGGCCATGGCGGAGTTTGGAGTCTGACTGTTTGAGGCTGTGGACAGGTGTCTTTTATACAGATGATGAGTTCAAACAGGTGCCATTCATACAGGTAACGAGTGGGGGACAGAAAAGCGTCTTACAGAAGACGTTACAGGTCTGTGGGAGCCAGGGATTGTCCATGTTTGAGGTGACCAAATACTTATTTGCCACCCTGATTTACGGATAAATTCTTTACAAATTCTACCATGTGAATTCATGGATTTTTTTTCCACATTCTGTCTCTCACAGTTGAAGTGTACCTCTGGTGCGAATTACTGACCTCTGTCATCATTTTAAGTGGGGGAACTTGCACAATCGGTGGCTGACTAAATACTTTTTTGCCCCACTGTATATAGAACTGTATAATTGAGAGTTCCTCCGACTTACCAAAGCAGGCCATCCTACCTGAGAGTATAAATCACAGTGGTGAGTCTGAAATTTAGCGTTAGTGATGAACCTCAGAGAAGCATGATGCACAGAATCAACCATTCGAAGACATTGAGCAGAAGCATTCATATATAGAATATCACCATAATCCAGCACAGGCAAGAATGTTGCAGCAACAAGTCGCTTCTTTGTTTTAAAAGAGAAAAACAACTTATTTTGAAAATAAAATCTCAGTTTTAACTTCAGGTTTTTCACAAGATTCTCTACATGTGGTTTGAAGGTGAGCGAAGTATCAATTAAGATTACCAGATATTTACGCGTGTGAACCAACTCTATTTTATTACCTTCAAGAGTGGTTACTGATGGGATTATTTGGGCCAAATTCCTTGATTTAGAAAACAGCATGAGCTTTGTTTTGTCTGTGTTGAGAACAAGTTTCAGTTCCACTCTAATTGCAGCTGTGATAGTACTATGATTCTTCCTAAAGCCTGATTGATATTCAGATAAAATGGCATTGGTATGTAAAAACTCCTTTAACTGCTCACACACAAGAGCTTCAAGAACTTTGGCCAGCACAGATAGATTAGATATTGGTCTGTAATCAGTTAACACTGCTGGGTCGCCCCCGTTTTAATAGCGGAATAACAAAAGCTGATTTCCATACTGAGGGAATTTCATTCGTATCCAGTGTGAGGTTGAAAAGTGTTGTGAGAGGCTCTGCCACAAAATCAGCTGCCAGTTTCAAGAAGTAAGGATCTAGTAAGTCTGGCCCTGGAGATTTTCCAGGATCTAACAGTTTAAGAGCTTTACAGACCTCCTGCACAGAGAAAGGAACAAAGTTAAATGGCTGACCAGTGTACACTGGAAGGTTTGTGTCAGATTTTACATAGACTGGGGTTCAGAGAGTCAAACAAAGAGCCAGAAGATATAAAGTGCTTGTTAAAGCAATTCATAATCTCCTTCCTATCATAAACGGAATCCTTAAAAACATAGGTGGGTGATCTAGGTAGCTCTTCCAAAACAGAGCTACCTAGATCACTTAAATTACACAACTGAAAACATATGTGTATTGTTTCTTTATTTATACACAAGCAGTCATATATATTCAAATAATTAAAAAATAATATTCATTTTGCTACTACCACACACCAAATCCTGTCGTTGGTACTTGCTGGCTTGTGTAGCAACTAGGTAACAAAAGCTCAACACTGCGCCTAGCATTCTGGAGCACTTCTGTTGTCTTTTGTACGTGTTTTGGAGTTTTTACGTGCTTTGTCTGTAGGGGCCACCGTAAATATACTTCTATTTATTCACTCCACATAAAATGTAATAAATAAATCATATAATACAAAAAACCAACTAGTCACAGTTCAACTTTTAACTATTTCAATTTTCAGCTTTTTTCTTTTAAACAAATTTAAAGTGAAACAACACAAAACACTGCAAACCACAACACAATTAAATATAAATTAAAATATGAAAAAGAAGATGCATATTCTCTGTCATATGGGCCTGCATGAATAAACTTTCTGAATCCTTTTTCATGATTACTATACCTTTCTAATGTGACGTTGTTGTCCCTGGCTCTCTCTCTCTCTCCTGTTCCTGTGCTACTGCGAGTGTAACTACCGCCCCTCCCCCCCTCTGCCCAGCGTAAAGCACAAGGCTCGTGTGCGGAGTGAAGCGGAAAACACGGCTCGCAATAACTAGCCGGCTCGCGTCGTTCACGTCAAAGATCTAAGAGCCATTTCGTTTGCGACCGACACATCACTACTGCATAATCAAGATACTCAGAAACCCAACTAAAAAATAATCTAGGAAGTAGGAACTTTAAGGCAGAATACAAATAAAGACTGATGGAGGACAGACTAATGTCATATTTATACTAATATTGACATCAACAAAAACAGAAAGATGGTGACTGATAGAATAAAACTCAAATAATTTGTACAGAAATGGAGATAAAAACACACAAAGAAACTCCAAACCATGGGTTTAAGACATGTCTTTTGGATTGTTTTAGTGTTTTTTTAGGACTTTCTTTTTTCTCAAGTACACCGTGTCATCGTCTCCCTGCATATGCTAGTTCAAGTGGATCAAATCCTAATCCAGCCTGATCACTAAAATGGTAAGAGCAGCACCTCAGTTCACTGTTTGAAGTTTTGAAACCCTCAGCAAACAGACTTCACCCTGACCAACACTCAGTTCATCAGAGACCAACCGTGATTGTTAGTTTGTATCATTGTGAAGATATATGACTTGTCCTAAAGTCTTAGAGTTGACTACAGCTGACTGTGAACATTAACAACATCCCAACTTCCAGAATAAGAGAAGCTTAACATCTAACTGGAGAGCTGAGACAGGCTGGCAGCTCTGAGCATCATCTCACATAGAAAAGGGAAAGTAGATCATCAGATCCTCATCAGTAAAGTCTGACTGTCACCCTCAGAGAGCTTCAAGTTTAAGGGGTTACCTGGTTAGTCCAGGTGAGCCATACCTCTCTGTTTCTTCAACAGAACCACACCTCCAACCAGGACCAGGACCAGGACTACAGGGAGGACCAGGAGATAAAGAGGCAGGGAGGAGGAAGAGTGTGGAGAAGAAGAGGAGGGAGGGAAAGTAGTGAAAAGAAGAGGAGATGTTGTGGTGGGAGGAGAATCTACAGGAGAGAGATCTGCAGGAGAGATGATGAAAGATGATGAAGATGGTTCAGTCAGTTCATTATCAGGTCAGCAGGTTAGTTTGTCTATAAACAGGAAGTGATATCAGTGTCCTGACCTCTGACCCTCAGTCTGCTCTGAGGAGAAGGTGGATGAATATCAGTAGAACACGAGTAGAGACCTTCATCAGACCGCTGGACTTTAGAGAGAATCCACTTTCCTTCAGGTCCAGATCCAAGTGTAACATTATCTCTGATGAAGTAAGATTTTCGTCTTTCTCCCTCTTTGGGTGTACAGCACAAAGTGACATCACTTCCTGTCAGGACAGGAAGTGCAGGAATCTCCAGGATCACACCTCCTTCTGTCCAGCAGAGACACAAACAGAGTGACACAGAGACAGACAGAAACAGAGACACAGCTGGAACATCTGTCTGTACCTGAGACACTGATGGAGACTTCATCACTCTGCTTTCCAGATGAGTTTACACACAGGAAATTTCCACCAGTGGAGAGAGAACAGAAGGAACTGTTAATCTTACTAAACTCTGAACCAGCTGCTCCACAGTCCTCAGTGAGTCCTCCTCTGGTCCTCTTCACTGTCCATCCATCAGCTATCTGTCCATCATCAACACAACTCAGATACACTGGAGATCCTCTGAAGACCTGCTGAAGGTTTGGACTGACAGACAGAGACGCTGGAGGACACACACACACACACACACAGACACACACACACACACACACACACAGAGTAAATGTATTTGTGTTCTTGTTGGAGTCTCACTGATTGTTTTCACTTCATCAACTCACCTGCAGAAACAGTCGGTGCAGACAGCAGCAGCACACACACACCTGCAACAGGAGGGCAGAGGTCACTAAAGGTCAGAAGTCACAAGGTTAGAGGTCACTAAAGGTCAGAGGTCACTAAAGGTCAGAGGTCACTAAAGGTCAGAGGTCACAAGGTTAGAGGTCACTAAAGGTCAGAGGTCACTAAAGGTCAGAGGTCACTAAAGGTCAGAAACAGTTCAAAATGGAGGTTTGCTCTCAGTTCAGCCAAATCTTGAGCCAAACACTCCATGTTGGGAAATGTCCCAGAACAGGTTGTGGACGACAGGAGGTCATCAAGACAAATTACTTGCAAGTGTCTGTTAAAAAGGTCTTTAGTATAAACTACGCTCTGACAGCTACCCTGAAGCTGGGCAAACATTTCCTCAGGAGACAATGTGAGTCTGCTTTACGTCCATAATGAGGTAAAGTTCTGCCATGTTGGCTGTGTGGCTGGCAGAGGAAAGACCCAAATCAGAAGCGGGAATGGTGAACTAATTATTGGTTTTAATAAACTAAAATAAGGTGCAAAATAACAAAACTAGGAAGTCTAACCTTTGCATCAATTTCCCCGTGTCTCTCTGGCTGACTCACGTTGGGCTGCAGAATTGTTTTTGTTTTCTCTCTCCCTCTCTCTTCTCCTCGCTGTCTCCTCCCTCCCTGGGTGGATGTCAATATTGGGCTCCCCCCTTTGGCCCATGCACCTGCTCTGACTAGTCCTGTCTCCTCGGCCAGTATTTAGGGTTTGTGGCTCAGAGTGTCTCATCGCTGGATTGTTGAACAACCTGAGTTCATGCAGCCTCGGTTAAATCTAAGTTTTTCTTGTTGTATATTTGTGGCTCGTATTAACACTTGTCTTTGTATAAAGATTCCTGGACTTGTCTGAGAACCTTTCCCTGGATCCCTTAGTGTAGCAATGTGAAGTGCAGTGTAAGAAGTGAAAGCATGAGTGGCAGAAGAGGAGCATGCGTGAGGGGAGGAAGTGTGGATGTGCGATTTCAGTTGAGTTAAATAAATGTTTAGGTTTTTTAACTCAGTGCTCACTGGTGTTCCAGCAACAGAGACGTGTTTGAGGAAGATGGGGCAAAAATAGTGTTTTTTTTTGTGCAGTTGTTGTGTGACCACCCGTTTAAGTGAGTAGTATGGCTGACCTGTAAGAGGAGGGCAGAGGTCACTAAAGGTCAGAGGTCATTAAATTGCCATGAGGTCAACAATATCTGTTGTGTGTTGTGGTGGAGGTCCCCATGCCTTCTCTGCGTCACTCAGGGCTCAATACTCCATTGTTTGGTTTTGGTTTTTCTCTGCTCTCTCTCTCCTCTACCAAGGGGAAACTCATTGTGTGTTCCTGCCTCCAGCCAACACATCTGCAGTCAATTAATCACCTGCTGCTCATTACCCTTGCTCTCTGGTGACTATTTCAGATGGCAGGTCAGCGTTTCTCATCCCTGGATTGTTGCATGACTCTCTTCAGTGTTGCCCAGCTATCTCATGGTAATTTCATTCACAGTATCTGTTTCTGGCTTTTGACTTTCCTCTCTTTTGTATAAAAATGTCCCTGCACCCATCCCTGCCTGGTTCCTCCAAAGTGATGACATTAGTGACTTAAGAGGATTGTTGTTGCCCTTCCCCAACCTAGGATTCCCTGGACCCTTTGGCTGCTGGAATTATGCAGCCATCTTTCTCTCCTGTGGGAGATGTTTTTTTCTTTGTTGAAAAGATAAAACATTACAGCCATGCACTGATTACTGTGGGCTGAACAAAATCACAGTGAAGAACAAATATCCACTACCTCCTCTCTCTTTAAGCTTTTAAATTACTCCAGGAAGCAGGCTTCTTCAGGAAACTAGATCTACAGAATGCTTACCATCTGGTTAGAATAAGAAAGGGGGACGAGTGGAAGACCACTTTCAGCAGTCATCTGGGCCAATTCGAGTGTTTAGTAATGCAGTTTAGGTTAACCAATGCCCGAACGTTTTGCAGGCGTTAATGACATCCTGGGGGACTTCACTAATCACTTTGTTTTTGTTTACCAGATCACTTTTGGAACACGAAAATCATGTAAGGCAGGTCAGGGGAACCTGAAATCAGACCCTGTACCTTTTAAGGTACAGGCTGTGTTGGACTGGCCAGAACTAGGGCTGGATATCGTCTCTGATTTCTATTGTCGATTCAATTCAATTTGAATTGGGGAAATTTTGCCCCAGTCAAAAATATCACTTATTAGTACATATCCATATATTATATCTATTAAAAGGAAAGCTGTCACTGTGAGAATTCATCAGAGGTGTGATCATCACAGCACATGCCTTTGTGACAGAGTTATAGAGGATAAAACAGAAAAACATGAAGTAGATTTTCCTGGCCCTGCTTTTTATAGCAGATAACCTTAGAAATGTTCTACAATAGATGAAAAATGGAAGGAAAAACCACAAATCTAAATTTGAACATTACCTGATGATGCTGAAGCGAAACAGAAGAAAGTTACAGAGGCTTGATTAGAGACATGGCTAACTAAAACTAAGGGTTTTGCAAATTGGCATAATCTTAAAAAGTTTTTATTTATTTGGCATTGAACAGCAGAATTGAGGCTTTATTTTTCCAGGTAATTTTAGAAAAAAATAAAAACAACAGCCACTGACAGCACTGTAAAAAATGGTAGTCTGATTTGAATGGTAAATGGACTGATTGTTATATAGCGCTTTTCTATTCTGGTCTCAAAATCTCATCTCTGCTTTACGTGAGTGTGAAGCAGTGGGAATGAGAATCAGCACATCCAGATCTGTGGCCATGGTTCCTCAGCCAGAACAAGGTGGAGTGCCCACTCCAGGTCAGGAACAAGTTCTTGCCCCAAGTGGAAGAGTTTAAGTATCTTGGGTTCTTGTTCATGAGTGATCTGAGAAGGGAGCAAGAGATCGACAGATTGTACTGCTGTTGATCTCTTGATTGGTACTGCCACTTCAGTGAGGCAGACACTGTACCGGTCTGTTGTGGTGAAGAGAAGCTGAATGTAAAAGCAAAGCTCATAATTTCCCATCGATCTACATCCCCACCCTCACCTATGGTCACGAGCTCTGGGTAGTGACCAAGAGAACGAGATCACAGATACAAGTGGCAGAAAGGAGCTTCCTCCGAAGGGTGGCTGGCCTCTCCCTTAGGGATAGGGTGAGAGGTTTGGCCATCCGGGAGCGGCTTAAAGTAGAGCCGCTGCTCCTCCACATCAAAAGGAGGCAGTTGAGTTTTTTGGACATCAGACAAGGATACCTCCTGGGTGCCTCCTGGATGAGGTGTTCTGGGCAAGTCCCACTGGGAGGAGGCCTTCGCTGGCCTGGGAATGCCATTGGTGTTCCCCTGGACAAGCTGGAGGAGGTGACCAGGGAAAGGGAGGTCTGGACTTCTCTGCTTAGGCTGCTGCCCCCTACAACCTGGCCCCAGATAAGATGTTGATGTTTTATGGAGATGCCATCCTTCTTCTTTAGTGGCAAATACATTTTGCAGTCATTGGCATAACAAAGAAAAAAGATCCCATCCCTTCTAAGGATAGAACCGAGAGGCAATAAATACAGTAAAAACAGCAGTGGCACTAAAATTGAGCCCTGTGGGACGCCGCATGACAGAGAAGCAGAAGATGATTCAGAACTGAGAAGGCTGAGAGAGAAAGTTCTGTCTGCCAAATAAGACCTAAACCAATTAAGTGCAGTGCCACCAATACCCACTACATCATGTAATCAAGATATTAGAATATTGTGGTCCCAGTGGATAAGTTGAACTGTAATGATAGAAGACTTTTGCATATCTTGCTGGCTGCAAGTAATATGGCCCTCACGAGGAGATGGCTCAAGCCTAAACCACCAACGACGAAAGATTGAATATAAAGTGGGGCAAAAAAAGTATTTAGTCAGCCACCGATTGTGCAAGTGCCCCCACCTAAAATGATGACAGAGGCCAGTAATTTGCACCAGAGGTACACGTCAACTGTGAGAGACAGAATGTGAAAAAAAAATCCATGAATACACATGGTAGGATTTTTAAAGAATTTATTTAATATATTGACTAAATACTTTTTTGCCCCACTGTAAGGCGAAACACAGAGCCTGTTTCTGTGACATGGGAAACACCAGGAAAAGAATTGTGGAGCTCCATAAGTGTGGCTCAATTTGAATACAATTTGATGCCATTTGCAATTAAGAAATACATATAGTTTCTCTCTTTACTCTTAAATTTAACAAATATGTTTTTATATTTATCTAAAAAAAAAACATTTAGTTTGATTTGATGATACAATTAAAAAAGTGTTTGTGTTTTTATCTGAAGAGTTTGTAAATATCTGGTTTCCACATTATTTTTGATGATGTTGGTGTATAAGGCAGCCCCAAAACACAGAGCCTGTTTCTGTGACATGGGAAAATCAAGAGATATCAACCAAAACACCAGGAAAAGAATTGTGGAGCTCCATAAGTGTGGCTCAATTTTGAATACAATTTGTGTGCAATTTGCAATTAAGAAATACATACGATTTATAAAAAATATATTTGTTAAATTTTAGAGTGAAGAGATATTTATCAAGACAGTAGACAGTCGTGAGGAGGGCTGTGCGAGTGCATCACAAAAACACATATGCCTGACACCTGTAAACCAAGCAGCATCTGGCTGCAGTTTAAAGACTTTTCTGTCTCGGTCTTGGTGTCAGCCTTGGTCGAGTCTCGACTTGGTCTTGGTCTTGTCTTGATTACAAGTCAAGTACAGATACCATTATCTAAATCTGAAGGAAGGGGAAACATTCAACAGGATTGGTGTGGTGTTATGGAAACAGTTGAGCATGTATTTATTAACTGCAGGAGGCATGGTAACTATAGGAGAATGATGAGGGTAGAAATGGGAAAGACTGGGGAATTCAGTTCTGAGAAGGTGGTTGAATGGCTAGGATGTCATGAAGGAAAAGGAGTAGTGCTTCGGTTTCTGAGAAATACGGGATTATTTAAGAGGATTTAAAGAGTTAGATGTGATCTAAGATAACTCCAGGGGATGGCAGTAATGCAACTCCTGTGAATGCAAGCTGCCGTTAAAATGGAAGAGAAAAGAGGTCTTTGCCTCGTTACTCCACTTGCCAACAACTTCAAGGCTCCTACTCTGAATATTACCCACTGCCTGGGTCCCCATTCCTCATCATTATGACTTTGAGCCCAAGCCCTAGCTCATCTGGTGATTTTGCATTGTAGTGACTCATTTCTAATGTGCACAGCATTTTCTTTAGTGCTGCTGATGGTAGCTCATAGTATTGTTCCACAGATCGTAGTGATTTTCTCATAGTCTTGTTCATAGCGTTTTCCTTCGTGCTACAGATAGTAATTAAAAGCTTTGTTTCATTAAGTGCAGGTAACTTCTAGTTATTTGTTTGCTTCATGCAAGGTGATGTTCTAACTGGTAACTTGGCAATTCGTCTAAGAGCCAGTTTTGGGGCTCTCGCCTTCAGTTCATGTTTTACTTGCCAAGAGTGTTTTTGTTTTCGCTACGGGCTTATGTCACTCTTGTCTTCCTATATTAAACTTCTCTTAATACTACACCCTCGTGTGTCCCAGTTTTGTCTGCAACTGAGTCTATGATGTCTTTGTAGAGTCACAGAAATGTGAGATTTTACAAACTGAAGCGGAAGTCGATGTAATGTAAACTTGACTTCCTTTAATGATGCAGTTTCATAAGGCAAAATTAATAAGTCTCCAGAAATGTGTTTTCCTCCTTGTGTGTGTGTGTTGGAGTGAATGAATATTTGACTTACCGAGGAGTGGGGAGATAGATGGGGTCTTCATCTTGTCTGGACGTCGACTAAACGTCTGGACGACAGACTGAGACCATTTGCTTCATCACTTCCTCTGTAGCACACTTAGTGATTCGCTGGCTGAAAAAGTCGCCATGCTACTGTGATGAATTCACGGTGAGGGCGGAGCACCTTTAATGGGCTGCAGCCTGCAGTTTCTGTGAACAAAGACAAAACATCATCCACCCCCAACACCTGCTGCAGATGCTGCAGCCATGTGCTCACCTCAACATGTCTCAGCTGACTTTAAGAACCTTTCCACAGCTGCTGCTGTGATATAGCTTTAAATAAATAAAATGTAATTGAATTCAATGTTAAAATCTCTGCATTACAAATTCAGTCTTCTAACTGGCTCAAGTTAAAGATCAAATGAAACTTTATGTACCTGTGAACATGAATCCTGTGAACATGAATCCTGCAACAGTGAAAACTCTGAAGCTCTGCCTAATATATGATGACTTGACAGCATATCACTCATTTCATCATACACCAGGAAACGCTGTGTGCTAAAGTCCTAAAAATGGAGCATGTAGTGATAACTGTAACGCAAACGTAAATTTTATCCGAGCTGAAGGTTTAAATCACCGTCAATTTCAGTCTTTTATGTGGGAAATAGATTCAGAGTTTGCCAACATTCCCTATCATACAGAGGTCCGCTGGCTGAGTTGGGGAAAAAATCTCAATAGAGTTTTTGTGCTCAGCAAGGAAATCTATCAGTTCATGGATATGTATGATGCGGTGAAGGCATTTCAAGTGAAGCTGTCACAAATGCACCAGTGCAACTTGCCTCACTCTCCCTGTTGCCAAGTAATGTTGAACCAAGTCGGCGGACTTTGCTGATAAACTGAGCGCACTGTGCACTGAGTTCGTACGGCGCTTTGGTGACTTTGAAGCACAAAAAAAGAATTTCGAGCTGCTTCGCAACCTGTTTACGTGGAAACTGCACCTGTGCAGATTCAGATGGAGCCGCACTGTAATGGGACACTCAAGGCAAAGTACGACACTGAATGGCCTGCACAGTTTATTAGTTCCATTCCTGCAGCAATGCCCCAGCTCTGATCAAAAAAAGTGCAATATGCCATGGCAACAACACTTATACTGTTATTAACTATGATAATAGCAGTAGGTACAAAAGACAGTCTATGTCTCTTTGTCTTCACTGCAGGCAATTTATAACGACAGCCTGATGGAAGCAGTTGAAAGTCATTAAAGAGAGGATGATCTGAACACAACAGGACAGAGGTTTCTTTCCTCAGCACCTGCCTGTTATAAAAGTCCACAAGCTGGACCTGAGACCTCCCTGAAACCTGACCAGCCACTTTAACCAGGTTGTTAAGTCTGGTCTTATTATTCAGGGACATATTACTGTACCAGGCAATGATACAGAAAGTTAAAACAGATCCAATAAAACTATTATAAAAAAGAGTCATCATTTCAGATTACATTGAAACCTCTCAACCTCCTTAAAAAGTAAAGTCTTTGTTGAACCTTTTTCACTGTAGCAGCAAGATGTGACTTAAAGGACAGAGTTTTATCAAGAACAAGCCCCAAATACTTATAACTGTCCACCAGTTCAATGGCTGCACCATTTACCCCTGTTAGTGCAGGATGGGGGGATGTCTTCCTGAAGTCAGTAACTATGTCCTTGGTTTTCAAGGTGTTTATTAAGAATGACTGATCACACCACGAAACAAACTCATCCACAGCAGGCCCATGGGAATCCTCTTCACCATGAAGGAGGCTCACAATGACTGTGTCATCTGCATATTTAATGAAATGCCTGTTGACCTGTGTACTGTGACAGTGATTAGTGTACAAAATATACAGTAGAGGAGAGAGACAGCAACCCTGTGGTGAGCCAGTAGAAGAGTTCAGCTGTTTGGAGAAACAGCCGTTTACTCTCACACACTGAGATCTGTCAGTTAAAAAGTCTAAAATCCAACAAACGAGATTAAAATCAAGTTTAAACTGATTAAAAAGTTTATCAACTAAAAGATGTGTCTGGATAGTATTAAAAGCAGAAGAAAAATCAATAAATAAGAGCCGAGCGTGAGCTTTGGCGCCATCAAGATGGCGATAAAGGAAGTTTAACAGAGTGACCACTGCATCATCAACACCTCTACGAGGCCTGTATGCAAATTGTAGTGGGTCTATAAGCTTCTCTACTTGCTGCAGGATCTCCTTCCTGACAAGTTTTTCAAAGGACTTCATCACTAAGGATGTTAGAGCGACAGGCCTAAAATCATTTAATGATGTAGGTTTTGTGGTCTCAGCAACTGGAGAAATAATTGATTTTTTTTCCATACCTCTGGAACCTTCTGTTGCTGAAGAGATAAAAGAAAGATGTAATACAAAATACTGCATAATTGCTCAGCGCATGTTCTAAGCACCTGGCTTAGTTTTGGACTTTTGTCACTGTTTAGTTTTCATATTTCCTGATTTTCTGTGTCAATCACCTGCCTATGTGCATTATGTTCTATTTCATGGGTGGGCAATCTCAGTCCACGAGGGCCGGTGTCCCTGCAGGTTTTAGATGTGTCCTCGAACCAACACAGCTGATTTAAATGGCTAAATTAGCTCCTCAAAATGTCCGGGAGTTCTCCAGAGGCCTGGTAACGACCTAATCATGTGATTCACGTATGTTGACCCAAGGTGAGTTCTAAAACCTGCAGGGACACCGGCCCTCGTGGACTGAGATTGCCCACCCCTGTTCTAGTTCTTTCCCTGTGTATCATTAGTCAGATTTAGTTCAACTGTGTGACTCACCGGTTTCCTATTATCCTCTTCATTCAGTGCGTTGAAGTCCTCAGTTTCCTCCAGTTCTTTGTCTTGTCATTGATGTAATGTTGTTGCCGTGTTCTTCGTTCAGCCAGTCTTCCCGTCAGTCAGCAAGTTGCTTATTCATCTCTCAATCTGCTCATTCTGTTCCCTCCAATAAACACCCATATTCTGCACTGTGAGTCCTGCGTTTGGGTCCACTTTCTTCCTCACCTCCACACAGTAACCTCTGACATTTAAAAACCTTATATAAAATCTCTCTGTGAAATTTTATGTTGATTGTTTGAAATAGAAAAGTGAGCCGCTACCAGATAAGAGCCGAGACAAAACTTGTTCTGAAGGTGCAGCCATTAGGGGCGGGGCTTGTTTTCAGTCCACTTTTATAACATATGAACTGTATATTCTTAACCTCTATATTTATTTTAATTCTTTGTGGTTTCTTTTGAACATCTGTGGCATCTATTAATGTTGAATCTAATCTTTCTTTACCGACATAAGCAAGCTGTTTTTACATTTAATGAACATGTTTGTTTTATAACAATAATAATCGATTGAATTTATATAACTCTCAAAGCGCTTTACAATTCCACTATTCATTCACTCTCACATTCACACACTGGTGGAGGAAAGCTACAATTGTAGCCACAGCTGTCCTGGGGCAGACTGATCTGCCCCTCTGGCCAACACCAGTAGGCCGTAGGTGAAGTGTCTGAGGACACAACGACTAAAACAGACAGAACAGGGGATCGAACCAGCGACCTGAACCACAGTCACCCGACTATCCATCCATTCATCTTCTTTTGCTTATCCGGGGCTGGGTCGAGGGGGCAGCAGCTGAAGCAGAGAAGACCTCCCTCTCCCCAGCCACCTCCTCTAGCTTGTCTGGGGGGAACACCGGTGCTCCCAGGCCAGCTGAGAGATAATCTCCCCAGCGTATCCTGGGTCTGCCCCGGGGCCTCCTCCTGATGGGACATACCCAGAACACCTCACCCAGGAGGCATCCTTGTCAGATGCCCAAACAACCTCAACTGGGTCCTTTCGATGTGGAGGAGCAGGGGCTCTACTCTGAGCCCCTCCTGGATGGCCAAACTTCTCACTCTATGTAATGATGACATTTAAATGAGGTGGGTTTTTTAAAACACATCTCTTTAGGCCTAAACTGACAGTGCCATTACCACACATTCAAACACAGTAATAGGTGGTGTTTGTAGTACTATATGTACTAGTCTAATTTGTGTGTATGAGGTCTACATTAACCTTCTGTGTTGGAAGTTATAATGGTTGCAAAGCCATTAAGAATTAAATCAGCTTCCTCCCTCTTTGCTTCTTGCTGTCTTTGAGACTTAGACCAGCACTCCACAGATTACATCAAACTCTTACAAGTCTAGAAAAGGATCTGTTGGATAGAAAGACATCAGCTGAGTGGGAAGTATATTGGTTAAAATATAATTATATTATACTAATTATATATTAGCTGTCCCATTTGTATTAATCAGGCTGAACTTTAATCATACTTTAGACTACCTGTTTTAGTTGCTGTTTCCTTTATGCTTTGGTTTCCTGTCTTCTGTTATTAGACCTGAGATGTGACTGCTCTGTGCTGTTGCTGATGACTCCAGTTAATCCTACAATACATGCTGTGTAAGTAAATACAATCAACAACAGTTTGAGCAGCATTTATTCAAAGACCATATCCCACAGGCTTAGTTTAGAGGGTCCACACTGTGTGTACTGTATATAGTGAAGTCTGCAAGTTTTTGAAAGTTGAAATTAGTTTTGTGCCCAAATTATTCTGCAGATCATCAGAATGAAAAGTTATTGGCCATGTTTGCAGAGCCCTTTTTAAAAATGTGCTTTCTTGACATTCTTGTGTGTTGGTTGGCTATCCAGACTGACAAGTTGGACATTGAATGTCACCTCTCTGGTGGGGAGGGAGCCTGAGATTGAGAGTCTAAATTGGGGCCTGTTCTGTAGAAAATGCAGAAGAAATATTTTAAGAAAGCAAATAGGTTTCTTTCTTGCTCTTGCTCTTGGCGAAGGCCGTCGCACTTTTTCTCCTCTCCTCCTCTCCTCTCCCTTAGCTTCCCTGCTTAGCTTCTTGTGTCCTTGTCTAGTCTCATGTTTTTTGTATTACTTTTCCCTGGAACACTCTCTCACAGTCTGTTCTCTAAAACCTAAAAGAGGAATTATGGATTTGATCGACTGGTCTCTGAATGCAATTGACACCCCTTCAACGAGAAGTCTGGGCTTGGGTGAGCCTGACTGCTGAAGATATCTACCTATTTGGAACCATGATAACAGGGTTCTTGCTGATCGGAGCTGGCTTGGCCCTGACTTATCGAAGAATTAAGGAAGCGGAACCGGCTGTTCAAACCCCCACAAGGCTGCCCGCTGGGATTGAAATGATGGGACGATGCGTGAGTTTCTCGAAATGGGTCATTGAGCACAGCACGGATGAGATCTTGGAGAAGCTCACGGCTGCCGTAAATATTTAGAACAAGGCCTCTGAGTGCAAACTGATTACATCTGGAGGGGCTCGCTTGGAATAACACCTCTGGGTGCAAATTGATCACATCTTGGGAAGCACACTGCGGTCGTGAGTTCTCAGAACCTGCTCTTTGAGCACAAGAATGACAACATCACGGAGCGTAAGTTTGGATAACATCATAGGAAGCTCACGGCTCTCCAACGGGAGATTGAGAGACCAGTGTTGGACTGTTAGAACAGCTTTGAAATTCTTATGAGTTGTTCGCACTTAAGTAAAAATCATTATCATTTTATGTGGAGACCCCTTCGGCTCCAGCTGTGGGGTCAAGGCTGGAGCTGAACAACAACACCCAGATAACGACTGTGTTTAGACTGTTCTTCCCATTCTATGCAAGGCCACCTGGGTTGGCTGGAAGACTGTTTACTTAGCCTGGCAGGGCAAAGGACACAGCAAACATGTGGAAGAAGGTGCTCTGGTCAGATGAGACCAAAATGGAACTTTTTGGCCAAAATGCAAAATGCTATGTGCGGCGGAAAACTAACACTGCACATCACTCTGAACACACCATCCCCACTGTCAAATATGGTGGTGGCAGCATCATGCTCTGGGGGTGCTTCTCTTCAGCAGGGACAGGGAAGCTGGTCAGAGTTGATGGGAAGATGGATGGAGCCAAATACAGGGCAATCTGGGAAGAAAACCTCTTGGAGTCTGCAAAAGACTTGAGACTGGGGCGGAGGTTCACCTTCCAGCAGGACAACGGCCCTAAGCATAAAGTCAGGGCAACAATGGAATGGTTTAAAACAAAATATATCCATGTGTTAGAATGGCCCAATCGAGAATCTGTGGCAAGATCTAAAAAACTGCTGTTCACAAACACTGTCCATCTAATCTGACTGAGCTGATTTGCAAAGGAGAATGTACAATGATTTCTCTAGATTAGCAAAGCTGGTAGAGACAAATCGTAATAGATTGGCAGCTGTAATTGCAGCAAAAGGTTGTTCTACAAAGTATTGACTCAGGGGGCTGGATAATTAGGCACACCCCACTTTTCAGTTATTAATTGTAAAAAATGTTTGGAATCATGTATGATTTTCATTCCACTTCTCAGACAGGCACAGTCAGAAAGTTATTCTTAGAACTGTATACTCGCAATGAGTAATTTGTCATAACTCAAATTGTTTGAGACAATGAGTTTGCATAGCTTTTTTAAGTTCTGGGAAATAATTCGATTTTACAGTGCAAGTATCTATTCAACTAGTAAAAAACTATAGATTCTATTCATCCTGAATAATAATCTAACTCGACATGTTCTGCAAGTGTTCTTTGTTTGAATTTCGAATTTAAATTTTATTTATTTTATTTAGAATGAGGGACTATACATATTCATGAACATTTTAACACATGTAATGCCAAATGTAAATGCCAGATTATAGCCATTAGCTAATTTCCATATGCAGACCCTCTGGCAGGTTGGTGTTACACACAAGTTAGTAAAAACACACAGAGGCTCACATCATATCAGAACAAACAATGACAACAAGAGTGGACAACAGAGGACAATATAGAAGACAATACAATCACATCACATCAGTTATATTGCACAAACCCCAATATTGCACCCCCTGATATGACAGAGCATTCTGGGAAAATGTGGTTCACCTAAATGCCAATTCACCTCTTTAAGTGGCTCGAGTCAATCGAGATGCTAGTCTGCTAGACTTTTGTTTAATAAGATCACTCACTGGTAGAGGCGCCAGACCATGTATAATATAACCCCAGCGGTTTTGACTTGTATAAAGATTACTGGTATTATCAGCATACATAATCAGGTCCACATTCTTGCAGACATTGGGCAGGTCATTTACATAAAGTGAAAATAACAGGAGGCCTAGAATTGAACCCTGAGGGACACCTTGCATACAGTAAAGATAGGGTGATATACTATTCTTTATTTCCACGCATTGTTTTCTATCTGATAAATAAGACCATATTCATTCAGCGGTGTGATTACTAAAGTTAAATGTTGACAGTCTAGACAAGAGCTTACAATGATTCACTGTGTTAAATGCACGCTTACAATCAGCAAAAGTAGCCACAACATAACTGCTCTTGTCTAAATAAGACTTCACCCTCTCAACAAAAACAGACAGCCGTTTTGGTTAAATGTAGAGTGCGAAATCCAAATTGCATAGGGTGCAGACCCGGATTGGAATAATTAAGGCTACGTCCAAAATAATGTGTTTTTGTTTGAAAGCGCATTGTTTTCTCTCTGTTGTGGCCTCCTGTCCACACTGAGATGGCATTTTCCCCGAACGAAAATGCAGTGTTTTGAAAACGAGTACATTTGAAGACGGTGCATTTGCGTCGTAGTGTGGACATTGAAATCATAGACTTTCTAAACCGATGATGCATTTTAGTCATGTGATGCAGTCATGTGACCAATTAAACAAAGATAGCAGAGTGCATTATACGGCAGTTGTTTTGTTTGCTCTCAGTTTTGACAGCCCTATTAGAGATTAATATCAGTCTGTACATGCTCTTCAAATTATTTAATTCTCACTCGCTTTTGTAACTTTGTACTTTTGTGTTACTCGCAGCAACAACTCCACCTCGTTAGTCCATTTAAAAAAAACTCTGTGCTTTTCCTCGACTTTTTGCCGCGACATTTCAAAGAGCCTGAAAGTAAATAGATGGCAGACAGAAATGAGGCAGGCCGAATCTTCTTGTGCTACTACACAATCTACATGTGCAATACTGGAAAGTAAGTGTTTTTGCCCATTTCGATGTGGACGCACAACTCTGTGAAAACGACTGAAAAAGCTAGTGTGTACGCAGAGCGTTTTCAGATGAAAAGTTTTGAAATCTATGTGTGGATGTAGTCTAAAATGTTTGGTGACAGAATTAGCAACCCACTATCTTTGAAAAGACAGTGAGTATGCTGATGGTGTAAATTGGGGCACATCAGTGTTAAGGAGCAGCGCTGTGCTCGAGATGCGGAGCATTAGCGGTTAGCATCCGACCGTATTACCTGGCACCGAAGTTCTCGCAAGTCATCACGATAACTGTCTACAATCCACCAGCGGCAGATGCAGCGGTAGATGCAGCAGCAGCATGCGCGACAATTCACACAGTAGTGTCCCAGCTGCAGACATCAAACCCCCAAGCCTTCCTTTTCATCTCTGGGGATTTTAATCATGCTTCCTTGTCTTCAACCCTCCCTACTTTCACTCAGTATGTGGATTTTTTTTTTACCAGTGAAAACAAAAAACTGGACTTACACTACCTACCTGCATAATATATATTATATCAGCTTCTGCGTGGATAACACTGTACTGACAAAGAAAGTCAAGTAAAGGGTCTAAGTCGTCTCCGCCTGCTACAGCGGCTGAGATCCTTTGGGGTGAACAGGACACTCCTAAGGACATTTTACAACACTGTGGTGGTTCCTGCTATTTTCTATGCTGTGGTCTGCTGGAGTGGTGGAATGGCAGAGAGGGACAGGGGGAACTCATCAAACTGGTCAGGAGGGCCAGCTCTGTCCTGGACTGTCCGCTGAAGTCCATCGAGCAGATTGGGGAGGAGAGGATGTTGTCTAAGCTAACATTCATCATGGACAACACCATTTTATACATATACATATTTCTGTACATTGTTACCTGTATATAATAACTTCAGTTGCTTATGTATATAGGACCACTTTGTGTCTTCCTTTCAGATTTTATGTTCCCCTCACTATAAGAGCTGTGTAACACCTAAATTTCTCATCCGTGGGATAAAAGAGGTAATTCTATTCTACTCCATTCTATGTTGATAATGAGCAGGGTCTGATTTATCGCACGATTTATAAATTAGTGTGACTTTTGCCACCTTCCAACTGCCTGTGTGATTGATAAATTAATAAGATGGGTCACAGGCACCAAAATTCAAGATTTATAATGCATTAAAAAAATTGTATCAAATTCAAATTCATCACTTGCTTTAGAGCTTTTTAATTTTGAGATTATGTTTTCTACTTTATTTTCTGTAATTTTTGGAATATTGAACTTGGTTTCTTGAGAAGAGACATCCATTTTTGGGTCGGTATCCCCAATATTTTGTGAGAGTCATATGAACTAGGAAACACTTGTGCAATTTCATTAATGGTACATTGGAAGAAATTATTTAATTTAGTTGCTAGGCTGAGAGGCTCTGATATCAAGTTATTGGCAAATTTAAGTTCAAGGTCTTTATCAGCATTGTTCTTACTTATACTAAGGAGTTTGTAAATATTTTTCCAAATTAGCTTACAGTTTCCTGTGAAATATATATATTAATTAATTAATGCTTTTACTGACAATTCTCAGTTGCTTTTTAGTCAGCTTTCTAGAGAAAAATAAGACATTGTGGTTAGACAAACCAGTCAAAAAAATTATATGGTTTTTACCACTCTGTCCAGATTGTTAGAAAACACCAGGTCTATTAGAGTTTTTGTGGCATTACTGCTCATTTGTCTTAGACCAAAATTATCTGGAAATGGCAGATTAGCCTGGGTAAAAGACCGAAAGTTCAGGCACACAACGATGGGTTTCTGGGCTGCCTTTCCTCATAACAGCCATCCCTCAAGAGTCTCTCCATCTAAAGCAATGCATTATCAGGGACTGTAACATCCTTTTGACTGAAACAGCATTTACATTCTTACTACATACTTTTAATTAAGTGCTTTAGTCTACTTGCAATGAAATTTAAAAAAATATATATATAATAATCTTGTGCAGGCAGGCAGGCAGACACACACTAACATTTGTTGTGAATATGAGTTTGTGTGAAGCTCCTGCTGTGCACTGAGTGAGATTGTCTGACTGTGGCCTGGGAGAGAGTCCTGTAACTCGTCTGCAAAATACAGTGTATAATGATCAATGTTGGGCAAGTGACTTTGAAAAAATATTTAATGATAGTTACTAGTTCTTCAACTCAAGTCAGAAAATCCCAGGATCAAGTTGCAGAGGGAGTGTTCAGGCCAGCAGGTGCTGAGGAATGATTGTGTTGAATTGAAGTCAGACACAGAGCAGTTGTGAGGGGGTGGCCTTCCTCACCAGCACATCATTCTGCCCATCAAACTATGTATAGAAGTGAGAGCTGAAATGTCTAATCAGGAATGGAAATTGCAAACTAAGAGTGTAAACAGAGTTATTCTATACAACCACTCTGTTGTGGCTATTGATTAACTATGTTGCTAGCATCCCATGTGTAACATCTTAGTCTTTAATTGTTCTGTTAAATATTTTGGTCCATGTGCACTTTTCTGGTCTCAGTGGAATTACCATCCCCGTTCTATATGACCACAGCGCCTCCACCCTTATTTATCTAACATGTTATATAACTGCCCTTGTATACAGGCCCAATTTTCTTTCTGTCAGAGATCGTGACAAAAATCAAACTGTAAATACCATCCATCAAAGCACACATAAATAAAGGTACCTCACTCACAAAACCAAAAAAAAAAAAAAAAAAATATATATATATATATATATATATAAGACCATTTGCAAAATAAAAAGTGTTCAAAAGAAAAAATGTGCTATTGTATGCACACTTTAGCAGATTATTAGCTTCTCTGCTTTGATTCTTGACAGAAACCAGAAGTAGAGCAGCTAAACATGACCCCCCACCCCATAACAGCAAAAACAAATAATATTCATTAGAATAAGTAATGTAAAAGTGTATGTAAACAAAACCACATGAAATAATTATTATGACAGTTAAATGTGTCTCAACAAACCCTAACGCTTTATTCCTGGTTTGTTTTCTGAGTACGTTACTGTTACTTTGTGGTTTTATCTAAAAAGATTCACCACTGCACATGATACACGCAACTCATTAAAGCAGCTTTCCCCACCCCTAAAATAAAGTACATCCAGTAAGAACTTAGAGTCACACAGTGGGTGCTAAAAAGGAAGTGGTCGCATTAAAAGCATCTCTCTGATATTCAGACTATCAGAGAGATTTATTCATCCAGACAAGATGGCAACTGCATGGGTCTCTCTGCTCCTCTTTGGTGAGTCAAACACAGAACACTTTCATTACAGGTCTGACATACAGACAACGAAGGAAACAGATCTAGAGCAGACAAGTGGAAGTATTCACAAGTGCAAAGACTTTAGTGAGAGTGAAGCTAAACTTTAGACTGCAGGTTTACCATTAGTGAATATGCACACTGCCATAGATGCATTAATTTCACGTTTAGATTTTTTATCCAACACATTCACATCATGTCAGATGCAATCTGCTGAAGGACAGTTGTCTCAAACATTCAGTCAGATTCATTCACACAGTTCTTATCTGGGAGCTTCTAGAGGCATTTTCTGGAGACTCACAAAGGATCATCCAATGGAGAGCGCTATCGAGACCTGCATTCATAAGTTTTTGTTTGCCATTACATGTATGTCATCATGACATTATAACTACCGGGAATTTGGGATAGCAATAGCCATAGCTGTCTTTTTGTGTATCGTTGGTTTTATGTTATTAGTAGGGATGGGTATGGTTTAGGTTTTATCCGATGCCAGTACCAAACCGGTACTTTTGAAACGGTGCTGGTGCTTAAACGATGCTCAAACCGGTGCTTAAAGAATGGAGAACACAAAATTGGTCCAAAAACCTCTCATGTTCAGCTGTTTTTTTGTAAAAAGATAACAATGTTAGCCTTTTCTGCAGCTATAGGACATATATGGTATCACTCTTGGCTGGAAGCAGTGCTTAAACAATGGGAAAATAAACAAACTTTGTCCAAAAACCTCTCATGTTTAGCTGTTTTCCACTTTTTCTTTGGTCATTTTAGCCTTTTTGGCCAGGGTGAAGGGAGTATCTGCCATCAAACAAGAAGACAGCCGCATGTAACTACGACGGTGTTTGCTAGTTCACCTTACATGTATTAATGTAATAATGTGGTTAGCCTACTCAACGTAAATTACACAGGAACAAGATTAAGCTAGTCACGCAGAGAAGAACGGCTGCTGCTGCCATCATCATCCGTCATCATTTCTGCTACACTGGCAGGGCTAGGGGCCAGGACTCTACTCTTCGGGTTTTTGGGGGATGTTGCTAACTCCGGGTCCAATAACAGGCACCACACCTGCAGTAGATGTGCTCGGTGTGAGGTCTCGCAGCAAGCTATCAAACGTGGCGCATTTCTCGGCTTTAAAAAAAAAACGCTATGCGTCGCCAGGTGTTTCATCAGATTTGAGGTGTTACCTCCTTTGACGGTATCACAGTATCACCTTAAAGTGTATGTAAAGTGTATCACAGCTCAGGAAAAAAAAGCACCGAAATAAAATTGCTTTTCGGTCTGGTTTATGTCAGAACCGGTGCCATGATGGCACCGGATACCGGTACCCATCCCTAGTTATTAGTATCGGAAAAGGTGAGATTCAGTCACAAGAAGTGTCAAGCCCAGCACATAACAGTGGTGTGATGCGTAAACATCATTTGCATGTCAGGTACAGCGCATCCTAAAAGTATTCTCAGTATTTCACTTATTCCACATATCTTTCATATTATAGCCCTTTAAAAAAAAATTAAATACATTTTTCATCTCTAAATTCTGCACACAGTACACCAGAATGACAGAGTAAAAAAAAAGTTGGGTTGAAATATTTCCAAATGTATTTAAAATAAAAATATAACATGTACAAAAGTACTGTATTTTTCGGATCATAAGGTACACCACATTATAAGGCGCATTAACCGAAACAAAACAGTCAGATAACTCTAACTTTACTCAACTCATTCTTCTTGCTTCCTCCACTTCTGTACCATTGATTCATTAATGGCAGCTGCTCTATTCCCATCTTGTTGCAGTATACTAATGACTAACCTCGTATTGTGGATTGATTATTACAGTTGTTCTTCTAATTGAAGTTTCGTCCATTTATAACATCCTTGCATTGTCCCTGATCATCGAGAACGCTCATGTTAACTTTTATGAAGTGGAAAAAAGTTAGCGTTCATCCTCAAGACTCACCATGTTTATGCTAACATAGCTTTGTCGTTAGCAATCACGTAGCACATCATTAAATACCAACTTATCCAGCTTTAATAACCCTACAAACGTCACTGCTGTTTAGTTTTCTGTCTCATTTATGTTGGAGACAGAAAACTGCTGGTATAAAGTTTGAAGTTCACACTTTCAACCCAAGTTCTAATGGAGAGTCTGGGTCACCTCGTGTAATGGCGACTCTGGGCTCAGACTACTGCGGAGTAGTGTATGCCTAATCGGAGTAGTCATGGCAGACCTAGCACCGGGTCAGCTAGTGAAGGCGGCTGAGTGGCTAAGCTCCAAACCATGCAAAGCGAGCAGTGATATCATGTTCAGTTTTGCTTCCCCTGTCTTGTCAGTCAGATTAGTATCAGTTGCATTCCCACCTGTGTTCTATTCCCTTGCCGTACTTTTTGTCTATATATTGTCTGCTTTTCTCTCTGCTGCGCTCTTCCTACCTTTTCCTTGTCATTTGTCACAATGGATTGAACAGACACAGACACAGCTTTGAAACTGTGCCCACCATCAGAAACAATCTTCTACAGGATGCCATAGATGGAAGAAGTAGGTCGTGGGCACTGGGCAGCTGGCTGGTCTCCGGGGTAGACGGGAGCTTAGTGAGCGCCACAAAAACAATCGACAGTAGCCGCCATAGGGTTGGTTTCCGTGTTTATTCTTGGCAGAGGTTGCACAGACTGAAACATATTAATGGTTGCTTTGAGACAGAGATGTCCAACAGAAATAACATTGGAGAAAGATAATAGTTTTGTGGATACCATGATGAAATGGGCAGTGTGGTACCCGAGGACAGACAAATGTCGGGCTTGTAGGTACCCTAGATTTCTATGTTTTGTTTTTTTCATTTTTATGGTTTAATGGTCCAGACGATGAAAGGTTGAACTGTGCCCTCCAGCCAGTGCCTCCATACTTCCAAAGTGAGTTCAACTGCTAGAAGTTCCCACTTGGCACTGACCACTTGGTGTCTGTCAGATAGAAAGTTAAAGATCCAGCTGCAGAGAGAGCAACTCAATCCTAGATCCTGCAGTTTCCTTTTCAGCTTGGAGGGAACGATGTTATAGAATGCAGAGCTGTAATCTACAAACAGCATTCTCGCATACGTGTCTCTCATCTGCAGGTACAAGAGGGCAGTATGTAGTGTCAGGGCTATGGCATGATGAAATTTCCCCCTGTAGGACTAATAAAGGTATATCAATCAATCAATCAATCAATCAGTTGTCACAGTTACACACAGTTGTCACAGCAAATTGTAGAGGGTCTACTGTGTCAGGTAGTACAGAGCATGCCGTACACAACAGCTGTAGGTGCTTATGTTACTAGGTAACAGAAACCACGGGTCATAGGCTAGAACATTCAATTTAACAGCCTTGCCCTTCTGGTTTACAGGACCTTTGAAGGACTAAGTCTATGTAGGCCGGGTCCTACCCAGTCACAAAGTCATTAACAGTTATTTGTAACTGCATAATTAATTCATCCTTCAGTTCATTATTAATATTATTGACCACTGCATCCGCTGCCCCAGCCCGTTTCTACTGCCAGGATCCAGAAATTTATTTAGTAGTCACCCATACTACTCACTTAAGCATGTGGTAAGACAACTGCACAAAAAAAAACCCATTAGTTCACCATTCCCGTTTCTGAGTTTATATTTGGGTCTTTCCTCTGCCAGCCACACAGCCACCATGGCAGAACTTTACCTCCTTATGGACCCAGCAGACTCACATTGTCTCCTGAGGAAATGTTTGCCCAGCTTCAGGGTTGCTGTCAGAGCGTAGTTTATGCTAAAGACCTTTTCATCAGACACTTTCTGTAAAACTCAGAAACCAGTCTTACTTGTTATCATCTATCGTCCACCTGGGCCTTACACAGAGTTTCTCTCTGATTTCTCAGACTTTTTATCTGATTTAGTGCTCAGCTCAGATAAAATAATTATTGTGGGGGATTTTAACATCCATGTAGATTCTAAACATGACAGCCTCAACATCACATTTAATCTGTTATTAGACTCAATTGGATTCTCTCAAAATGTAAAAGAACCCACCCACCACTTTAATCACACTCTAGATCTTGTTTTAACATATGGCATAGAAACTGAACATTTAACAGTGTTTCCTGAAAACCCTCTGCTGTCTGATCATTTCCTGATAACATTTACATTTACAATGATTGATTACACAGCAGTGGAGAGTAGACTTTATCAAAATAGATGTCTTTCTGAAAGCGCTGTAACTAAGTTTAAGAATATAATCCACCCACTGTTATCATCTTCAATGCCCTGTACCAACATAGAGCAGAGCAGCTATCTGAACGCTACTCCAACAGAGGTCGATTATCTTGTTAATAATTTTACCTCCTCACTACGTACGACTCTGGATACTGTAGCTCCTGTGAAAACTAAGGTCTCAAATCTGAAGTACCTGACTCCGTGGTATAATTCTCAAACACGTAGCCTAAAGCAGATAACTCGTAAGCTGGAGAGGAAATGGCGTGTCACAAATTTAGAGGATCATCATTTAGCCTGGAGAGATAGTTTGTTGCTTTATAAGAAAGCCCTCCGCAAAGCCAGAACATCTTACTATTCGTCACTGATTGAAGAAAATAAGAACAACCCCAGGTTTCTCTTCAGCACTGTAGCCAGGCTGACAAAAAGTCAGAGCTCTACTGAGCCAACCATCCCTTTAACGTTAACTAGTAATGACTTCATGAACTTCTTCACAAATAAAATTTTTATCACTAGAGAAAAAAATACCAATAATCTCGCAGATGTAATATTATCTACAGCTACTTTTAGTACCATTGATGTTAAGTTAGACTCTTTTTCTTCAATTGATCTTTCTGAGTTAATTTCAATAATTACTTCCTCCAAACCATCAACGTGTCTTTTAGACCCCATTCCTACAAAACTGCTCAAAGAAGTCCTGCCATTAATTAATTCTTCAATCTTAAATATGATCAACCTATCTCTAATAATCGGCTATGTACCACAGGCCTTCAAGGTGGCTGTAGTTAAACCTTTACTTAAAAAGCCATCTCTAGACCCAGCTGTCTTAGCTAATTACAGGCCAATCTCCAACCTTCCTTTCATATCAAACATCCTTGAAAGAGTAGTTGTCAAACAGCTAACAGATCATCTGCAGAGGAATGGCTTATTTGAAGAGTTTCAGTCAGGTTTCAGAGCTCATCACAGCACAGAAACAGCTTTAGTGAAGGTTACAAATGATCTTCTTATGGCCTCTGACATTGGACTCATCTCTGTGCTTGTCCTGCTAGACCTCAGTGCAGCGTTCGATACTGTTGATCATAACATCCTATTAGAGCGATTAGAACATGCTGTAGGTATTACAGGTACTGCACTGCAGTGGCTTGTATCATATCTATCTGATAGACTCCAATTTGTTCAAGTAAATGGAGAGTCCTCTTCACACACTAAGGTCTATTATGGTGTTCCTCAGGGCTCAGTGCTAGGACCAATTCTATTTACATTACACATGCTTCCCCTAGGCAGCATCATTAGAAGACATAGCATAAATTTTTACTGCTATGCAGATGACTCGCAGTTCTATCTATCCATGAAGCCAGGTAACACACAGCAATTAGTTAAACTGCAGGAATGTCTTAAAGACATAAAGACCTGGATGGCCGCTAACTTCCTGCTTCTTAATTCAGATAAAACTGAGGTTATTGTACTCGGCCCTGAAAATCTTAGAAATATGGTATCTAAGCAGATTCTTACTCTGGATGGCATTACCTTGGCCTCCAGTAATGCTGTGAGGAACCTTGGAGTCATTTTTGACCAGGACATGTCCTTCAACGCACATATTAAACAAATATGTAAGACTGCTTTCTTCCATTTGCGCAACATCTCTAAAATTAGAAATATCCTGTCTCCGAGTGATGCTGAAAAACTAGTTCATGCATTTATTACTTCCAGGCTGGACTACTGTAACTCATTATTATCAGGATGTCCTAAAAACTCACTGAAAAGTCTTCAGCTAATCCAAAATGCTGCAGCAAGAGTACTGACAGGGACTAGGAAGAGAGAGCATATTTCTCCTGTTTTGGCTTCCCTTCATTGGCTTCCTGTTAAATCCAGAATTGAATTCAAAATCCTGCTCCTCACTTACAAGGTCTTAAATAATCAGGCCCCATCTTATCTTAATGACCTTGTAGTACCATATCACCTTATTAGAGCACTTCGCTCTCGCTCTGCAGGCCTACTTGTTGTTCCTAGAGTATTTAAAAGTAGAATGGGAGGGAGAGCCTTCAGTTTTCAGGCCCCTCTTCTGTGGAACCAGCTTCCAGTTTGGATTCGGGAGACAGACACTATCTCTACTTTTAAGATTAGGCTTCAAACTTTCCTTTTTGCTAAAGCATATAGTTAGGGCTGGACCAGTTGACCCTGAATCCTCCCTTAGCCCTTTAAGACCTACCATAGAACCAAGTCCGCCAGAGCTTATATTATATTTTTACATGCTGTAGTGCCAATTTTGGGAGCATTTCAAGTTGATATACATCAATACAACCACTATAGCCCAAATTTTAATAATATGTATGCATTAAGTCCATAATAACTACATAAATTGCAAAAAAGTGCAATAAACTACAAAAAAATTGAAAATCGTTTTTGTTTTTTTAACATATATTTCTAGTTAGAGAAATTTAAGAGGCTTATCCCTCAAAACTGTAAATACAAAAAAGTTGCACAAACTAGTTTCCCACCACAGGAAATTTATTTGAAGTGTCTTCATAGTTTTACTTTTGAAATACACCAATTTTTATATACTGCAGGAAAAACGAAAATAAATATTACAGTGCAAATTTGCAAAAAAAGCAGCATATGCATCAAAATAAACTATTTCCAGCAGTGCAATTCGAGTTCTAAGCATCCCAGAAACGATACAGAAAGTCATAAAGTCAAAGATAACTTTTAAAAACACCAGTATAGGCTCTGAGGCCCTCATAGTAAAAAAAAAAACTACATTTCTGCGAAAATGACGTCACTTCCGGTTTCGGGCAGGTAATGGCGGGCATGCGAAAGTTCGCCCTGACGTCTATTCCAACGTAGGAAGTGTTATGAACAGCTGATCGGATCGGCAAAACGTGTTTCTCGAATATTATGTTTTTGTTGCTGCAAGCACTTTTTATGCAGTTTTTGCAAAGCCAAATGCGGAAGAAAACCGTGACCTAGGACAAGCTGATGGCATAAGATGTAAGTACAACTTCTCCGGTTTCATATGTAAAAAAAATTATTGCTCTAGCTTACGTGGTTGCAGAGCTACCGGGATTTAAAAATAGTTACGCAAAACGGAGCGTGCCCGCTCCGACCGGTTTTAAAGGGTTAGTTATGCTGCAATAGACGTAGGCTGCCGGGGATTCCCATGATGCAGTTTCCTTTCCAGTCACCTTCTCACTCACTATGTGTTAATAGACCTCTCTGCATCGAATCATATCTGTTATTAATCTCTGTCTCTCTTCCACAGCATGTCTTTCATCCTGTTTTCCTTCTTTCACCCCAACCGGCCGCAGCAGATGGCCGCCCCTCCCTGAGCCTGGTTCTGCCGGAGGTTTCTTCCTGTTAAAAGGGAGTTTTTCCTTCCCACTGTCGCCAAAGTGCTTGCTCATAGGGGGTCATATGATTGTTGGGTTTTTCTCTGTATTTATTATTGTGCTATCTACTGTACAATATAAAGCGCCTTGAGGCGACTTTTGTTGTGATTTGGCGCTATATAAATAAAATTGAATTAAATTGAATTTAATTGCAAGTAATTTGTCTTGATGATTTCCTGTCCACAACCTGTTCTGGGACGTTTCCCAACATTGAGTGTTTGGCTCAAGATTTGGCTGAACTGAGAGCAAATCTCCATTTTGAACTGTTTCTGACCTTTAGTGACCTCTGACCTTGTGTCCTCTGAGCTTCAGTGACCTCTGACCTCCTGTTGCAGGTGTGTGTGTGCTGCTGCTGTCTGCACCGACTGTTTCTGCAGGTGAGTTGATGAAGTGAAAACAATCAGTGAGACTCCAACAAGAACACAAATACATTTACTGTGTGTGTGTGTGTGTGTGTGTGTGTGTGTGTGTGTGTGTGTGTGTGTGTGTGTGTGTGTCCTCCAGTGTCTCTGTCTGTCAGTCCAAACCTTCAGCAGGTCTTCAGTGGATCTTCTCCAGTGTCTCTGAGTTGTGTTGATGATGGACAGACAGCTGATGGATGGACAGTGAAGAGGACCAGAGGAGGACGCACTGAGGACTGTGGAGCAGCTGGTTCAGAGTTTAGTAGGTTTAACAGCTCCTTCTGTGTTTTCGGTCTCTCCACTGGTGGAAATTTCCTGTGTGTAAGCTCATCTGGAGAGCAGAGTGATGAAGTCTCCATCAGTGTCTCAGGTACAGACAGATGTTCCAGCTGTGTCTCTGTTTCTGTCTGTCTCTGTGTCACTCTGTTTGTGTCTCTGCTGGACAGAAGGAGGTGTGATCCTGGAGATTCCTGCACTTCCTGTCATGACAGGAAGTGATGTCACTTTGTACTGTACACCCAAAGAGGGAGAAAAACGAAAATCTTACTTCATCCGAGATAATGTTACACTTGGATCTGGACCTGAAGGAAAGTGGATTCTCTCTAAAGTCCAGCGGTCTGATGAAGGTCTCTACTCGTGTTATACTGAGATTCATCCACCTTCTCCTCAGAGCAGACTGAGGGTCAGAGGTCAGGGCACTGATATCACTTCCTGTTTATAGATACAAATCAGCCTGGTGACCTGATAATAAACTGACTGAACCATCTTCATTATCTCTCCTCCTCCTCCACCCACTACAACTTTATCTCCTGCTTTCTTATTCTTTGGTATTAAATCTATAATAGACTTCTCCCCTCGTTCTTCTGCTCCCACCATCACTCCTCTTCTTCCCTCTCCCTCTATGTCAGTGCTCAGACTTGTCTTGCACCTGGTGGTCTTCTGTCCATACATGGCCTGTACTGCTCTGCTGCTGTCAATCTTCTCCACCAGCTCAGGTAGATATGAATAACTCTCTCTGATCACTCACTTCAGTGCTCCATCCTTGAGTCTTAACTCTGTCCATAGGTAACACACCTTATGTTTCCGTGGAAACGAGCCATCCTGCTGTACAGGATAATGTCACTGCTGATGTCACCACTGAACATCACTTCTGACCTGATGGAGCTGATCTCTGAGCTGACAGGAAGTGAAGGAGGTGGAGCAGCTGGTTTCCTGTTTCTGACCCAGAGTCAAACCTGTGGTCTGTACAGACTCCTCAGTCTGATCTTTGAGTCAGTCAGCTGATCAGTGAACTGTTCACCTGTTGATTGGATGGATACAAACATTAACCTTGTGCTTTTATTGTTTAATGCTTTCAAGTGTTTACTGCTGATACTGTGCTATGTGCGATGTGCTATACTGTAAGGTAAAGACTTTACAGTAAATACAGAGAAAAGATCAGAGCAGACAACTGGTATGATCAGGCACTTTGTGAGAGTGGGAATGAAAAGCTGAACTGATCAGTGATTGGATAAAAAAGTCTCTGAGTAAGAACTGACCCCTCTGTTTCTGTGTTGATTCGTGCTTTAATAAAACATTCAAACATTACAGAGCAGATACTTCAGTGACATGAACAGTGACACAGAGAATCAGAGTCACAGAAACAGGATTGAAGTGATTAAGGAGTGTGAACTATGGCTGATGAGAGAATGATGTATTTATCATGGTTTATTGTATGCTGATGAGGTTAGCCTGAGAGTGCTAACAGCAGTCTGAGTTCAGCCACAGCCTTAGATTGTAAGCATCAATAAGCTGTGATGGAAACAGGAACAAACAGAACAAAGACAAACATCACAGACACAGAGCTGATCCTATCGTGTAGGATCGGGAAGTGGAATCACATGAGGAAACAGCTGACACAAATGCATAATGACACCACAGGGGAAGAGTAAAACTAAGCACACTCAACAAGGGAAACACAAGACCTTTCAAAATAAACCTGAAGAGAACAGGACATGAACCAGACTAGACAATATGAGAACGGACAGACAATACATGACACAAAAGACCAGGACAGACGTACACCAGGTGACATGAAGAGTCTCATAAGAACTCAAGGCAATCCTGTTGTTCAGTCTGACGCCACTAGCCGTGTCTGGGCCTAAACTCTGCTGCAGGTCCATATATCAAATGATCACTGTGGCATTATTGAGAGTTAAAACACCGTCTAAAGTCTTTCATCTTTAATAAAATGATCAGCGTTCTGCTCTACCAGGTGTAACAATTGAGTTTAACATCCAGGCATCCATGAAAAAAGAATTTATGACATTTAACGAAGTTAGAAGTTAGCAGGAAGTTAGCTCGCTAGCTTCCACCTAAATACAATATAGCATGTCCTGACTGCGGGGGTTTAGAAACAAATTCAAACGTACAGCTCTGCTATCACTTCCAACATAAATGAAGACAGAAAGCTAAACAGCAGTGACGTTTGTAGGGTTACTGAAGTTTGGCTAGCTGGTATATAATGATGTGCTACGTGACCGCTAGCGACACAGCTATGTTAGCATAATATAAACAAGCTAACTTTTTTTCCACTCGATAAAAGTTAACGTGAGTGTTCTCGGTGGTCAGGAACAAATGTAATCGCATGGCAGGATGCTGTAAACGGACCAAACTTCAGCCAGGAGAACAACTGAGATAATCCATCCACAATACGAGGTTAGTTATTCATATACTGCTGCATGGGCTGTGCTGTAGTTACATCTTAAGGTTTTAAAAACTGAGCTTAAATAAATGATTAGCGGTAATAAAAGCCGAGGGAGGTCAACGGTGATCACTGACTGTTTTTAGGAGCTTTTTGAGATTAAATAGAAGAAAATACAAAGCATTAAACATGTTAACAACACAAAAACCATATTAAACGCAGACTACTTTAGGCCCGGAAGTAGAATTTGTCGTGTCATCACTGAACAACCGGATACACGTCGAACTCCCGCAGGCACACAGAAATTACAGAGGCTATTACTTATCACCTGACCAAAGATATATCAACACTGTGCAAAACGAGGGATTTAGGAAAATGATCAACACCCTAGACCAGGGGTAGGCAACTCCAGGCCTCGAGTGCCGGTGTCCTGCAGGTTTTAGATCGCACCCTGGGTTAACACACCTGAATCAAATGATTAGTTCATTACCAGCCCTCTGGAGAACTTCAGGAAATGCTGAGGAGTCATTTAGCCCTTTAAATCAGCTGTGATGGATCATGGACACATCTAAAACCTCCAGGACGCCGGCACTCGAGGCCTGGAGTTGCCTACCCCTGCCCTAGACAAATGCTACATCGCGTCATCACTGAACAACCGGATAAATATTAATACTAAGACTTAACATTATTTCATAAATACTCCAAAATTACAAAATTACTCAATTAAAACCTTTAACTTAAAAACAATAAAAACATAAGAAAACAATACAAAATAACACAAAGCATGAGATCAAAGACCCCTGACAACTTTTGATTTTCATATTTTTAGTGTGAATAATTTCACTGTTTCCTCATGTTTGTCCTGCCGACTCTGAGAAGTGACCAAAGGGAAAAACAGGAACAAGTCTTCGTACTGTGTCTTAAACTGAAAGAAAGAAAAGCAAATAACAAAACAACCTGCAGCTGTCACCTCATTTAAACTGTTTGAACTGTTGAAATCTGAAAACAAGAATCAGAACTATTCAACTTTATAGCTGGGCAATGGTTCACTGCTGTCAGGAAGAGGCTGCGCATTGAAAATCTGTTTCTGTGAAAACATGCTGACATAACAGGAAGCCTGTTCTCACTACCGGGGCATAACATCCTGACGATTTGTCACCTAGTGTAAAATGTTACGCTTTGGGTGTGAGAACGTGTTGTAAGAGAACCAGAGGAAACATAGAACCCTATAAAAACGTATTCCACATACAGATCTGATCTGAAGACAGCAGGTACAGACCAGGTGTTTTAGAACAATATGAGCTGTAAAGGTGACACAAACACTTCAAATGATTATACATATAATGAGAAGCCAGAAGGAAACACATCAGTGATGGTAGTTTACTCTTCAACCACACAACTTCCTTATTCTGACTGAACCGACCAATCAGGAGGTTGGAGGTATGAGGTCAGACTGGAGAAGCCACAGATATGTTTGTTAGTGGCCGCACAACTCTTCATGAATTCAAGTGTTTTAGAGATGTGTGTAAACGTGATTGACTCAACTTTGAACCTTGTTAAAATTCACACTGATGTTAAATATAATCTGAAGGAGATGTTTAACCCCTGACATTTGTCACTGCCTGCGCTGTGATGAAGATGAAATGGCAGAGCCCACAGACCTGAAACTCACAGTTAAAATAAGAGCAGCTGTCCTTAGATCAGCAGAAAACCACAGAAAGAAGGAGTGGTGCAGAGGGGAGATGGGAGGCTAAAAATACTGCAGGGCTGATACAGAGGAGGCTGTGGGGGTTGATGGGGCTGACAAATGTTCTTCTTTTTTTTTCCTTTTTTTTTTGTCCTGTCCTGTTTGGCTCTTTTGCAATCAGAATTATTGTCTAAAGGCAAAGAAAGATGCCCAACGGATTTACTTTACCAAATGGACCATCCCAGCCTTGCCGTATTGCTTCATGTGAAACATCTTTTATTGTTTATTTTATTGTATTTTATTTTTACTTGCTAAATTCGGGACAGACTTGACTGGGAAAAAGAAAAAGGGGAAAGAAAGAGAGAAAGAAAAACAGCGGGAAAGAGGAACGGTCATAGAAGGCAGGTTCTATGACCGGTTCCTTCATTTAATGATATGCTAGAGGGTGTGGGGTCGTGATAATTTAAAGGACTAGATCCAGATGTGACAAGTGCTGTTTCCAAAATCAGGGGACGGATGCTTCGAAGGATCCTACCTACCCGATCCACGTAGGTAGGATCCTTCGACGGCAGGGTAGGCCTGAAGTGAACGATTGTGAAATAGGACAGCCCTCGTTCAAGTCTGTCCTTGCTTCCATTATTTTCCGGCCACAGTGCGAAAACTGAAAAATAGACAAAGAAATGTTGCTCAGTGTGCTGTGTAGTGTTTAATTTCAGAGGAGATGCAAAACTGGTATCAACGTCACTAGCATGTTTGGTACCTTAGGCTCATCAGGGACAATCAAATCCAGGTAACATAATGTTCCGTAATCTACACGCATTTAGGAATTACTTAGTTACTTAGTAAGTTTCATGGATAATTTCAGTGACTGAATGATTGCCGGTCATTTTTACACATTTACTGTATTATATAAAATATATAAACTAAATGTCTTTGAAAGTTATAGAATCTAATCTTTTGGTTTCTTTTTTAATAGCACTTCATCAAACTGTTGTCTGCTACAGAGTTACAAGTATTATACTAGTAGTAACATAGTATTACTATATTACTACTAACATCTCCTGCTTGCATATTTCTGAAAACATCTTAGTGGTGTGGCAGCCACGAGTGAGCCAGCCCTGCAAACCCTGTGGATGGACGATACAGTGGACAGTGGGAGGAAGCATCCTAAAGCTCT
Source organism: Pelmatolapia mariae (assembly GCF_036321145.2). Classification (NCBI taxonomy): domain Eukaryota; kingdom Metazoa; phylum Chordata; class Actinopteri; order Cichliformes; family Cichlidae; genus Pelmatolapia; species Pelmatolapia mariae. The sequence continues at coordinate 5,188,331 of NC_086229.1, read as the reverse complement.
TTGCAGATCACCCTGTGTGATTCTCCACTCGCCGACCAGAAAAGACAAAGCGCAGGTCTCAGTTGCAGCAGCCCATCCACGTCTGATCTTGCTCGGGCAGCTTCAGCAACACTGCCAGAGACCTCCTGTAAACTATTACAGTTGTTCAAGAAACGGTCCAGGAACAGGTCACTTAGGTTAATCCTGTGTGAACAACTGTAAATATTGTTTTTCCTTCTTTAAATACTGTTGGTGTATTTGAAATATTCTTGTCTGTGAAGGTTCTCAGTCATCCAGATCATCATAGTCTAAAGAGCTGGCAAAGAAAAGCGTCTGGACTTCTTTGAGTTGCTTGAAGACGTTTCACCTCTCATCTGAGAAGCTTATTCAGTTCTAAGGGTCAAACCCTGGTTGATTGAGACCCACACCCGCTTTCACACCTTGGCTCATGTGATTAGAGGATCATCAGGGGGTCCTTTGTCCCTCTTTGGGGGGAAACTCCCACTGGGTTTAAATCTGGGACTCCCCACCAATTGGACCCTTAGAACCTACTTAGAATCTAAACCCTTAGAATCTACCACGGGACGAGTGGTTGTTACCCAGCATCACAGAGTGTGTTCCACTCTCCAAATAAGAGGCAAACCATTTTAGAGCAGAACCTTGAATACCGACACATCTTTAAATGGTTTAATAGGATTGTGTGGTCAACAGTGTCAAATACTGCACTCAGGTCTAGAAGAATTAAACTGTACATGTTTCAGAGTCAGCAGCTAAAAGCACATAATTGAACATGCTCAGTAGAACAGAGTCTGTACTGTGGGAGGCTCTGAAAACAGACTATTTATCCAGAATATCATGTGTGTGTAAGAATGAGAATAATTGGTGGAGGACAACTTTCTCAAGAACCTTAGACAAAAACGGCAGCTTAGAGATCTAAGAGGTCTAAAGTTGCTTAGTACTGGTCCGAAGCAGTGTTTGTTAGAAGCGGCTGGACAACAACTTGCTTAAAACAATGAGGAACAGTTCCATTTGAGATTCTGTCATTTACAAAACGAGGATGTTAGGGCCGCCTTTCCAGGTATGGTAATAATGATGGCATTTGGAGCATCCGTCCCCTGAATTTGGACATAGCATGTGTCTCAACTGTGAGAGTCACTTGTACAATATTAGCTGTGCTACAGCCTGTGAGGTTAATTTTGATTTCCCCTGTTGTGAAACCTTAAGTGAAAGTTGTTTGGGTGATGCTTCTCACCCTGTTCTTTGTTTGTGTGGAGATAATCAGTTTAATTAAGACTGTATGGTTATTTTCTTTAAAGTAGTTGGTAATCGATGTGCTTTATTAAAGTTTTTTCGCATTGGGTTTTGTTTGTAGTCAATGCTGCTATTATTTTTAATGAGGTTTTTCTATAATAAAACCTTTCTGACTCTGATCTTCCTTAGTGAGACTCTCTTTTATGTCACTCCCTCTGACCCCAAGCAGAGGTAACAAGCAGCAATCCATCACTCTCCTTGGTCAAATTGCCCGTACACAGCCTGGAGGTGTGTTTGGGGTCATTGTCCTGTTGAATAATAAATGATGGGATGTGGCTGCAGTATGCTGTGGTAGCCATGCTGGTTCAGTGTACCTTCAGTTTTGAATAAACCCCTAACAGTGTCACCAGGAAATTCCAGAAAAAGTGAGAAAAAACAGGATTTGTGCAGAGTACCGGCCTTCTGGCACTGTAAAACCTAATTAGTTCCCAGAACTCAATGAAACTCGTTGCCTCAAAAAAACTAAGTAAAGCTTACTTAACATGATTAAGTTAGGACAACTTATCCATTCCAAGTATGCAGTTCTAAGAATAACTTGATTTTTCTGACTGTGCAATACTGTTTGTTTACACATTGATAAACATTTACAGTTCTACTAAATTAAAAAAACAGAATAATTAACAACACTTCTTTTAATAGTATTAAAATCAGCCCAGCTTTTGTTTTGAAATATAAAAAAGTATATCATCCAACATACTGTACACTAACTAAGTAACTAAGTTTAGGCTTCCCACAAGTTTGTTTGTAGTTACATTACTTCTATAATTAAAATAAATTGTATTTATTGTTCAGTCTCCAGATCAAACAACACATTTGTTTTACATTCAAACACAGGAGCTGGTGTGTTGTAATATTTTAAGGATGCTTGTTTCCAGTCCAGGCATCACTGCCTGAATGACTGTCATGGATCGAGCTGATCCAAATGTAAGTGCAGCAGAAAGTCTTTAACTTCCCTTCAGTACAGTGGCAGTGGATGTGGGCTGGAGATGCAATGACCTTCGACCTGCAGGTCACTGACCAACCATCTGTGATGGAGGACTCATGTCTGCTGGTGTCCTGCAAGCAAACAATCAGATTCTTTAGAACAACAACTTATTTTATTTCTTAAAACATTTGTTCTGCATTTTCTACAGAGCAGACCTCAATTTAGGCTCTCAGGCTCCCTCCCCACCAGAGAGGTGACATCCACTGTCCCACTTATCAGTCTGGATAGCTCTGACCACCACCCAACACACAATAATGTCATGAAAGCACACTTATAAAAAGGGCTCTGCAAACATGGCCAGTAACTTATTCTGATGATCTCCAGAATAATTTGGGCACAAAACTAATTATACCTTTCAAAAACTTGCAGACTTCACTATATACAGTGCAGACAGTGTGGACCCTCTAAACTAAGTCTGTGGGATATGATCTTTTAGGAAAGTCAGACCAAACTGTTGTCTTGTAGGATTAACTGGAGTCATCAGCAACAGCACAGAGCAGTCACATCTCAGATCTAATAACAGAAGACAGGAAACCAAAGCATAAAGGAAGCAGCAAGTACAAAACTATGATCTAAAGTATGATTAAAGTTCAGCCTGATTAATATAAATGTCACTGCCCACATAGCAAAATTAGTGTGGCCCCAATCTGGCCCACACAATGTGCTTACACATGGCCCACATACCGTAAAGAATGACAGCTCTTTGGTGGCCCAGATCTTGTTTGCCAGAGGTGTATGCCGTTATTTTTGTGCCACTATTCTGAGCGCACGTAAAAAAGATTTTTGCAGATGCAAGTGTTGCATTTTGAGAAGAAATTTATTTTGAGCGAAGAAAAGCTGAACAGGCATCTCCGAAAACATTAGAGCAGTTATGCAAATATGTGATGTCTTGATATATCGAGCAGATATTAGAAGTTTACACAGCACCATTCTATCATGAAAATATCTTAAAAGTTTATTTTGTGACCCAGAAAGAGTAATATTTCAAACTCCACCACTCTGTGGTCTTCCGCAACTTGAGTTTTGGACGAAATGGATTCTGGGATATTGCATTTTGTCATTTCGAGCTGATTGGAGAGCAAAAACAGCCAATGAGATTTTTTTGCATCCAAGTCTGTGATTGGCTGGTTTTGTGGCACAAATATAACGGTGTACAGAAAGAGTTGAGCACTCATGGGCAGAAATGTTGAAAGCGCGAGCAACACATTGCGAGCGAGCGCAAATGCAAAAACTGAGCGAGAGGGGCTGTTATTGTGTGTGTGTGGATAATAGCGAACACAGAAATACATTTTTTGCACGCAGCAATGAATTTTGTTCACTCAAATTCAGCTTTTCTTCACTCAAAATGAATTTCACTTTAAAATGCAACACTTGCATCTGCAATCTTTTTACGTGCGCTCAGAATAGTGGTACAGCAATAACGGCATAGAGGTGGCCCACACATGAACCTGCACAAGGATAGTTGCAGGTACACTGGTGGTCCTGTGCTGGTCCGTGTGGGGACTACCTCTAGTAAACCTGATCTGGGCGCCAATATTCATCGGGGTATCTGGGCCATGTGTAAGTTTTGTGCAGGTACGGGCCAGTGGCAGACACACTGCTGGCCCTGTGCTGGCCCAGATCTCAGCCTAATGTGTACCGTAATCAAGCCATGTAATACCATTATGTGGTGGAACATAATAGTGCAAAAGTAACATGGCGAAAACCCAACCACACTTTCTCTAAACTGAGTGCTTCCTAACTACATTCATACTGTTGACATGCAGACTGAAGGATCGAACCACTAGCCTTACGATCAGTAGGTTAACTGCTCTACCACCTGAGCTACAGCCACCTGGTGGCAAAGAACAGCGGGTGGCTGTGCAACCATTATAACCATTATAACATTATAACCATTATAACAACAGAGAAGGTCAATGTAGACCTCATACACACAAATTAGACTAGTACATATAGTACTACAAACACCACCTATTACTGTGTCTGAATGTGTGGTATTGGCACTGTCAGTTTAGGCCTAAAAAGATATGTGTTTTAAAAACCCCCCACCTCATTTAAATGTCATCATTACTTACGGTGCGTTCACACCGGACGCAAAAGAGGCGAGCGAAAACGCCCAAACGCTCCTAATGTCACGCGTGCACATTTGCACCTCAACGCGTGTCCAGGGAAAATCCACCGCGCCTCAAAATTGCATCTTTCCACGCGCGTGAACCGGAAATGTGGGAGGAAGTTGTGCCAGATGTGTTGTGCTGCAGATGTCCTCTGAATAAACACATTATCTTGTTAGCAGAAAGGTATTTGTACATCAGTGGGAAAGTATCGGGACAGTAGGCGGGCTTGCTAGCTTTTGCACGGTTTCATTGGGTCAGTCTGGAAATTAAAAAGCAGAATGAATGAACTTACCAGGTTGCCCAATCTCCTCACTAATGTGTCTCCAAGCTAGGTCCGTTTTATTCCTGTCTCAGTAGAAGCAGCAACTAGCATCATTTAGCTCTGGATGATTAGCCACGGCACAGATGAGCTTTTCCTCCATACGGAGTGACTGGATCTGCCCCTTTGACCTAGTTACAGCCACGTCACCAGGCTCCTGATTGGTTGTCGGGGCGTGATTTGACACCGGAGTTCATATTTTCCAACTCAGCGTGTGCACAAAATGCAACACACAACCTGACGCGCGTGGTTTTCTTTCGCGAGTCACACGCGCCCCACGCGGTACACTGACGCGCGTTTCACGGGTTTTGGCGTTTTCCCAACGCAAATCTGCCTCCGCATTTTCGCTGGACGCGCAATCGCGTGTCATCGTGCTCTTTCCATTGACTTTACATGTGAACCTGACGCTCTGGCCGCCTCTTTCGCGTTCGGTGTGTGCGCACCGTTAGAGTGAGGTACCGACAGGCCAAGTGGTACATGGTTCAGGCAGTGGCTGAAGGTGTGTGGGGAGTTTGGAGAGGCCATGGAAAAAAACTTTAACACTGCCTCTGAGATAGAGGTAGGCAACCGTTCTGAAGTTCTCAGAAGTCAGTTTGCTATATGATTACATTAGCAATAAATTTAATAACGCTCTATAGTAACAGTTACACACTTTATAGCACAAATTTATAGAATTATATTTGTTTGCAGATGTTTGCAGCTATCAGCAAACAGTTATCAGCTACTTTGAAACAAAAAAAGACACTTTTTATCCATTACAAGAACTCCATAACAGCAAATGAACTGTACAACAGAAAATGCAAATGCTATTTATGGTCTCCTCAAAATAGTGATAAGAAAAATAAACTGGGCCAATTGTTAATACAGTTAATACACATGTTAATGCAATCTCTCATCTCCCACTTAGAGACACAGGTCTCTGTGTGAGCAGATTTTCTTTCACACGAAGAGTGTCCTCAGGTAGCCATCTGAATGCTAGTCACTCAGAGACACAGGTCTCTGAGTGACTAGCATTCAGATGGCCAAATACTGTCAATAAGGCCTGTGCAATGTTCTGAAGACAGTTTTGCATTAGATAAAAACTTTGATTGAAAGATTCAGATAATTATTTAATAAAAACCAGACATTTTAAATGAGAATAAGAAAGAAAAGTATTTCTTGTGCTCCCTTTTCCCTGTTAATGCCCTACCTGGCCCCTGGCAGAACTTTGTGTGGCAGGATGAATATTAAATCATTCCACTTATAGTCAGGCACTTTAGGGGGCGCTAGTAGAAATAGTGGCCATCTGAGCATCCCCGGATCGTGTACCTGTTATCTCCTTTCGGTCACCTGAATTCCCCTAGTGTTGCAGAGGTCACTCGGGGCGATCATGGCTCAAGAGTTGGGAGTTCGCCTTGTAATCGGAAGGTTGCCGGTTTGAGCCCCGGCTTGGACAGTCTCGGTCGTTGTGTCCTTGAGCAAGACACTTCACCCGTTGCCTACTGGTGGTGGTCAGAGGGCCCGGTGGCGCCAGTGTCTGGCAGCCTCGCCTCTGTCAGTGCGCCTCAGGGTGGCTGTGGCTACAATGTAGCTTGCCATCACCAGTGTGTGAATGGGTGGATGACTGGATATGTAAAGCGCTTTGGGGTCCTTAGGGACCAGAAAGGCGCTATATAAATACAGGCCATTTACCTTCCTGAAGCTTCCATCGTGGCTGGTATGTGTTTATTCGGTGCAGTGCGTACATTATTTCACTCAGTGCTAAGCCAATGTAGTCTATAGGTCGTAGCTGTAGAAGCCTCCTATGAGCCACTCTGTTAATGACTCACGTGACGCTGTTTAATTGCTACGTACCTGTAATTCAGCTTTGTTATGATCTCTGCCTTTTATTGTTCTTTTATAGTCAACACTCGTTATGTATTGCAGGAAGTGTGGGCCTTAGTAGGCGGCCAGTAGCTTTACAGCAGGGTCGCTATGGCTTTTCTTTTTATGGCCTTTTACCATCTATTTCCGTTTGCGAGGGCTCTTTTTCCCTGCTGATGCCAGCCTCTTAAGAGTGGATGTCAGCATGGACAGCGGCTACATACATGCCGGCTCTTTGGTGGCAGGGCCCATCGGGTGGATGAGGTTCGTCCAGAGTTTCTAAAGTCTCTTTATTCTCTCTAGGATACATGAGGGTGCTTGGGAGTTTGCCCAACGAGTCTACATGTACTTTGTTGACTTGGAGAAAGCATTCGACCGGTTCCCTCTAAGTGTCCTGTGGGAGGCATTTCAGGTGTATCGGGTGTCTGGCCCATCTTGTAAGATTGTGTTCAGCCGTTTTCCCCAGGTGATTCCTCTCTGCCCTGAATCTGTCACAACAGCCAAAAGCTGGTAGGAAAACAAGATAAGTAAAGCACTTAGCAACAAAAACACAGAGCACGTGAGCCGATTACCAACTTGGTGTAATTAACAAACTGTCATTGAAGGAGCGTCAACGTGGAGCTTAAATCTCTCGGCCTGATTGCTCTGAATGAGGTCCAGGTGCATGAAGCTGCTGAAGATGTGGCAGCCCTGCCCAGGGGTGGAAACCAGTGAAACTCACAAACCAGGCGGAAACTTCCAGTCTCATTGCAGAATCCCTTTTGGTGTCCTTGTCTCCCAATGTTCTACGTCGTCTTTTCCCTCATGGCTGGCCGTGTGCTGCATTTGTTAGTTTAGTTTCCTGAATTCCCAAGTTTAGCTTTGTATCTTTGGGACTCCATCAATAAAGGCGTGTTTGTGAGTTACAGGCAGACTGTAAAATTTGAGTTACTTCACACTGTCATATGACATTTACTATCAACCTTATATTCTGTCACTCATACACATTACAGGAATAGTTAGTAGAGGAACACTTATTTTCTCTCCTAATGTTTTGGCCCTGTAGGAGACAGATAAGAAGCTTCATATACTGAGGTTGAGCTTAGCATAAAAACTAAAAGCAGACTTGGCTCTCTCCAAAGTTAAAGTTAAAGAGCAGCTGTAGCTATGGCCCTCTTTTATCTGATGGTTATTTGTCCGTAACTGACATGTTCAGTTTACACTGATGATTACAGCTGATTCAGTCCCTGCAGAATAAATCATATCTAAATTACCAAAGATACAACTACACTAATACAGCCTAATAATATTATGAAGCATTACGAGGGCTTTCCTATAAAGTAGAAAATGATTTCTTCAGGCTAAATGATGATCCTCTAAATTTGTTATACATCATTTCTTCTCCAGCTTATGAGTTATCTGCTTTAAAATGCTGCAGAATCAGTTGTACGAAAAAGAATCAACTTTTTGGGATTAACTAACCTGGGTGACTGTGCATGCACCAAAAGATTAGCCGGTTTAGGTTAAGCGGTGTTTTTAAATTGTCCATAGTTGTGAATTTAAGAATGGTTCTGTCTCTCTGTGTTGCCTCTAGGACAGGTTGGTGACCTGTGCAAACTGTACCCCACCTCTTGTCCCTCTGGAGAAGAGGAATGATCTATCAATTGAAATTGTTTATTGTTGCGTTCTTTCAGAGTACAGTGAGTCATTAGGCTGCTTGAATGTCAATAAAAATTAGAAAAATTGTGGTTTTCTGCAACCTTTGACTAGTAGTTATTATATAAACATAATTACATCATAAATGTGGCCACATGTGTGTGTGGACCACATCTACATCACATCAGAAGAACACAGCATGAACTGTTCCCACAGTATTGACCATCCTGCTGACCTCTGACCTTGTGACAGATGGTCACCACCACACCTCAGCTTCATTATTATGAATTATTGAAATTGCTGTTTGTTTTAATCTTGTACAGCACTTATTTTATTTGAAGGTGCAAAGTAAAAATAATAACAGGAAGAAACCTCCAGCAGCACCAGGCTTAGGGAGGGAGGGCCATGCGGGAGCAGTTTGGGTGAGGGGATGAAGACGGGACAGAGACACGCTGTGGAAGAGAGATTAATAATAATAACTAAAACTTAAATGCAGAGAGGTGTATAAACACATAGTGAGTTTGTGTTTCACAGAGTGAATGGGTTAAATGCAGAGGGATCAATAAAGTATACATTATTATTACATTATTAAGAAAATACATTCAGCGCATCATGGGTTGCATTGAGTGTGCATCCCATGCAGCACCCCAACCCCCCATACCCAGTCAGAAAAAGGTTTGAAGAGGTTGCAAATAGCAGGAAACAGTCAGACGTGTACAGGAAACACTGAGTGTTGTTTTAGGTGAGTAGGTGAGGGTGTAGATGGCTGAACACATGAATTTACTGAACTATAAGCTGCTTTACTCCCACACACACTGTGGGCCACTCTGTTTGATATCTGCACTAAGCAACATGAACATTTACATTTTCTCATTGAACTCTTTGAGTGATGTGTTGAAATTTTTAAAGCTGCAGTTTATGTGTAAACAGCCTGAGAGCATCAGTAAGTCAGTCAGTCAGTGAGGCAGTCCTTGATCTGATCAGCCTGTCTGTGACTCTGGAGCTCCATCAGCTCCAATGATAGGGTTAAGCAGAGCTACACGAGCTGATAGAGTGGGTGAGTGAGTGGGAAATTATGTGGTAATAGTTGCTCAAAATGACAAGAAAAGTAACTGACTAAACTGAATAAAATAATACAATATATGGCAAATTTACAGAATATACCAAGATAGCTCAATTATCAATATCCCAGTATAGTACACAGATTAAATATATATTGTTGATATTCACTAAGTGTGTCTTTACTGTTTCACTAGCTTATCTTTGCTCGTAGCATGACCTCTTCACCTTGACGCCTCAACATGGCATTTAATCTGTTATTAGACTCAATTGGCTTCTCTCAAAATGTAAAAGAACCCACCCACCACTTTAATCACACTCTAGATCTTGTTTTAACATATGGCATAGAAACTGAACATTTAACAGTGTTTCCTGAAAACCCTCTGCTGTCTGATCATTTCCTGATAACATTTACATTTACAATGATTGATTACACAGCAGTGGAGAGTAGACTTTATCACAGTAGAAGTGCTGTAACTAAGTTTAGGGCTGTAAAAGGTTCAGTTCCTTTATTTCAATCACAAGGCAAAGCAAAGCGCACACTTTGGAGACCAACACACTACATCCCATGCAGTCTATCCTAAAGCTGATCTAAAAACATCCTAATGCAACGGTTACAATTATAATCTATTGCCCATTAAGGTTGATCTTTTGTACAAAGGTGAAGTACTGACTGTCACGGTTCGGCATGGCGGACCGTGGGGATATGGGGAATGAGGAGGACCCAGTCGCGGTGTGTATAAACAGTGCGTTTATTTACAGTGAATGGAATAATGACAATAAATCCCCTGTGATTTCCCCTGACTCCCGTGTCGTGTCTCAGTGCTCTCCGCTCCCGTGTCTCAGCACTCCGCATGCTGGCTGCTGTCTGGCGCTCCACACTTCTCCTGGGGACACAAATAGAGGCAGCCGTCAGGACACATACAACCGCGGGCATACACACACACACACACACACACACACACACACACACAGACACACTAACTAAACTGGAAAACTAACATGGAGTCTAACGCAATGATCCCGCGTCGGTGGGAGTTCCAAGACTCTCCTAAGTAGCTCCCCCGACGAGCCCTGATCAGCGGCAGGTGTGTGGCTTCGGGTGTGGCCAGTCTCCTAGCAGGGCCACACCCACCAGGCCTGAAGGTGCCTAAAAACGAATGCACAGACACACAGCCACCCACACACACACATATGTACAAGCATAGAGAAAGGGGAGCAACACCAAAAATACATAACAATATAACAGGTCCATGACTGCCCAGGGGTCCTGGGTCACCCAGTCCCAGGACCCTGACACTGACAAAACATCTATGGTAATTATACTTACTTTGTCTACCCATCACCTACAGTAACTTTTGCCACCTTTTATCAAAGAGGTTGTTTGTTCCTTAGATATATATGTATATATATGGTTATAAGTTTTCCTTCTACCAGCCTTCAGGCACGGCTCCTATATTACGAAAAGCTATTAAATGCCATATTTGGCTTTAATACTCTTACACAACCCTGCTCATAAGATGAACATGTTAAGGCATTTCATTCAGTCTGCAAGCTCCACTGCCTCCTTCCTGTTATACTATTTCCAATCACCCTATGCCCTACATTCTCTACACTACATTCATTGTAAAGTGCTTTGGGTGCCTTGAAAAGCGCTATATAAATCCAATGCATTATTATTATCATTATTATTATTATTACACTAGTGAATAACATATGTTTAAAGGCCTCCCCTCACACTCCTCACAGCGTATGACACTGAATACTGTAGCTCCTGTGGAAAATAGACCCTAAAAGTACTTGGTATAATAACTCATGAGCTGGAGAGGAAATGGCGTGTCACAAATTTAGAAGATCATCATTTAGCCTGGAGAAATCGTTTGAAAGCCCTCTGTGAAACCAGAACATCTTACTATTCATTATTCATTATTCATTCATTCATTCATTTATTGTAGAAAATAAGAACAACCCCAGGTTTCTCTTCAGCACTGTAGCCAGGCTGACAAAAAGTCAGCCAACCATCCCTTTAACGCTAAATAGTAATGACTTCATGAACTTCTTCACAAATATCATTTTAATCATTAGAGAAAAAAATTACCAATAATCATCCCACAGATGTAATATTATCTGCTTTTAGTATCATTCATATTCATTTAGACTCTTTTTCTCCAATTGATCTTTCTGAGTTAACTTCAATAATTACTAATTACTAATAACTCCAGCTGTGTGTCTTTTTTTCATTGTTGCTGAAGTGCAGGACGAATCGCGTTCCTTTTCCCCTCAATACAGAAGTATTGTAATTGGTCCAGCCCAGAGTTGATCATGACCAATTGGCTAATCCACCACCTTTTATTGTTTATACCGCTACAAAAACAGACAAACATAAAAATGAAAAATCTCAAGAGGGGCTGCGTCTGTGTGGATAATAACAAACACTGAAATACATTTTTTGCACGCAGCAATGAATTTTGTTCACTCAAATTTAGCTTTTCTTTGCTCAAAAAGAATTTCTCCTCAGAATGCAACACTTGCAGCTGCAAAAATTTTTTTTAATGTGCACTCAAATTGTTTTTCTGTGCGCTCAGAATAGTGGCACAAAAATAACGCCATATGATATGAAGCGTCAAAGTGTCACTTCAGTAATGCTGCTGGGAGAAAGAAGTGTTGACTCATGTTTTTTAATAGAAGACTTCAGGAGTTTATTTTAAGTTTACAGAAGTTTACAGAATATCTGGTATGATGACAGTTTAACTTCTCACGGTCCGTGTTATATGTATCTATTTATCATGTATGCTACTTTGCTCTGTGGACTGTAAAATGTTTCATTGTATTCATGAAATAAACCAGAATCTCAATGTCCGAATCTTTTACTGTTTTTCTGCTTTTGTTCACTCCAAGTTTGACAAAAACCCACAGCTCACAAACAACGTGGCGCAATCTCAGTGTATTTAGCTGCTTTTTCACTAACACAATCAGTCGACTGAGAGGTGTCAAATGATTGTGATTGTGAGGTGTCTTTTAATCTTGACAACAAAGACCTTAGTCATCTAAATCTGCCATTTATCATCTTGTAAAATGTTCCCTCTGCTTCTTTGCACGTCTCCCCTGACACTCTCTTCTTCACCTGTCCTGTGCAGCTGGTCCAACCGCTGCCTCCTTAAACTGGTGTGTTTCAATCTCTTTACCTCTGTTGTGAAGTTCACACAAAGTTTGTGGTGACAAAATCAAACTGATGAAGATCTGGTTTGAAAAACACGCACTCACGAGACAAAATAAAAACAGACTGCTCAAAGTAAAAGCAGAGCCCTCGCAGTTGGTAGTACAAAACACAGTGACAATGTGCGTATTAGATACCCTCACTCCAAAAGGATAAATATTAAAAAAAAAGAATATCCAAGAAGATCATCCTAAGAAATGGTATTGAGGGGGGGTGTAACAGTGAGGGGGTGTAACAGTGAGGGGGGGGGAGCAGCCAAATTTTCACCTGAAAATGTACAATTTTAGTAAAAACAATACTCTGTAGTTTGATACTGTCGTTGCAGACAAAGTGGATGTTTATAGCACTTGGACGTCTGTGGCTCAGGTGGTAGAGCAGATCAGCTACTGATCAGAAGCTTGGTGGTTCGATCCTAGACTTCCTCAGTCTGCATGCTAAGTGTCCTTGGGCAAGATACTAACCCCAAATCCGATGCATTCCTCGGAGTGTGACTGTGTGTGAATGTAGATTAGTTTGCACTTGTGTTTAGAAGTGCTTGCATGAATGAGGCATGTTGTATAGAGCGCTTTGAGTACTCTGGAAGAGAGAAAAGCACTAAATAAGAATCAGTCCATTTACCCTTTGAAATGCTGTAAGTCTCCTTATCAGCTGGAAATATTAAAGCCATAAAATGACTTTTGAGAGCGGCTAAAAACTACTGAACAACAGCAATGTTGAGCCTGATCCAAAATTTGAATGTATATGTGTTGAAGGTGTGGCTCTTGTTGAATCGTTAAACATATTTCTCTTTAATCTGTAGAGCAACAAAAAAACTTTTAATTTTCTTCAGCTTGAATATCGGCAGGTTCTGAGGTAACTGTTTATAAAATGTTGTATCCTATCCAAAAGTTCTTTGCAATTTTACATTGAGAAACATTATCCTTAACATATTTTTCCCTCATAAAGAATCATCACACTGTCATTTAGAATTGTTTCAATAACTTGTGTCTTAACTCATTCCATCATACAGAAAATAAAAAAGCCACGTGGTTCACTTACATTACAAAATGTTAGAAATATAAGCCGTCCATAACGGCGGTGGGAGTTTAAAATGCAAACTAATGGAAGCAGAAGTAGAAGACTATAATGTCACAGAGCACACAGTGTCTATTATTGTGTAGACATTTATAAATAAGGGCTTAATAAAGACACTTAAGAAATATGCAGATGGAGTGATCTTAATCAAAAGTGGAAGTTACATCTGTTACATCTAACTTTAAAAATCTGAGGCTGTGTGAGTAAAGCTGGCCCTACTCACTGCGTGTAACAAACCATCTATGTGTGTGTGGGATTGCTCCACGTTGTTTGTGAGCTGTGGGTTTTGTCAAACTTTAACCTAAACCCAGTTTAGCTCAATGTTAGGTTTTGCATTAGTTTTGCCTTTGCCCCTTGTTTATATCTTTTTATCAGCCCTATTAAACGGCATGTTAATCCTACAGTTTTGTGCACTGTGCTCTTTGTGCACAGTGCACATAAATGGCTTCTTTCACTCCTCTTTCAAACCATCTTCTCTGTCCTAAATGTGAACATTGGTGTCCTTCACCCAAAGGGGTTTGTTTGGTTTCCAGTGTTTTCGTACACTAGAAACCAAGGGTTCCCACACGGGTATGTCCACCTTTCCAAAACCCAGAGAAAGCACATGAACCACTAAAGATGAATACCCAAGTGTTGGACCCCTCAGAGTGGTGGTGTGTTTACCCGAATGAGCTATAACATTACAGTCTTTTATGTGACAAGCCTTTGTTCTTTTTATATTAAATGTTAATATGCTGTGGAGTTGTCTGCTGAAAGATAATATTTCATCTCTTATTTTATTTTGTTTCGTGTGTTTAAAAATCCCCACTGTGACAGTGTTAGATGTTTTAGCCTTTGAGTCATTATTATCCATTCTCCTGCCAGCGAGGAGACAAACAGAAGACATTCTCTTGCTGCTTACTTTAGACATCATAGTTTGGTTTTCATGGACTGACTGAAAGGCCATGTGCACATATCCCAGAGTTAAGAAGAAATTATTTGTAACACAACATCAGCTGAAGTTGTCACGGTCCTGGGTTTGTTACCCAGTGTTTTGTGTTTTTGGGTGAAGTTTCATTCTTTGTATTATGGTTTTCTGTTGTACTATACTTAGTGTTCCTGATTTCTGTTCTGTTCCTGTGCCTCACCTTTCCTCCAGTCATGTTTCCATGCCCCAGTGTCTGCGCCTCTGTGTCTGTCTTGTACTTCCTGTTTTACTTTGACAATCGGTGTTCTGTGTCAATGCCCTCAGTTTTGCTCTCTTGCCCGCCTTGTCACATGTGATTAATCCCAGCCATGTTCCCACCTGTTCCCCATCCTCTCGTTGCCCTGCTTGTGTATTTTTACTGTGTTTCCCTCTTTTCCTTCCCCAATTGTCTGATTATCGTCCTGAATGTCATCCCAGGTGTTTTAGTGCCACCGGTTCCTAGTTTCAGATGTTTTGTATTATTGGTTTCTTTGTTGGTTTTCTTTGTATTTCACACCGTTAAGTTTAGCTGTTCAAGTTTACGTCTTTGTTAGTTTATCGTATTCAATTCAATTCAATTCAATTTTATTTATATAGCGCCAAATCACAACAAAAGTCGCCTCAAGGCGCTTTATATTGTACAGTAGATAGCACAATAATAAATACAGAGAAAAGGCCAACAATCATATCATATGACCCCCTATGAGCAAGCACTTTGGCGACAGTGGGAAGGAAAAACTCCCTTTTAACAGGAAGAAACCTCCGGCAGAACCAGGCTCAGGGAGGGGCGGCCATCTGCTGCGACCAGTTGGGGTGAAGAAGGAAAACAGGATGAAAGACATGCTGTGGAAGAGAGACAGAGATTAATAACAGATATGATTCGATGCAGAGAGGTCTATTAACACATAGTGAGTGAGAAGGTGACTGGAAAGGAAAAACTCAATGCATCATGGGAATCCCCGGCAGCCTACGTCTATTGCAGCATAACTAAGGGAGGATTCAGGGTCACCTGGTCCAGCCCTAACTATATGCTTTAGCAAAAAGGAAAGTTTTAAGCCTAATCTTAAAAGTAGAGATAGTGTCTGTCTCCCGAATCCAAACTGGAAGCTGGTTCCACAGAAGAGGGGCCTGAAAACTGAAGGCTCTCCCTCCCATTCTACTTTTAAATACCCTAGGAACAGCAAGTAGGCCTGCAGAGCGAGAGCGAAGTGCTCTAATAGGGTGATATGGTACTACAAGGTCATTAAGATAAGATGGGGCCTGATTATTTAAGACCTTGTAAGTGAGGAGCAGGATTTTGAATTCAATTCTGGATTTAACAGGAAGCCAATGAAGGGAAGCCAAAACAGGAGAAATATGCTCTCTCTTCCTAGTCCCTGTCAGGACTCTTGCTGCAGCATTTTGGATTAACTGAAGACTTTTCAGCGAGTTTTTAGGACATCCTGATAGTAATGAATTACAGTAGTCCAGCCTGGAAGTAATAAATGCATGAACTAGTTTTCCTGTCTTTTGTTTATAGTGTTTTTGTGAAGCCCAAATAAAGTTTATTTTGTTAAACCTGCACCTGTCTCTCTGTTGTCTGTAGTGACGGCCAAATGAAGCTTTCTGAAGCACTGAAGCTTGTTCTGAACACCGATTTATTGCTCAAAGCTTTTCAGCACAGTCCTCTCTGGTGACATCTGGTGGCCAAAAATATGGAGAGCAGCTTGAATCTACAAATTAAAAGGAACTGCTTCATTGTGATCTCCACTCTACAGAGTGTAGTTCACAATTCTGCCTGATATCGGGTCACCGTTGTGCGAATTGTTATGTTTATTTGTTTAATAAATAAATCTGATTAATAAACTTTCCTTGTTTAAACGTTCACCATGCTGTGGTCTTTCTTTGCTTGTGACTTCTTGATGTTGGTAAATGCAATAGATAAAAAACACATATAATATACACATAATGTACAACACATTATGGAGTATGCTTCTGCTGTGAGTTACTTATGCAATTAATCACTGGACAGCTGGTATGTTTATAAATAGGATATTAGGCCAGTGTCCTTCTACATACTTTGGCCTGGGTGTCGAACTTTTTGTGAACCAGAAAGGGGACGTCTTTCTGGTTTTGAACGTCTAAAGTATAACATGATGTATTTAAGGTAACCATTTTTCATTTTTATTTAAGAAAAGAATTTGTTCCACTGTGCGATGGCTGAGTGTCTTTTCTTGTAGATAATTTCACCGACCTCAGAGAAAATCCTCTCACATGAACAGAAGACGCTGGTGTGCAGAAACTGTAGAGATGCAGGTGTACGGTCTTCCTGGGTCCCACAGACTATCAGATAAAAAGAATAAACACATTGAATTGCTGCACATTTTGTAGAATAACATTTTAAGATTATTTAAAAAAATACTTTTTTTTTTTTCATTTTGTTAAACTCAAATCAAATAGAAATGTTTTAAAGTTATTTAATGATATTTATATTATCAAAAGCAGATTTTTGTTTTGTTCAGACATTTTAGGTTTTTCACATTTTCAGATAAATCAAACACACAAAATAAAAGCGAACAACAAGAACACAAAGCTGGCAAACCCACCTGACTGACCAAAGTCAACTCAAAATACTCCCACACGACAGAATCTTTTTCTCACTGGCTCCATAGCTCCCAGTAGAATGATCAGTGGTTTGCTATCTGTCACCATGAAAACTCTCCACAAATCCCGGGAATGATTCACTTCCCTATAAACCACTTAATCACTTATGTTCTAAATGAAGCTCCGGACGTCAATGATCACGTGACTCTGGCCAAACTAATCAAGCCTCAACACAGTGCTTCTGAAGCAGTGTGTTGGTTTTTCTGACACACGCACCAAAGCGTCAGCTTCAAGCGGGCCACCTCTAGTTATCTGCATTTGGATCCACATTATTCTCTCCACACGGTCTCATTTTTTTCCATTTCAATACTGATCACAAGTTAAAGGAAACAAATATTCAGATTTCACAATATTCTCTCAGTGGAAGTTTTGGTTATTGTTAGAGCAAGTTAAGGTTGCACGGTAGATGTGATGATGAGGATGATGTTCTGAAGCTGTTAAGAAAGTGCTCCAGTCCATAAAAAACTCCGTGAATGGTATTCAGGGCCATCGATCAATGGTGATGATAATTTGCATATCAAGGAACTAACCTCACAAACCATTGTTGACCCAGTGAGCTGGTTTCAGTCAGAAGACTGAAGTTGATCCTGTTCATCTGGACGTTTTCAGTGGGAGAAACGTTTGGTTACTCAACCAAGGGACTTCTTCATTATCAGCTTACTGCAGGTTTCTAACCTTATAAACAGGACATTTGCACAATAACTGAAACCAGCCCACTGAATGAACAATGGACTGGGAGGTCAGAAATGTTTCTCCCACTGAAAATGCTACATCCAGATGCACACAATCAACCTTTTGGGATATAACTAATTACTTTTTCAAAGTAACTTGTGCAACACTGGTGGCAGCAGGTCGCAGGTAAGGGATTTTGTACACGTGTTCATTGAGTACATGTTAGGTAAAGTAGCACAGACACAATATTACTGTTAAAGATGGAGTAAACTAGCAGTTAATTTTATGTAGACTTCTTCTTAATTTTCACCCGCCTCTCTGTCCTTTCTGGAAACCAGGCTTCTTTTTAAGCATCATCACCTTCATCATGTTCTTCCTGCTGATCAACTACTTCAAAATTAAAGCCACTGACGTCTCTCTAATTTTTTATTTTTTTTAAAAGAGACTTTCAAAATAATCTTTTATTTTGAAAGTGTCATATGAGGCCCGGTTGGTTCAGATTCGCTTCCGGTGTAAATCGAAAAAAGACTTCGTTGTTGTGAGTCAGCGGAGAGTCGGAGGATGTGTCCGCAGAGTTAGTTCAGAGAGATTAAAGGCGATCAGCTGGATTTCCTTCATGATGAAGATGAATATGAAGACACGTGTGCTGTTTGTGATCCTCGCTGTCGGTAAGATTCCCGTCCTTTGTCACCGCGGACACTCACGGGAGAGGAGCTGGGAGCTAACGAGGCTTAAAAAGTTCTTGGGCATCTATGTCGCACAGTACGGTAAACAAGGGAGATTTTGTGGCGCATTTAAGTGCACCCCGTAAACCTAGACATCTGTGGAGGTTTACTGACAGTACCTGTAGTTGTTGATTTTTTTTTTGTTTCTGTTTAATGATTTTAGAACATATATCTTTACCTTAACCTGCTACAGCACAATTTCCAGTTAATCAAAGTTGTGAGTGGGACAAAGAGTGGTTATAATTATTAGTATTATCATAAATGTTTGTGAGTGTTGTCCTTTTACCAGAGTTACAGTCGGAAGAGACGCTTTCCTGCTAAACTTACTTACGAGCTGTACTTATACGCACCATGAATTCCCCGTTTGCGTCCACACTGGGAGCCGTAAATACGAATGTAAACGAGCAAGTATTTTTAACGCGCCGCAATTGCGACCGCGCCTTGTTTCTCTGATCATATCTGCACACATGTCACCAACGCGCGAGGCTCGCATTAGCTTACATACACACACTGCTGTCTGTGTAACACACAAAGCTGCTCTTGGTGATTTACATTATGTCCTGTGGGCGCCATGTTTGGGCGGAACTTGCAGTGTGATTGTGTGTCAGGAAGCTGAAGGAGTTGCTGGAGCTGCTAGTGTGTGTGTGTCTGTTTGACCTGCTGACCTCAGCAGCTCCTGCCTAGTGCTGGGCGATATGGAAAAAATATTTATCACGATATGAATCATTTTATATCACGATAACGATATATATCACGATATACCACCTGACCTGTGGTCATCTGGAAAGTATGCAGTCTTTAAACAGCGAGTGGAGAGGGTGCAGTCTTTGTTTTGAGTTGCTGTAAAGCATGTCGCAAATCCGGGTGCATGTAAAGCAGCACCATGTTGCAAAACCACAAGACAGTTTCTTTCAAGTCAAGTCAAGCTTTATTGTCACTTCAATCATATACAGTTTGTACACAGTGAAGCGAAACAACGTTCCTCCAGGGCCAAGGTGCTACATGCAACATAAATAAACAGAAAATACTAAACTAGCTAACTAGTGACAAGACAGACTGATCTAACATAAATTAACAAAAACTATCTAACTATCTAGGTAGTGCAAAAAAGTGTGGAAAAATATAATTTTTTATACTTTATTTTCTCTTGTTAAGAGTATGTATAGTGAGAAGACAACACTAATATATTTGCTATTTGACCCTTTAAGACTAGGGCATCTAGGTATCGTCACTGATTTCTAGAATCGATTCAATTCCGATTCACAAGGTCCCGAATCGATTCGATCCACGATTCGATTTAATTCGATTTGAATCTGGGAAATTTTGACAGTCAGAAATATTATAATTCAGATCAGTACATTTACATATTGTATCAATAAAAAGGAAGCTGACACACGCAAGACTTTATGAAAGGTGCATCACAGCAAAGTGTCAGAGTAGCTGAAGTTAAAACACAGAAAAACATGAAGGTGATTTTCCTGGCCTGGGATTTTATAAAAAATATTCTGCAGTACATCAAAAACGAAAGAAACTCATTAATCAACATATGAACATTTCCTCTGACATTAGTGGTTTTATTGGAGACACGGCTGAGCATTTTGCATAATTTTAAAAAGTTTAAATTTGTTCAGTATTGAACGGCATAAATTAGGCTTTCTTTTCGGAAGTAAGTAAAAGGGAAAAAAACAGCGGCCGACGGCGCTGTAAACAACGGTAGAGAGAGAGAGAGAGATGCATCGTTTTGGAGGCAAAACCGTAAAAGTCAATTCATTCAAGTGAATTCATGACGATGTTTATGTGAAGCGTAGTTTGGATCTTCTTTTGCTGCTGTTTCGGTCAATATTGTTTGGAGAGAGATCAAACTAACAGCTTTAGAAACAGCACAAAAACGGCGTGAACACACAGCACGGACCCGCCGACATCTCACTGATTCTGATCCGCGCTGTGTGTTTACGTCTTTGTGCAGAATCCGTGTTCCTCCTCTCATTTACTGTCTTAGCTGTTTGGTGGTTGTTGAAATTTTGTGAGGTTTCACAGATTTTGGCATTTCTGGTAAAATAAATTTATATTAAAAAATCGATTCTGGATTTTAATGAATCGATTTTACATTTTACATTTTAATCGATTTTAAAACCCACCCCTACTCCAGATGTTCCAGCAGACAGAACATCTGCAGGTGTAACAGATGTGGGTGCATAGTTTACTGAGTCTACACAGCGACACAGACAGCTTCCTGTCCTGGAGATGTTTCAAATTCCCATCCCAGCACACACACACACACACACACACACAGAAGACTTTATTAAACATTTAAATTAATATAAAAATAATAATTAAATAAAAAATAAATAATAATAAAAATAATATATAAATAATAAATAAATATTAATTGATGATGCTGATCAGCACAGACGTGTTCACTCAGTCTTGCTGATAAACTCACATTTATTCATTTTTTTAGTCTCATGTTTCTCCTCACATCTCCTCCTCTCAGCCGCACACTGAGCTGCAGGTAACTGTTCACCTGATCACACTGTCAGGTTACCATGGAAACCACACTGATTAAACTTGTGTTTGTGTCCTCAGTGTCCCAGCATGCATCAGGGGTGGAGGTGTATGAGGGGGAGGAGTCTGTCCTGCTGCCCTGTAAGCTTGTTGTTCCTGAGGATCATGCAGTCGTGTGGAAACGTGAAGATCTGACTTCTTTCATCGTTCACACCATCGTGGAGGGAAAAGATGATCTTATCAACCAAAACCCTCGTTATGGCAACCGAACATCAATGAGAGCCCTGCAGACTGGAGACCTCAGCCTCACTCTGAGGAACCCCACGTTCACCGACAGTGGGACCTACACCTGTGCCACCCGCATCCATGGAGTGGACAAGGAGAGGACTGAAGTCCAACTGAAGGTCAAAGGTCAGTGCTGCAGGTTCAGGTCAAAGGTCACACTGAATCATATCACACACATTCAGAAAGATAAAGTTCAGTAACATGAAATATTCCACGTATGTAAACACGTTCAGTTACACAGAAGAGACTTAAGCAAGTTTGTGTTTCCATGGAAACCTGAACAAGTGTATCATTGTTGTAGCTCTCTGTGACATCACCATCCGCCTGTAACACAAGGTGGATGCTTATGAACAGTCTGTGTGACCTCGTTAGTCACAGAGCTTCAGACCCCTCACTCCAGCTGTGCATCTGACCCTGATGAGGTCAAAGGTCAGGTCCAGAGTCACAGACAGACGACGTTTGTGCTGCTTCATGTTCTGTTTAGTGATGAAGAACCATCACCATCCCAACCATCACCTCACACTGACTCATTATTGATCAACAGCACAGACGCTGGTCACTGACTGATTAAACAGGTCTGTGGTTCAGCAGTGCTCAGCTAGAAGGTCAAATAGAAGAACATGATCAGAGGTCAGAGGTCATACAGGATGATGTTCTTCTTTGTGTTCCTTACAGAACGTCCTGTCTGGCCCAAAGTCCTCCCAGCTGTCCTGGTTCCTGTCCTTCTCCTCGGTGCTGTCATTATTTTCCTCCTGTATCGTGTGACACAAAGAGAGAAGCTCATGACAGGTGAGTCTGTGTGTGACTGACATTCACTCTGCTGTGGACTGCAACTAGTCTGTGACCTTTGACCTCCACACATGAACACACACACACCTGTCAGCTCCTGTACGTCCAATCAGCCTGAATGACATCATCAAACAGTAGCTGATTGGCTGTTAGGTGGAGGTGATGTGGTAGTCAGGTCCAACCAACAGCAGCATTAGTCTGTGGTTCAGATGCATGAGCTACTGTTTCCATGGACACAACCCCTGATGTTTCAAAATAAAAGCACAGCCGGAGTAAAACCAAACCTGCATTATTGTTTCAGTTAAATTATTATAAATTATTTATTTTTATCAGATTACAAACTGAAATCATTTGTCAGTTTATTACTATTATGATATGAAATTAATGAATGATGACATGATGGTGAGCTGAGGTGTTTCCATGGTAACAGGCTGATTATTTGATGGTCACAGGTGGAGAAGCTGATGGAGGCTGAATGAATCTAACAGCTGGTTAACCTGTTACCTGTGCTGTGGTTCAGTCTGTCCCTGTGCTCTGTCCCACAGAGGCTCAGCTGACACCACTGGAGGTGATGGAGGGGGCGCCGTCTGTCCTGCTGCCCTACACACACACATGCTGTCTGGGTGAGGTCGTCAAAGTGGAGTGGATCTTTGTGACGGATGAAAACAAGAAGGTGTTTGTGTTTGAGAACGGTCAGATCAAACATGACCAACAACATAGAGATTACAGAGAGCGCGCAGAGATGGAGTCATTCCCACCCAAGGAGAAGAAGACAGACCAGCTGAATTGGTCTGAAGTTGACCTCAGTCTGACCCTGAGGAACCCCGTCTGTGCAGATGGAGGAGTTTACCTCTGCATCATCCACGACAAGGCTGTGAACACCATGAAACTCAAGCTAGTGCCGCTCCTGGTCAAAGGTCAGTGTGAGAGAGTGTGAGCTGGCAGCAGCTGCTGATGGCTCACACATATTTATTTAAACAGTTTCTACATGAAATTTCATACTGATACCATTTACTGTGACAGTACTGACTGCAGGGATCATCTTTAACATGCTTAAACAGTCACAACCATCATCTGCACACACAGTGTGAGCCCAGAGGCATGCTGGGTAACTGTCATCCAGCAGTGAGCACCTCTGATCCACCAACACATGACAACAGGGTGACCTGAGCTTCAGTCTGAGGCTTCATTAGCTTCACTGCTGTGTTTCTCTCCTGCAGAGCCTCTGATGACGACCATTAGAGCTTCACTCGGGAGAGGCAACAGTGCGGCTTCCAAGCCTCTGCCTCCATTTCGTGTGTCTAAAGAGTAAGTCCAAGTTTGGCCCTGCTTTTGACTGAATAACTGATTCAACCTCTGTGAGTAAAGGGGGGGGGGTGCTAGTGTAATAAACACAGTTTAAAGAGGTAGAAATGTTGGTTGGATTATAGTATAAATAGAGATACGATGTGTAAATAAAATGCAATGTCCACGAGTTTAAAGAGCATAGTTATCCTCCAATCATGGTGGAGGTAGGGCGTGTTTGACAGCCTGTGGGTAAAAACTTCTGTTGAGTCTGTTTGTCTTCGTCCTGATGGACCTGTAACGTTTACCAGAGGAGGGGGGTGTCCAGGGAGTGAGGTGTCCTTGATGATGATGCTGGCTTTCTTCTGAAGTCTGCCAGTATAAATGATGAGCTGCTCAAAACATTTGGTGATTATGGTGTCAAAGCAACTGGACGATAGTCATTCAAGCAGCTGTGTTCTTCTTGGGCACTGCAACGATGGTGGCTGACTCAAAGCAGGACGGTCCTACAGACTGCAGCATGACTGTGCCACACACATCACACCATGAACACACCTTACCGCTGGCTTCCTGTGGATACAGGTGGCCTCTTCATGGTGAACCAGAGCAGGACTTAGGCATACACTAGCTTCTCTAAACACATACACTATATACATAAACTAGAGAGGGACCGAGCCGGTATTACCTATCAGTATTGGTCCAATCCTGACCTAAATTACTGAAAAAACGTAACACAATCCATTAAATATAGTGACCTTTGCATGTTGGAGCAGTGTGCATCACGTGATAGAGCGGCTGTTGTGTGCATGTCGGTGGTCTGGAGTTCGCAGCATCTGGAGCCTCGCTATGTGCTGCCAAACCAGGTGTTGTGCCAAGGTAGGCGTCCCCGACAAACTGTGCTCCCCCTGCGTTGTGAGCATTCACTAGGCATGGAGTGCGAATCCAGTTTGCTCCGCCTCCATTACAGACAGACGTGGCAGTAGTGATGTTTTAGTTTAAAAAGAAAGAGTTTAGACAGTTTGTAACTCTCAGTGATGCCAGTGTTCCTTTGACTTTGAAACCTGAAGCAGCTAATGACGTCAGACTCAACGATCAGATAGGAACTGACTCACTGCTGCCTCTACTGGACACCAGAGGACCTGCAGGTGCTGTTTAGACTCAGAGTCCAGAGCTCAGTCTGTGTCTGTCTGTCCACAGAAAGAAGAACGTTGGAGAATCTCATCCACTGAGCAGTCAGCCAGTCTGATGTGATGAAGCTGGAGATGATGAAGAGGAGGCTGTCTGTCAGCTCGTTCTTCTCCATGGATGTAAAACAGGAAGCTCAGTGTAAAAGCTGAAGCTGTCTCTCTCATGTATGAACTAAAGATGGAGCGTTGTCCTCTCAGTTTCTTCTTCTGTCTGCTGCAGACTCTGCATTGATCACATGATCCATCCGCTGTCTGCATGTTAGTGGATCAGCATCATGCATGTTCATGCAGCCCCTCTGTGATCTTCACACTGAGCATCATCATCATCCCACTGTCAGAGAGGACCAATCAGAGCTCAGATCTTGGCTGTGTCTGCAGACTGACCTCAGATCAGCTCAAAGCTGTGTGTAACATGTCCTCAGAGGTCAGCTGGATCTGCTCAGTGTGACGCTCTCAGAGGAACCTTTAACTTCACTCACACGTCCACCTGAGATCACAGGGAGGGTGGAGGTGTTCACCTGTGCTGCAGTGTTTTTAAATAAAGCTTCTTTAGACTGTGTGTGTTTGCGTGTCTCCAAACAGGACTGCAAGGTTTGGGCAACCTGCCTGACTCAATCAGGTGGGTTTTCCCAGCATCCCTCTGGGAAAAGGTCAAATACATATGAGAGATGCAAGTGGAGGGCGCGCACACACATACAGTGACCACTCTATCTGCAATATATGATGAGACTTATTTAAACGAATGTTTGGCAATTATTGCTATTGCGTGCAAAATGAAAGCACTGCGTTCTGTTTGTTTCATTTATTTTTTTGGTCTTTTATTTTGGAAAATCGTTTGGGAAGTAAGAGGTTTTAGTCAAACCCAGCTGAGGAGCTAATGTAATTTTGCCAGTGTGTAGAAGTGCACAGCAGCTCACGTGTAACACTTAGCAGTGTCATTGTTTTTCATTTAAACATAAAAATAAAAACTTTGTTGCTCAGACTCTGAATGTGTATTTTTATGTGAGCAAACATTTACTCTGACTCTCCTGGGGCCGCACATAGTGAGACGTCACTGCTGACAAAGCGTCTCAGCCCGCCCTCAGAAACTGGACTATCGTGAAGTGGCGCTCGTGCACCTTTGCTGCACACTAATAAAGTCCAGTTGCTGGAGGCAACTGAAGAAATGCTATTTGTGTTTTATTGATGGCTGTTTTTAAAAAATTATAAGCTTAACTTATAAATTTGAACATTAATGTAATGTAACGAACCATTAATTTAATCCCAAACCAAATGTTCAGAATATGCCTTCGCCACACCATCAACGGTCCCTTGAAGTTTGCTACCACACACACACAGCACATGATGTTGACATCTAAGGGATGGGTGTGGTTACTCAGATACAGGTGGTGTTAATAATTAAACTTCAACTTGGTCGAGAACAAAAATTCAATATTCAAATAGTGTTTGTGATAATATTTGTTGTAAATTCTGTAACTGTCTGTTTTAAATTAGCATGACATATATTCAGTGGTGACTTCATTAGCTACACCTGTTTGATTGCTCCCACTGGACTCTCCACCACTGATCCTTAGAACTGAAGAAGCTTCTCGGATGAGAGGTGAAACGTCTTCAAGCAACTCAAGAAGTCCAGACGCTTTTCTTTCCAAGCTCCTTAGTCTACGATGACCTGGATGACTGAGAACCTTCACAGACGCTTGTAGGCTTGTGAAATGGGACGGTCTAGCCTCCGTCGCACTGCCCAGGAAATGAAGGACGCATTTGTGGGCCACATTTTGAACAGCCTTTGAATTGGGACAGCCTTCGTCGCATCGCTGTGACATAATCAGCCTTAAAATGCAACCTTTAAGGCTGCAGAGCCTGAATGGGGATAAAACCAGTGGACATGGAAACACGAGACCTTCACGATAAAACAGGAAACGGAGGAACATGATACAGGAGTGGAGGAGAGGCAGATAAAAGGGAGCGAGAGCAGACATAACTCACACAAGAATTTTACACAAATTCTGAAAACACATCGTAGACACTGGTTTCAGTCAGGAATGAACTGGTTTCAGGTATGAACTGGTGTCGTGCTCTGACCTCAGGCCTTCCTCCTGTAGTTGATGAAACCAGCCAGAGGTAAGATCAGACCCAGGATCAGTCCTGAGGCTCCAATGGAGAGATTGTTTCTCTCTGACTCAGGTATGGACGGGTCTGAGGACACACAGGTGAAAGTCAGACAGGTGTGTAGATACAGACAGGTATTTACCCCAGTCAGTGATCAGAGGTGTCTCCAGGCTGCTGTTCTCCAACATACAGGAGATCTTCTTCTCTCCCCAACACAAATATCAGTGATTCTCTTACAACACTCTAAGAACTGGACCACTACTTTAACATCAAATACATGTAAAAAATAAAAATGATAAAAATAAGGATTCGGTTGAACCCAGTTTTATTTACACAGCACCAAATCACAACAACAGTCGCCCCAAGGTGCTTTATATTGTACAGTAGACACTACAACAATAATACATACAGAGAAAAACCCCAACAACCATTTGACCCCCTATGAGCAAGCACTTTGGTGACAGTGTGAAGGAAAAACTCCCTGCCACTGAGCTCTAATGGGGTGATATGGTACTACAAGGTCTTTAAGATAAGAACGGGCCTGATTATTTAAGACCTTGTATGCGAGGAGCAGGATTTTAAATCCTGGGTTTAACAGGGAGCCAATGAAGGGAAGCTAATACAGGAGCAATATGCCCAGGCTCATAGAAAACAAGTCTGGCCCAAATCCAGCAACAAGCTGGCACTTCTGACTGATTGGTGTCATGGCAGGGTGTATGTCAGCCAGATGTGGGCCAGATCTGGCAATGTTAGCACTATTTATGTCCCTATCTTACTATTTAAGTTAGAAGTTGCAATTCTATACTGCTATGGTAGCCAACGTTTGAAATGCAGATATGACAGGTTTGTCAGTGTACACTTTATTCAAAACCTAGTGAGGGTTTACTCATGTTTGCCACTGTACTGTGCCGCTGTAGCTCAGGAGGTAGAACAGGTCACCTACTGATCTGAAGCTTAGTGGTTCGATTCTTGGCTCCTCCAGTCGGCATGTCAGGTGTGTAAATGTAGTTAGACAGCACTCAGTTTAGAGAAAGTGTGTAATTGGGTGAATGTGGCATGTTATACAGAGCACTTTGAGTAATCTAGGAGTGTAAAAAAAAAGCACTGCATAAGAATCAGTCCATTCACTGTCTGAACAGAGTTTTGTCATGTTACTTTTGCACTATTATGCACATGTTCTTATTACATGGCTTGGTTAAGGTAGGCTGACATCTGGGGCCAGAGCTGAAACTGTTCTGGGCCAGAACAGGACAACCAGTGTGTCTGCAACTGGCTTTGTGTGGGCCACCTCTGGCAAACCAGATTTGGGCCACCAAAGGGCCGTCATTCTTTGCAGTATGTGGGCCATGTGTAAGGACATTGTGTGGGCCAGATCAATTTTGCTATGTGGGTATAGGAGAAATCTGCTCTCTCTTTCTGGTCCCTCTCAGGACTCTTGCTGCAGCATTTTGGATTAGCTGAAGGCTTTTCAGGGAGTTTTTTTGGACATACTGATAATAGTGAATTACAGTAGCGTTAAAGGACATGTCCTGGTCAAAAATGACTCCAAGGTTCCTCACAGCATTACTGGAGGCCAAGGTAATGCCATCCAGAGTAAGAGTTAGTCAAGACTGATGCTCCACACTTAGACCCAACTCACCTGGGTGTGTACTCCAGGTGGGAGTGAGCCTGGTAGTACCAGTCACCTTTGCCATCTCCTCAATGGTGACATCAGAGGTGACTTCCTGTCTATCTCTGAGTCAGCTCACATGGACTGATCAGAGGATCAGTATCTATCATTGCTTACTGTACGGATCAGTGATCAGTGTGTTGATTGGTCATTAGACTGATCAGTGTATTGGTGGTACCTGCTGTGCTGAGGCTGATGAAGAGGAGGCTGAGGCAGACGAAGGATGAAATTTTTTTCAATTCAATTCAATTCAAGTATTTATTGTCATTGTCAAGAACAATGAAATTGTGTTTGGAGCTTCTACAACAGATAATAATAAATACTAAATTCCCCTTAGACCCAAGTGTGACTATTTAACCCAGTGTGACTTCAGTGCAATGAGACGATCCTTAGCAAAAACATGAGAATATGACAGGTAATGTTCATGGGACATTCAGACAAAGACCTGAGAAATATGACAAAGTGCAACAGTGCAACCCGTTCAATTATTGTACTGTGAGATATGATAATTGTCTATTTTTCAGACCAGTTCACTGCTATTAATAAGTTGGATATGGTTATTGTCCGTGAGAGGGGGGGCAGAGAGGGGGGGGGGGGGGGCAGAGTTCAGGAGCCTCACAGCCTGTGGATACAGGCTGTTGGCCAATCTGGACGTTCTGGCCTGTATGGACCTGTACCTTCTCCCTGAGGGCAGCAGGTGGAAAAGGTGGTGCGCAGGGTGATGTTGGTCCCGCAGGATACTGTGCACCCTCCTCAGACAGCGAGTGGGGAAGATGTTGCTAATCTCTGGCAGAATCGTTCCAATAATTCTGCCAGCTTCTTTCACCACCCGCTGGAGTGCTTGCTGGTCGGCCTTGGTGCAGCTGGGGAACCACACTAGAAATCCATACGTCAGAACACTACTGATGGCACAGTTGTAGAAGTTCAACATCAGAGGTCTGGGAATGTGTGCGCTCCGCAGTCTCCTCAGGTAGTAGAGGCGCTGTTGGGCCTTCTGTACAGCTGAGGTGATGTGGTTGCCCCCGGACAAGTCCTCAGTCACAGTTACCCCCAAGAATTTAAAACTGCTCACGCTCTCCACCGCCTCACTGCCAATGAAGAGAGGCAGGTGGTTGTTGTGACCTTTCCTCCGGAAATCTACAATAATCTCCTTAGTCTTTTTGGTGTTTAAGACCAAGTTATTGTCGCGGCACCATGACTCTAGTTGTTGCACCTCTGTCCTGTAGTTTGTCTCATCGTTGTTGGATATGAGTCCGAGCACTGTGGTGTCGTCGGCAAACTTAACAATGAGATTGGACGCGCAGGAGGAAATACAGTCATGAGTGAAGAGAGTGTATAGCAGAGGGCTCAGAACACACCCCTGAGGGGCACCGGTGTTGACCACAAGGGTGGAAGAGGTGTTCTTACCCACTCTGACGCTCTGTCTACGGTTAGTGAGGAAGTCCACAATCCAGTTGCACAGGGAGGAGTTGAGTCCCAGTTGATGGAGTTTGGGACGGAGTTTGTATAGCCGGATGGTATTAAAAGCCGAGCTGTAGTCTATAAAGAGGAGCCGTGCATAGGTGTTCTTGTGCTCCAGGTGCTCCAGTAGTGTGTGCAGCACTGTGGCGATCGCGTCCTCAGTTGACCGGTTCTCCCTGTATGCAAACTGGTGCGGGTCCAGAGATGGTGGAAGGGCAGCTCTGATGTGTTTAATGACCAGTCTCTCCAGGCATTTGGCGGGAATGGGGGTGAGTGCCACAGGTCTGAAATCGTTCAGACATGTGACATTTGACTGTTTGGGGATGGGAACGATGGTTGCTGCTTTGAAACAGGATGGTACCAGTGAACAGGACAGCGAGGTGTTATATATAGAGGTGAAGATGTCCGCCAGGTCCGCAGCACAGTCTTTTAGCACCCGGCCCAGCACTCCATCTGGTCCGGCCGCCTTCCTCGTGTTAATGCTGCGGAACACACGCCTCAGCTCATGAGTGCTCAGGACTGGAGCAGGGTCGGTTGAGGTGAGTGGGGACAGGACAGGGTCAGTCGATGAAGCCATGTTCCTGAGTTCTCCTGACAAACTGACTCAGTCTGACTGAGAGCTGCTCAGAGGACAGGTCACATGACCACAGCATCATCTGTTACCAGGATGAACTCTGTGATACCTTCATCATCACAGAGTAACATTTAGGTCACAGAGACCATCCATTATTGTTATTATTTCAAATGTAGAGCAGCTTTACTTTGATGTTAAAGTGTGGAATCATACTGTATGACATGTGAATGCAACTACAGACTACATGAGAATACACATCTGTAAAATGTTCACTATCAAAAACGCCTGTGTGTGTTTGCAGCATCAGTCCAAACATCTGTCAGCTTTCTACCGACCTGATGCTGGAGCCGTCGTTACATTCAGGTTTATGTTTGTTTATTTTAAAAGTCCAAAAATGAAGTCAGAGCCAAACAGTTCCCTGAAATCATTCTGACCATGAGACGTATTTGTTCTAAGTGTCAGTGTTATTTGTTAATGTATCACAAAGGTTAACAGCAGCACTTGTTGTACAGGATCATGTTGCTACAGACAGGTGGAGACAGTTTTAGAGGATGGCTGAAGGATGTTCTCAGTGGAGATGAGAAGATCTGCAGGGAGCAGCAAACCCACGAACAGGATGAGCATCTGAACATGGACCAGAAGTCTCAGTGTGGAGCCATCAGACCTGCTCCTCTGATCTTCAGTTCTTGTGTCCTTTTCAGACGTCAGCCTCAGCCTTTCCTCCCGTCTCCCCTCATTAAGAACGTCTTCTGACAGCCGTCCTTCTTTGAGACACTTCTGATAAGGCTTCAGTGAACAGTATCAGCTTTCAGCTGTTGTGTCAGATCATTTAGATCCTGTTCACCTGCTGTGGAGTTTTTAGGCCTCACACTTCTGTCCAGCTTCCTCAGGTTTATAAGGACACTCTGACACAACACTGAGATATGCAGTTTTCAGCTAGCGGCTCTTTGGAAAATCAGCTTGTTGGGACAAAAATACTGTTTTATGTTAAACTGTGTTTTCTTAACAGATTCAACTAGAGAAAAGGGAACAGATGAAGTGTTTGCGTGACAGGCTGCTGGGAAGTAAGAGCCTACAAATACCATTTCAGACTGGTTCTTTGCTCAGTCTGTTATGTGCAGACACAACACTGGTCCATTTCACAAGTTTGGACAGTTTTGTCTTTGTTTACCTTCATAACATGTAGAGTGTTTTATATACTTGGATTTAGTTGTTTATAAAGAGTGTGTTGATGTGAAGCACTTAATTTCATAGATCAGACATCTTTCCACAATCACAGTGAAAAAATATTGGCTCTCCAGATAGATATGATGTTTTAAGAGATAAGATAGGATAAGATAAACTTTATTAATCCCTCGGGTGGATTCCTCTGGGAAATTCAGTTTCCCAATAGCACCAACAGAAGTTACGGCATCTGATCAGAATACCATATATACACATATATAAATACAGAGACACTAATCCCACAGAAATAAATATTTTTAGATGTAAAATATGACATGTTTACTGTATTTTCCACACTACAAGGCACACTTAAAATCCTTTAATTTTCTCAAAAATCGACAGTGCACCTTATGTATGAATTCTGGTTTTATGTGGTACATAAAAATCTGTCAAAAATGTTTTAGTAGGACTTTGGTAAGCTACAAAGCCGCACCGCTTGATAGATTGTCGGAGCGTTACGGCTACAGTACTCAGGAGCCTCACGGAGTAATCTGGGTCCAAAACTCCGTCCCCCTCAGGTCCCAAAGTCAAACGAGCGTTGCAGCATCCCTGAGAGTTAAAAACTGTCTAAATTCTTTCATCTTTAATAAAATGATCAGCGTTGCTGCTTTACCAGGTGTAACTATGAAGTTTAACATCCAGGCATCCATGAAAACAGATCACATCTTTATCACAGATGAGATCCTTTAAACAAGATTAAACAGATTTAAACAAATCCTCTCTAGCAGCACATTTCCTCAGAATCTCGTCTATTTTAGGAGCCATGCTTATAGGTAGAATTTGTGATAGGGTTTTGTAGGTCTGATTGCTCTTCATACATGCATTGTTATATTTGCAATCTGACACATGCATGTTACCTGTTCATCACTCCATGTTGTTGTTTTTTTGAAGGAGGGCAATACTGATCTAACTTTTGTCTCAAAGAACAAGTCTTTAATTGTAAAACCTCTGCCATGACTTCATCACCAGGTTTTAGGTACGTTAATATTCCAGAGTCCATTGTGATCAATTTGTCACTACATCAACCACCATATGCTGCAGACACAAACATGATTAGTCCACATGGTGCAACAGCAACCAAATATTAGACTAGATTGTGTGAATAACAATGGCTGTATGATTCCCCTCTGAAACACAGATTTCTGTAAAAGCATCTCACAGTCATGTAGTATTCATTCCACTGTGTGTGGACTGAGTGCAGATGTGGCTCAGGGGGTTGTGTGGAGATGCTGGACTGGTCTAAGATGACCGCAGGTTCCACTGCACAAAAATATCATCAGATGTACACTCAAATAAAATGTTAGCATAAGAGAAAGTGTCAAGTGTCACTTGGCTTATTACATATTTAAGGAAAATTTCTTATTCCACTCTCTCACACACCTGCAAATTCATGAATCTCAACATCAAATGTTCCCCCCAAAATTTGTCAGTTTTATTAAATCGTCGTAGATTTTAGTTTTCATTCTAAAATGAAAATTTTTTTAAAATGTTGGTACGTTTGCAAAGGTTGCATTAATGTTTTTACTTGAGTTTACATCAAGATGAAATGAAGCTCTGTGGGCTTTTTATTGATCAAATAAAAGGAACAAACAAAAACTCTCTTCAGAGGGTTTTTGATACTTACCACGCTAGTTTCCAATCCTCCCTCTATGGCACAGAGTGCAGGGGCACTGGGCACAGCAGGCCTCTCCCAGTTATTGATGCTCAAGGCAAAATGTTTCAAATACTTTTTACCATTTCCTGGAATTATTGCGGCAGCTGACAACAGCACATGTTAAACCTCGCGCCTCGGTTCTCACACACATGCTTCTGATCAGGCTCGTCAGGGGAGCTACTTAACAGAGCGATGGAGCTTCCTCCGGCACAGGATCGTTGAGTTAGACTCCATGTCAGTGTCTCAAGTACTGTTTAGTGTATGCCTGCTGGAGTTGGTGCCGTAACGGCTGCGTCTATGGTTTTTTCCTCAGGAGGAGAGCGGAACACAGGACAGCAGGACGCACGGGGTGTGCGTAGGCACAGGGGCAGAGAGCACGGGATACCAGCACTTGGGAGAAGGCACTACACAGGAGTTGAGGGAGCACATTGGAGATTTATTGTGTGGTGTACCTTTACCCCACTGTAAATAAATGCACTGCTCATTGCACTAAGTCCAGCGTTTGGCCCCTTTCTCCAACATCCCCACTGCTTGCCCTGGCAAACCGTGACAGTATTCGAACGTTGTTACTTTTCGCCTCTGGCCACAGGTTTACTGTACCTCAGAAAGTGGTCACTGTGTGCCTAATAAAGTGTCAGCCATGTTAAATGTGTTTCCCACAGACACAGAGCTGTGTTTTTAGGTCATTACTAGTCACTATGTGTATTGATCTACAATATTTTTTTTTTACCACAGTGAAGTGTTTGTAGTTAAATCTTTGTAAATATAAATCAAATACTCAAGGATCAGAGTTACCTGCCTTCTTCACATATTTAAGTTTGTAGTAGCACAGTCAGAGATGCTGCTGTTGTTCATTTGAATGTTTTTAACTTTGTATGCTAACCAACAGCAGTCACAGTTTAATGTTTCTTGTTCTATTTTGATGGAATAAATAATGTAACATGAATGAATTTCTGCTTCCCTGTATTCATTGAGTTGTCAGTAATGTGATAATAACTCAGACTGGAAGTAATCTTAATGACAAATGAGTTTAAGACTTTCAGAGGACAGAAGGAGACTGACAGGTGACTCAGTGATGTCAGCAGAACCGTTCAGTGCATGAGGACCAGAGTGTTTGTGGATGCAGGTTTCTTTTCTCATTTATTAATCACATATTTAATCATATCACATTAGTTACAGTAATATCACTTTCTCACTTTACCATAGTAAGAGCACTCCTGTCACCAGTTTACATGCATGTGGACAGTTAACACAGTGAGGCTGTTGTAATGGGAGACATTGAACAGACCTGAGATGGTCCTGGTGTTTCACTGGGACGCTCTCTCCACATTGCAGTGTGTTTCTTAAACCCACTTCAAGCTCACTGGGTGTGTTGCAGGTTACTGTTAAATTTTCCATAACAGGAAATACACTGGTCCCTTAATAGTTTCAAGATGAAATATTCAAACACAAATATATGGTCCACTGTTTGTGTGACTGAGGCAGAAATGTCTCTGTGTGCATGTGGAGACATCTGCTGTTAATCAGAACATGACAGGTTACAGGTGACATTAAGAACATTTATCAGCCTCATCAGCTTCCTCTCTATCAGCTCTGCAGTATTTTTAGCCTCCCATCTCCCCTCTGCACCACTCCTTCTTTCTGTGGTTTCCTGCTGATCTGAGGACAGCTGTCCTTATTTTAACTGTGAGTTTCGGCTCTGTGGGCTCTCCTGGTTCCTCTTCAGACTGTGACAGACGTCAGGGATTAAACATGATTATATTTAACATCAGTTTAACAGGGAATCATAGCTGAGTTCATCACACACGTCTTTAAAACACTTCTGTTGATCCATAAAGGGCTGTGAGGTCACTAACAAACATATCTGTGGTTTCTCCACACTGACCTCACACCTCCCAGCTCCTGATTGGTCACTTCAGTCACATGTCAGAGTAAAGGCCCTGTCTCTTAGCCCTGTGTCTCCATCGAGCTGTTTATTATAAGTAAAATGTGTTTATGTGGCACTTTTCACAGATAAAAATCACAAAGTGCTTCACAATAAAACCACAATAAAGCCTCAGTGCCTGAAAAGCCAACAGTGGGACCAACAGTGACCTCTGACCTGCAGACCTGAGTGCTCGGGAACAAGCACGAGGTATCCACAGGTCAGAGACACACATTGTTCTGAGTCTGATGGCTCAGTGTTTATAATTTCATTATTGTTATCCTTTGTTTGGGTTAAATTCTTGTTATATATACACCTAGCTGATTATTATAGCTATAATAACTGCAAAGTATCTGTATTACATTTACAGTAACGTCTAAATAAATTAAATTATAAAAAATCCATTATTTAAGCACAGAATTTTTCGTTTTAATGACTCTTTTGGTCCTGCAGATATAACAGATTCTCATGTGTTGATGTAAATGAAGAGTCCTCTTCACACACTGAGGTTACACCACGTTCCAAATTATTATGTAAATTGTATTTAGGTGTTACACAGATTACATATGTTGTTTTTCAGTTAAACCCATGGATGGCATTGTGTGTCAGGACTCTTTGGGTCACTGACATCAATCTCAGGCACCTGTGATCATTAGTTTGCCAGGCGAGCCCAATTAAAGGATAAACTACTAATAAGGATGTTCCACATTATTAAGCACACCACCATTTTCAAGCCATGTGGGAAAGAAAAATTATCTCTCTGCTGCATGAAATAATTGAATGCCTTGGACAAGGAATGAAAACCTTGTCCAAGCGTGATCACCATAATGTTAAGAGATTTGTGGTTGAGTCAGAGCACACACGGGTTCGTGCAGATAAGGGCACAAAGAGGAAGGTTTCTGGCAGACAAATACATCAGATTAACAGAGCAGCTGCTATAAGGCCATTACAAAGCAGCAAACATATTTGAAGCTGCTGGTGCTTCTGGAGCCCTGCAAATATCAAGGTGAAGGATCTTCCAGAGACTTGCTGTTGTGCATAAACCTTCTATTGGGCCACCCCTAACCAATGCACACAAGCAGAAACTGCTGCAGTGGGCCCAGAACTACATAAGGACCAGATTTCAAATTGTCTTGGCCACTGATGAGTGCATAGCAACCCTGTATGGTCCAGATGGATGCAGTGGTGGATGGCCACCATGTCCCAACAAGGCTGCGACATCAGCAGAGAGGTGGTGTAGTCTTGTTTTGGCTGGTCAGCCCCTTTAGGCTCCCTGAAGGTGTGAAAATGACCTCTGCAAAGTATGTGGAGTTTCTGACTGAACACATTCTTCCATGGTAGAAAAAGAAGAACCGTGCTTTCCGCAACAAAGCCATCATCATGCAAGACAATGCACCATCTCATGCTACAAGGAATACCTCTGCATCACTGGCTGCTATCGGCTTAAAAGGAGAGGAACTCATGGTGTGGCCCCCATTCTTCGCTGACCTCAATCCCAGTGAGAACCTTTGGAGCATCCTCAAGCAAAACAATTATCACGGTGGGAGGCAGTTAACATCCAAACAACAGCTCTGGGAGGCTATTCTGACATCCTGCAAAGACATTCAAGAAGAAACTTTCAGTTTTTTCAGTAACATTGTAATTATCTATATGGTTGATGATTCGAAAATTATGCTGACTGTCATTTGAATCGACTATTTAGGAAAAACAGAAAAAAAAAATATAATTTGCATAATAACTTGGAAAGCGGTGTAATTTTGGAATTCTGTTTACATTTTACATGCTACTAAAGACAGCAACAACAACAATAGACACCACCCCACGATCCTGAGATGTCTACTTGCAATGAGCGGCTCCAACTGATAATGAATATAACTACAGGCTTGGAGGTCCGAACAGTCAGGTATAAAGAACACATTTTGTGTAATTATAACAATATGTAATTGATGGCACAGCAATCTGTCTCTAATATTTAATGAAATGTTCTGAAGATGCTAATAATTAGTCAATTTTGTATTAAAAAAGGTTATCTTATCTTATCTTATCTTATCTCATCTTATCTTATCTCATCTTAATGTGCTAATAATGAAAATGACACAGGGCCCTGAACACATCATGTGTTAACGCATTCATTCAGAGCCTGCAGTGACCACAGAAAAATGAGCATAAGAAAGTGTGCAGCTGATAAATAAGGGTCCACGTCCTTCATGCACACTGACAACAAGAACAGTGTTTATGAAGATAACAGAGGCAGCTTCAACAACGTCACATTTCATACAGCATCTCTAATCACAGCCTCAGAGGCCACAAAGTGAAGCAGACAGGTGCATGCAGGTGTAACCACGATAAAGTTCACATTTATCAGTGTTTACCTTTGTGTTTGTTCATGTTTATAGCAGCCGCTCTGTTAACTGAGCGTCATCATTTTAATGCTGTGGTGCTTCAGTACAGACCAATCATATAACACAGTGGTACAGGGAGACTCCTCTGTGTTTATCTGACAGAAGAACATCAGCAGACTCGAGGCTGGACCGCCTGACTTTAACAGGAATCTGTAGCCTCAGTCCTCCACACCAGCAGATGGCGCTAACGCACCGGTATCACGCCCTTTCACCTCCGACAGCGAAGAAGAAGTGGTGGAGTAAAAGAAGAAGAAAGGAACGCAGGGCTGGAGTTAGCAGGTGAGAAGTCTCTCTGTCCCGGTTCTGTACTCTCATTGGACGGTTCTGGTCGTGTTTCCGGTTCGGTCCGGTCCCCAGCAGCGCTCGGTTCCGGTTCTGGTTAGCTGCAGCTAGCTGCTCGTTAGCTCTTCGTGCTAACAGCTGTGTTAGCCTGTGTGCTGCTAGCTGTTAGCATCAGGCTGTCGTAAATAAGCTTCCATTATCGGACAGAGACGCCTGTCAGTCACACCTGAGCGTGGCGTGACTCCAGCCCGGTCACTGCACAGGTGAGAACACCTGTCACACCTGCAGCCTGATGACGACGACCGGCAAGGTCAGTCTGAGAGGCTCTGTTTGTTCTGGTCCCGGTCCAGATCAGGAGTTGGTTCCTCAAGGTGTTTCTGATGTTGGGGTAGATCAGTGTGTGAGCCTCTATAATCCAGATGTTTGTCACATGTGGACTCCAGCTGTAGAAGTGTGTGTGTCAGCGGGGAGCTGGTTCTGATTGGTCCAGGTGTTCTCCTCACAGTCATGTTCAATGTGGAGGAGTCCTCATGTTCATGTTGACTCCAGCACAGCCTGAGGGCCCTGCAGGAACCTCTGATGCAGACACGTCTGCACTTTAACCCTGTGAGGAGCGTTCAGTGTCAGAACCCTGCGATGGTTCCTCAGAGGTCTCTGATCATGCTCAGTGGCTCAGGTGAAGGATCCAGAACACCTGCTGCTCCTCCTCCATGGTTAGAGTAGGGATGGAAGCTGAATACAGATGTTTCCACACTGTGGAGCCTCTGAAGTGCAGATGTTAGAAACACGCTTTCTTCCACTTTAAACAGAAAATGTCGAGCATTGATGTCGTCCTCACTACAACATGTGACTCACACACTGCCCTGCCATAAAGGGAATACCTATACTGATGTGGTGTGCAGGTGTGGCTGCCTCCATTATGAAGATGTAGTGAGAGTCCTGAGCACTATTAAAAACACAGAGTTACAAAGAGTAAAAAGCCCCACACTGAACTACAGCCTCCTGCTGAGGCACTGCAGGTGGAGCTCACAGCTAAAGCTGATTCACTGCTTCTTTGTTTTATCATCAGGGTGTCATCGAGGTCTGTTGCCATGGACGACCATGCTGACGTGGCCATGGAGAACAAGACAGAGGTCCCGGCCTCTGACGCACCGTCCTCTCCTGACAAAGAGCAGGCGAAGCCCGCTGCGCGTCAGCCACACCGCCGCACATTAGGGAGGAGGGGCCAGAGAGCAAAGAGGCGGGGTCATATAGAGAAGAAGCGGGGTCAGAAATCGAAGAGGCGGGGCCAGGAGGACAAGAAGGAGGGCGTGACGGTGAAGAGGACGTGGAGCGGCGGGAAGCGCCGTTGGGACAAGAAGCATTACTGCGTGTTCTGCCGACGGCCACAGGTGAAGATCGCACGCCACCTGCTGAGGAAGCATGCCGACGAACAGGAAGTTCTGGCTGCCAGCACCCTGCCGACAGGCTCCAAAGAACGCCACCTGCTGCTGGAGCACCTGCGCTGCCGAGGCAACTATCTACACAACATCGAGGTCAGTTTGTGTGTCTTACTGGTGTGTCTGCTACAGGTCAGTTTACCTGTTTCTTTCAGGTGCCTTTAGTTGTTTGTGGGGCGGTCTGTGCAACTAAATTAGATGTACATTTTTCATAGCCCCTCCATGGACTACTGCCTTTGGCGGGTGCGCGCTTTGTGTCTACGTCTTTTTTTGTGTTTTGTCTCTCTCCAACCAAAATTGACTTAAACCATCGACAAAAGAAGATCCAAACTTCACATAAACATCGTCATGAATTCCCTCTTTGGGGACTTTGGCTGTTTTGCTTCCACCACGATAAAATCAGACTTCATGCACATCTCGCTCTCTCTCAGTGTACTTGAAGGACAGTTTCCCATCTAAAAAACTGACTTACGACAAGAAAGACTCATTTCTGCTGTTCAATACTGAAGAAATGTAAACTTCTTAAAATTCTGCAAAATTACAAAACCCTTGACTGAGTCTGTAATCAAACCTCTGTAACTTCGCTCTGCTTCACTTCAGCAGCATCAGGTAATGTTCAGATGTTGATTAATGACATGTGTATGTATATATATATATTTATAATAAATAATAATAATAATATAAATCAATAAAGTAAAGTAAGTAAACCAGATGGTGGACACCAGAGGTGAAGGGGACCATCAGGCTGAAGGAGGCGTATCAGGGATTGTTAGTCTGTGGTGCCTCAGAGGCAGCTAACAGGTACAGGCCAAATGAGACGTGGCTGAAGGTAAACCCCAGGTGTCTGAGCAGTTTGGAGAGGCTGTGGATAAAAACCTCAAAGAGGTTTGGACAAACTGTGATTCAGGAGGAGAAAGCAGTGCTCCACCTGCAGTGTGTATAGTTTAGGTTGAGTGCTGCTGACTTCAGCTGAGGACATAATCAGACAGTGGAAGGAATACTTCGACGACCTCCTGAATCCCACTGGGACATTCACCGTAAAGGAAGCAGAGTCTATATTAATATTGTCAAGGTGCTTAAAAGAGCTTGAAACTGTAACAGTATTTCATTCAGCATAAATAACTGTCTGATTGAATCTTTTTCTTATCAGAGAAACAAAATGAGTCTAAAAGTGTAAAATCAACATTTCTGCACCTCTGCCTCCTTTCACCGCTGCATATCTGTTTCAGTGTGTGACACTCACTGAAGTCACTGCAGTCATGACAAGGTCCAAATCCACCTGTCCCCCTCAAGGTGCTTTATATTGTACAGTAGATCGCACAATAATGGATACAGAGAAAAACCCAACAATCATATGACCCCCTATGAGCAAGCACTTTGGCGACAGTGGGAAGGAAAAACTCCCTTTTAACAGGAAGAAACCTCCGGCAGAACCAGGCTGAGGGAGGGGCGGCCATCTGCTGCGACCGGTTGGGGTGCTCAGTAAATAGTTTTCCAGATTGTTCACATTGCTAATTTTTAAAAATACTAATTTTTAAAATTATTATTATTTTGCTAGCTATCAAACTCACAGGATAAATGATTGAAATGCACTGAGTGTAATGCAATAAAGCAATGCTTTGCTTGTTTTCAAAATGTACAAGTTGTATTTGCATTTGCAAGTTTTGAAAATAATTTTATAGACCTGTGTGGTTTTTAAAGTTAAAAAGAAACTACTACTAGGATTTTATGTTTTTGTGTGATTTCAGGTCAGTTGTGTTACTACAGTATGTCAGTCAACACATATCTGTAAATTCAGACACGTGAGATTGAGCTGAAGAGAATGATACCAAACAAGGCAAAAAAAACATTTGAAGGTGAAATACAAGCTTTCTCTGAGAGGTGGCTCTCCTCTCCCTTAGAGATGGGGCGAGGATGCGCCCTGGACGCCTCCTGGTGAGGTGTTCTGGGCATGTCCCATCAGAAGACCCAGGACACAGTGGAGAGATTATATCTCTAAGCTGGCGTGGGAATGTCTTGGTGTTTCCCAGGGCAAGCTGGAGGAAGTAGCCAGGGAGAGGGAGGTCTGGGTTTGCCCCCAAGACTCGACCCCAGATAAGCAGAACAAAATGAATTACTGGATGTATTTATAGCAGCAAATCACATAAACAGTTGCCTCAACCTTTATAGTTTAACTTAAAGATGCTGCAATAACACCTGTGTTTACCTGTCTGTTACGGGTGAGGTTTTCTGTTCCTCACAGGTACATTTACTCCGCCTCCCTGTGTGTCCTCAGGTGATCCGGCAGGGCACTGGTGAGATTGTGCCATGGCGTCAGCCCTCTGAGGATGTGGATGCGAGGAACTACCTGCCATGCCCATTGTGTCTTGGATTTTTCCTTCGTGCTGACCTGTGGAAGCATCAGGTGTCGTGTCGCAAGAAGCTCGCTATTAACCCGTCCAAAGCCGAAGCGAACGCTGACCCCGCCAACGACGCCACCTCTGGTTCCACAAGTAAGTTGCCTTGTGATGTCACCAGAGAGGACATGCCTGAGGATTCCCTCGGTGAGACTGCAGAGACCGGGACCAAACAGCTTATGACCTCTGACCCAGGTGTCGATCAGAACACGACCTCTGACCCCGCTGTGAACCGAGCCAGGAAACGGACCAGAGTGCAGGCAGCAGCGTCGCGGCTCCTGCCCATCTCCAGTGGAGCGTCTGAGAGCTGCAGTGAAATCCTGCATCGCATGAACCAAGATAATGTGTCTTACGAGGTCAGCTCACCTGTGTCTGTGCACCTGTCCTAACACTACACTCTCTGACCTTTCTCTATGGTAACTGGCTCCTCTCTGCCTCCAGGTGAAGTCTGATTGGCTGATCTGTAAGTATGGCAACAAGCTGATGGGGAACCAGGATAGTGGTCAGAGGAGGTACGACTACGTAAGCCAAAAGCTCCGGGAACTTGGCAGGTTGCTCCTGGCTGCTAAATCCCTTGACTCCGGCGTCCAGAGCCTGCAGGACCTGCTGGCCCCAGGCCGCCTTAGCCTGGCGCTGTCCGCAGCCAGGAAGGCAGCGGGAAACAGGTGGAGCCGCCCTCCACTGGCAGTGAAAACAACACTAAAGACAGTCTGTGAGATTGCTATTGGAGAGAGCCTGCAGGATGGAGACTGGGAGGCTGCCGCCAAGACCACCGACTTCTACCACATGCTGGGCCGGGAGTGGGACAACCTGGGGCTGCAGAACCCAGATCCAGGTGAGACCACAGTCCAGCCGATCTTGCTTAGTTTAGCATCTTCAGTAACGTCCAGTAAAGTTTGGGTTAGGAAGAACCAGGATGTGACTGTAGTTTTGGATTTTCAGCTGGAGAAGTTTGGATACCAAAGTTTGTGTTACTGACCCAGTTTTTCTCCTTTTCCAGCTGCTACAGATGGAGGAACTAAACCAAAGAAACGACCTGTCCAAATAAGACTGGACAAGGACCTCAGACAAGAAGGTGAGTCGACACCTCGCCGCAGGTTAGGATCAGTTCCCAAACTTCTAACTTTATTGAACCAGTTGTTGGAGCTGTTTACCTGTCTGTTCCCACATTTGTTCACAGTTCTGTCAAAGAGCTCTAACAAACCAGTGACCTCTGCGATTCCACCTGAAGCCAGAATGCAGACATCTGTCTCAGGTGAGTCCACCTGGATTCATGTTACTACTTTAGCAGATTAGTCTGATCGTGCAGCGCTCCAATTCTGTTGGTTTTTCAGTCCCTGTGGCTCCCAGGAAGGTCCGACGGCGGCCCTGGTCCTCTGCAGAGAAAGAGGCCATCTGGAGGCAGTTAGGAGTCCATGTTCTGGTCCAGTCCGTACCAGGTAAGGAGGTCTGTCAGCGCTGTCTGGACTTGGAACCCGTCCTCAGGGGGCGGCACTGGAAGGACATCAAGAACCAGGTCCACAACCAAATCCAGAGCCAAAAGAAGCAGCAGTTCCACGCTCAGATGGAACTCGAGAAGAACCAGGATCACCAAGACCCGCTCCAGAACCAGAAAAAGCCAGAGCAGCAGCAGTACCAGGCTCCAGTCGATGAACAGGGAAAGGACCACCGTCTGAACCAGAAGAAACCACCATACCAGTCCCAGATGGATCAGCATGATCCGGATATTTCTCGGAATCAGAAGAGATCACAATACCACATCAACATACACCACCAGGCCCAGGATAGCATCCAGAACCAGAAGAAACAACAGGAGCACACCCAGCTGGATCACCAGGACTATCTACACAACCACAAGAAGCAGCTGTGTGCCCCTAGAGTGGACCACCAGGACCACAGCCAGGTGCATAAGAAGCAGCTGTATCAGATGGACCAGCAGGCCCAGCCCCTGCAGACCCTGGACCAGGAAACGTCTCT
Source organism: Pelmatolapia mariae (assembly GCF_036321145.2). Classification (NCBI taxonomy): domain Eukaryota; kingdom Metazoa; phylum Chordata; class Actinopteri; order Cichliformes; family Cichlidae; genus Pelmatolapia; species Pelmatolapia mariae. The sequence goes on along the minus strand of NC_086229.1, from coordinate 5,144,649 downwards.
TCTAACCATCGCACCCTACAGACCTGATGGGTCAAATCGAGCCCCTGGACATTTGCTGCTTGAGCGGGAGCACAACATTACAACCTACCCAGTTCTGCACAGACCACCAGGACCTCACTTGGACCAGCTGCTGCCCAGAATAGACTGGGCCGAGGATGCTGCAGCCCAGAACTATCCTATCAGCAGGCCACTGGGCAGGAACCTGCTACAGGATGTGCCGCCAGGAGGACCACCCCCTGACCCACAGTCGGGACATGTACACTTCTGACCGACCAGGACGAGCGATGGACGGTCCTGGTCCAGGTCTAGAGGACTTAATGATAGGTCGGCCCTTCTCAAAGGGTGCATATCAGATTTGGTAGTAAAAAGACCTTCTGCTTTTATGATAACACATGTAAACCTTTCTTAGAAGGTCCTTGAATTTCCTGTGTGAAATGAGTATTTGCCTCCTACAGGACTATATACCCCATACTATATACCCCCCTGTATGTTCTGGCAAGTCCAATGGGTCTGGTTCTGATATGTCAGTCTAGTCAGGAGATAAAACCTGGATCCTGGTTGAGGTGCTGTTAGATAGGTGAAACAGTTCAGCTGTGATGCACCTGAGTTATACCGACTACGTGCCAGTGCCTGATCTTATTATAAAAGGCGGCTACCAAAAACCAAAACCAGCACCTTAGTGGTCCAGTGTTGGAGCGTTTGAAGATACCTGTTCTGGGAGGAGCTCCTGCTGAAAGATTACGGATGGTAGTGTCAGTCATCAGATACTGTCTTCCACAATCGGAATTTACCGGAATTTCTTTCATATGAACCAGCCCACAGCTCCACGTCTTAAACCTGTAGAACTGTGGGCTGGTTCTCTGAAGGCACTGAGGCAGAACCAGCTCTGTGTTGGTGTGAAAGAGCTAATGAAGGGATCAAGGCCCTTTTCCCTCATTTAGTCATAAAGGTGTTTAAAGTTCTCTGTATGTTTAGCGTGTGGTTCTCCTCACACTCCTCTGTGTGATGAGCACTGGGGCACAACCCCTGACAGTGAGGCCAAACAGACTCCTCCAGGTGGTTCTAAACGGTTCCTGCAGGTCCCTGTGAGTCCTGCTCTGTGGTGGTCCTGTGATGGTACCACTGTATCCTCAAAAATAACAAGTTGTCATGTCACAGGTTTATTCCAAAATGGATGACATTCATTTTGACCTCAGTATTCTACACACAGTACTCCAAAAAGGGTTGCTTAAACTTCTTAAAAGCTTTATTAAAACATTAAAGAGAAAAATACAACACATGCACAGGTATTCTCAGCCCGATGTCTCTGTACATTCATCTTTTCCTTCAGAGAGTCCTTCAGAGGCCTTTGGGCAAACTCCAGGCGGGCTGTCGTAGCCTGGTTTCCTTACAGGGGTCCCCAATCCCAGTCCACGAGGGCCGGTGTCCCTGCAGGTTTCAGATGTGCGCTTGATCCATCACAGCTGATTTAAATGCGAATTACATTTTCAACATGCCTTGGGCCTGGTAATAAGCTAATCATGTGATTCAGGTGTGTTGACCCAGGGTGAGATCTAAAACCAGCAGGGACACTGGCCCTCGTGGACTGGGATTGGGGACCCCTGCTTTAGCACCTACTCGCCTGAGCCCGCCTTTGTTTGTGTCGTGTTCTATTACATTTGAGTTCCACCTCAATATGTGTGTGGTTGTCATAGGAACACAACCAAAATCCCATGTGTCTATGTGCCACAAACACAATGGAGGACATTGAGGCGATGGTATACCCGCTGCTTGGTCTGTGGGTGTTTGTCAGACTCGAGGGCCATGATGTCAGTTTGTATGTAACCATTTCCCTTGTTGCCGAGTTTCAGGAATGCCAGGTTTCATCTAACTCGTGATTCATCTAATGACACCTCTGGCTGGCCAGTCGGGGGCTTTTGATGTCACATTTTTAGACTGACTCTGCTCGGTTGGAAAGCCGGGCCAGCATTTACTAAAAAAGTACCTGGTACCAGGTACTACTGCCTGATGGAAAACCCTAGAAACTAGGTTGAGCTCAGCCGAGTAGGTACTAGATGGATCTGTGGCTCTATACAGTCCTGCCTACAGACCTGCCTCTGACTTTGTGCTCTGTCAGTTATGGGAGCTTATACAGACAGGTGTGTGCCTTTCCAAATAACAACCAGTCAGGTGAAAGGTGGACTCCAGGCGTGTTGTAGAAATATCTGACAGATGAACAGTGTGCACAGCTGAACAAACATGTGAGTGTCTGCGCTGAGAGTACTTCTGTCCATGTTATACTTCAGTTTTTTTTTTTCAGTGCATGTACAAGAATGCCAGCTGACTGTGTGCAGAGACTGTTTACTGTACTGTGTGCAGAGGTGAAGATGAATGTCATGTTGGAATAAGGCTGTAACGTGACAACACGAGGAACACTGAATGCTTCCAGGATGATGTGCAGAGATCATCTATGATGTTTCTGTGTCTCCTGCTCGTCTCCCTTTAATCTGTGTTCATCCACCCCTCAGTGTTTCGGCTGTCCTCTCCACGTCTTCGTGTCCCTGCAAGTTCACTTTATCACCACTAGATGGCAGACCTGTCTCTGTTTCTGGTCCCTGTTAGAGGATAAGAACATGTTACAGTCCAGACTGCGAGCTGCTGCTTTTTCCTCCACATGTCGCATTTCTGATGTCCTGTAGAGTCACTGATCCACAGGTGATCGATCCACAGCGGTGGCCTGCAGGAGGAACATCAGCTCAGACACTGAATGGCAGCAGGAGGCTCTGTGTGTGTTTAATGTGTAATAAAAGTGTCTGTAACTGTCTGTATCCTGTGATGGAGCCCTGTCACACTCGGCCCTTTTACTTCATTATATCTGTTTCAATAAACGAGTCCCCGCTCTGTGAAGGTTCAGACTCATGTTCTTCAGTCTGGAGGAGATTTCAGCAGCTCTGTACCTGTGCTTCTGTTTTTCTTCATGAGTTAAAGGTCAGATGTTTGGACAGGTTAAGATGATGTGCGGAGCAGATGGAGACACAGGCTTTTATTTATGCACAGGAAACGGAATTGTATTATTCATTATGATGAAGATGATGATGATGTGGCATTAAGAAACATGTAGAATAATCATGGTAAAACCAAGTTTACCACACAGACGAGGTCTGAGGTTGGACCTCAGCACGACTGTAATAGAAGAAAGTTGGGTCTAAGTCACTGCATCATAAACACATCATAAATAAGCTGTGTGTGTTAATAAACCAGAACATGAGGACCTGACTCTGCTGTACTGTGAAGTCAATCTGCAGATTACCTGAAGGTTAAAACACACCTGAGGTACTCACAGAGAGGATACCGCCAATCAGGAGGGCCGAACACAGACCACAAAGCACATGTTCCTGGTTTGTGATTGGCTGAGCGGTGAACAGCCGTCGTGTTTAAACAGTCTCGGGCTGTCTGGACTCAGACTTCCATCATCCTCTCAGCTGTCACACGGTTTAAAGTTAGTGCACTACTTCTGTACACATTTTAATGATCACTCGATAACTGGGACTTTAACTTTCCACAGTAACTAGTTAACACAACAAAACACACCTTTCAGCTTTTATTTTGAAAGTTTTTTTTGGAGTCCACGAATGTTCCTGTTTCTGAAAAGCTTTGGTTCAGCTTCTGTTGTTTAAAGGTGCTGTAGGCTGTTAATATACACATTTAACACATTTCACTGGTCTTCGTGCTGAACTTTGAGGATAGAAACAAAGTATCAACTGTATTGCAGTGGTATTGATCCGACACTAATACCAGCGTGGTGTCAATACTATCGATATGTGGATCGAGCTGCTTGCTCTATTAAAACCAGCATGATGTTTCATAAACACTCAGGCTGTGTCCTCAGACATACTCTGTTTCAGCTCTGTCATGTTTACTGAGCAGAGTGCATGATGGGATACAGCACTCAGCTGGCCGTGAGCTTTTAAACTGTACAGACTACTGTGATACTGGTGGAGGCTGAAGGCTCTGCAGTCATTGGGAGAAGGAGATCCAGCTGTTTTATCAGTCATATGATAATAACACGTTTGCTTTAAAGATAAAGCTTTCGTCTGCAGCTACATGCCGTCCCACATCTAGACTGGCCTTCAACACCCGTCTCTCCATCGCTTCCAGTCAGTCCAAAGTAATGCTGCTGCACGTCTTTTAACAGGTGCTAAAATACCACTACAGTTTGGCTAATTTATGTTTATGATTTGTTTTTACCTTTTTAAATGTTAAATATATTGTCTTTGCTTCAAATACGTCACAGTTACATTTTGGTCCCATAGCTGGCGTACTGCACTGGATCACACTGTAAGAACTGTTACTCAGATACAACTTTAAAGAAATAAGACAACATTTTAAAAACACTTTTTGTAAGTTTAGGGAACTAATTGGTATTGTGAGTGGGGAAAACTTAATCATTTTTTGACTGTAAGCTAAACACTGGATACAGTCTATGGCAAACATCTACAAACTGAGTAAAGCCAGTGTCAAAATGTAACTACATTAAATACATCACACTTCTGTAAAGTCGTAGTATTTAAAAGAAAAACTACAATTTTTGTTTGGATGAATCTGAGTTTATTGATTCTGACGAAATCAGCTGCTCTATGATTTATGACTACAAACACATATGTAGTCAGCATCATCATAACTAACACATACATGTATTTATGAACCTGTAGTATTTGTACACACAGTTTGTGTAAAATATCTGTGGGTAATATATCAGTAAAATTATATACTAACCTGTGGTATGTGTAGTATTTGTACTGTGACACGTCATTTCCTCAGGGATTACTAAAATATTCTGATTACAGTCCTCAGGTGTTTCTAATAAATTGGCCGTGCGTGATGACGTCTGCTCAGTCGATCGGCAGCTGGTTATGGTACACGTGAGTGACGTCACGGTCACGTTCCCCCTCACGGTCCGGTCCATGACGTCAGGGTCTGTCCCCGCAGAGGGCGGGGTCTCCTTGCGCCGCGATTGGCGAGCGGGGCGGTGACGTCAGCGGGCGCTGAAGGGGAGGAGTTTATCCCAGAGTGTCCGCGCGCTCCGTCAGCCGCATCCTCGTCACCAGGGACTTGGAGAGCCTCCATCATCACCTCGTCTTTCATCACCTCCATCACCTCCGTCAGCTCCATCATGTCCGGCTCTAAGGAGGACGACCGGAAGGGCTCGAGCGAGTGGCGGGAATTCTTCTGGAACCCGAGGACGCACGAGCTGCTGGGCCGGACCGCCGCCAGCTGGGGTCAGTATCATGGAGTCCGCGCGCGTGTCCGCGGATCGGTTTCGTGTGTTCACGGTATCTGTGCACGCGCACATCTGATTATTGACTCTGTGATCACACGGATCGATCCTGCTAACGGTCCGTTTATCAGCCACACTCTGATTATTGATTATCGGAGCAGAGGGCAGCCGGTTAATCGATAACTAAAGCGTGTGGTTTCCAAACTGTGGCGTGGGACCCTCAGGGCAGACGTGATGATGTTTTAGCTCTGAACTGATGTGTTGTATTGATTATAATCAATGACTGTTGGAGCTTTGTTAGCACTGGGTTTACCTGTGAACGCCTGCTGAGGACGGGACTAACACACCTGAGCTCCTGATGTCAGCAGGGTGCTCCCACCTGTCCAGGTGTACCTGCCTGTCACAGGTGACGTGGCTTGTTAGATTTGTCCTAGTGTCTGCTCCTGGTCTCACTCACAGCAGAGATCACACACAGAGTACACAGAGTACTTTATTTTTCTGGTGTGTGATAGTGTTTAAGATGAGACCGTTTATATGTTTATAGCACCACAGAACTCTGCACCTCGCCTCCCTTTGTCTTTCCACACGTGGGGAGGAGGTGCTGTGAATCTCATTGTTTACACTGCCTGAGCGTCTGCTTACCTGGATGCATTCAGGTGATCGTCCCAGGCTGTTTCTGATTGGATGAAAGCTCTGTTGGTCTGCACCTCGGCTGTCTTACATGTTTAAATCTGGTTTGTCCCAGACTGAGTCAGCTGTTTCCAGCTGTTTTCAGGTGTGTCTGTGAGCTCAGAGCTCCATCCTCAGGTGATCTGTTCCACGGTCCAATCAGCTCACTGTGTCACAGGTGGACTCAGAGATCAATACAGTCAGAGACTTCAGTTACTGATAATCGATGTGATCAAACATCAGGAGGAACGTCTGTCTGATTCTGTTACAGTGAAGGCTGATAACTGATAACCCTGATCAGCTCTGATCAGCTGACTCTCATGATGCCCAATACTGAAGCAGTGATGGTGGCGGCACTGCCTCTCTCTCTCTGAGTGAGAGTGATGCTCGCTCGCCCTCTGACAGCCATGTCCTGTATGAAGGTCACTCTTTAATGTGTGTGTGTCTGTGTGTGTGTGTGTGTGTGTGTGTGTGTGTTTGTGTTCAGATTACCATCCAATCAAACTCGTCTGTTTAATCCAGATTAAGACACACTCACACTCTCTCTCACACACAGACTCACACACGGGCAGATATGTTGGCTTTAGTGTGCTCCTGAGGACTCTTAAAGGGACAGTACAACATGTCACTGACTCAGATGGAGGTTGTAGTCACTCTACTGGTCACATGACCATAGTGGGTGGAGACAAAACATCCAGAATCAGGCAGTTAGACTCGGGAGACTTCAGAAGGTCGCTGGAGACGTTCTTGTTATGAATGATTTCAGCTGGTCCTTGAGGGGGTACCAGTGTTATAGAAGGTTCTAGATTGTTCTGAAAAGGAACAAGGTGTGTTTGGACAGAGCTGATGGAGTTTCTGTGGAAGGTCTGTAGGAAGGATGGAGGGGTGGTAGTGCTCTGGGTGGAACCCAGCGTGAGGACCAGTCACCTCAGCTTCATTCACACAGTACCGGTTCACAGCAGTGACACAGTGTTTCTCTGAGCTCCTGTCAGAGGTCAGAGGTCATAGTGAAGAAACACGTCTGCAAGACGTACACACAGCTCTGCTATCACTTCCAACATAAATGAAGACAGAAAACTAAACAGCAGTAAGGTTTGTAGGGTTACTGAAGTTGGGCTGGCTGGTATATAAAACTTCCCTTCATGTCTAAAATTTTAGACATGAAGGGAAGTTTAGAAAGTGACAGTGACAGTGATGTACAGTCTTGTTGTTATATGTATGATTTCTATTCATTTTACGTCATTTAAAAACTTTGGTTTTAAGCTTCAGATAATTATTTAATAACAGCCAGACATTTTAAATCAGAATAAGAAAGTATTTCTTTGTGCCCCCCTTTCCCTGTTAATGCCCTACCTGGCCCCCTGGCAAAACTTTGCTAGACCCGCCCCTGCACAGTTACCAGCTGTCAGCTACATAGAAAAAGGATCCTGGTTTTATTTGTCTCTCAGAAACAGTTCATAACTTCCCTTCAACTCATTCATGTCACCTAAAAGGTAAACCTGTTTCTCCATCACCTGTTCAGCTCTGATGATTCAGTAAGGACATCTCCTGGTTTCATCTTCATGTTTCCCTCTCACCAGATATACAAACCAATATCATGACCAGCAGCTTTACAGCTGTGGCTCCAGCAAACATCAGCTGATACTAGAAATTAATATTAAATAAATTCTAACAACAGCTGATCAAGCTTAAACAACCTGCTGTTGTTTAGTGCGACATCCGGCGGTTTCCTCTTTCTGGCGCAAAGTGGGCGATAAATAAACAAGAGAGAAAAGCCGATCAGCTGATCATTGATCAGTTTCATGATTGAAGTAGAAGCAGGAGAGAATGACAGGAGAAGAAGATGCAGATGTGCAGCGTAACGACAGAATAAATCCAGCTTTCTTTTCATTCTAGCTAAAGTCCGGGACAAACTGTGTTCCTTCTCAGCTCAACACGAAACGCGTAATAATTTCTCTGAATGCAGGACGATTCCGTTTGTATGGGACGGTTGGCAACTCCACTAACTAACCTTATGGATAAAATAAAGTTCACTATCAGTAACATCATAGCACCCACCCAGCTGTATAGAAACTCCGTCATGCTAGTTAGCACGCAGTACGAATTATTGTAACTGACAGTAAAAAGTCAGCACAACGAAAATAAACTCCACCTAAACTTGGTTTATATCTGACCCAGATAGACTGCAGGTCATAACTTCTTACCTGAAGTTCAGTTCACCTGACACTCGGACTGGCAGCCGCCTCGGGTCTCTGCTCCTCCTGCCTCCCCTTCCCTCATCCACCTGCTGGCCTCCACCACTTGTTAATTTTACTGAATCTGTGGAAGCTCCGCCATAGCCACCACCAAACAACTGAGTTACTTTTACACACCAGCCAGCATCTGGCCAAACCACCACCTCTCATTGTTTATACGGTTACAAAAAAAAAAATATATATATCATCGGGCCACCGAGCAAATGCCTGATGGTCAGTCCAGCTATGGTTGTGCGTGCCATCAGTTAACCCTTCGCGTGCCAACGGTGGCACGCGTGCCTAGGGTTGCCGACCCCTGGACACAGCTATGTTAGCATAACACAGTGAAGCTGGAGGATGAACGCTAACCTTTTTCCACTCAATAAAAGTTAGGATGGGAGTTCCTGACCAAACAACTGAGATAATCCATCCACAATAGAAAGTTAGTCATTAATATACTGCAACAACATGGGAACAGAGCAGCTGCGAGAGAATTCAGCATTAATGAATCAACGGTACAGAAGTGGAGGAAGCGCAGTTTTTGGCTTTCCTCATGTTCCGAAACGTGTTTTGTCTCTTTGCTTTTACTGTCACCCGGCATAATTTGCAGATGATGTTGCTTGCAGCCGCTGCAATGCTTTCAACCAAAACAGGTGCAGCTAGATGACACCATCAACATGCTCTATCGTGGTAGAGTGGTATAGTCAAAATCTACTGTTGGAAAGTTAGAGGTGTTGAAAGGCTGTCCCAACTTAACTTTTCTGTTTTGGAGGCAGTGAACACAGCATACAGTCGAGTTTTAATAGCTTACTTACAACTGGGCTTGTCTCGTACTCTGCACTGGCTGCAGTGGTTTCTTATTATATTTCAGAATCGCGTTTATTGGTGTATGTGCAATAGGGCTGCCACAAACGATTATTTTGATAGTCGACTAGTCACCGATTATTTTTGCGATTAGTCGACTAATCAGATCATGCATCCAATGGACGTAAAACGTACAGTTTATTGCACCAGCATGCATCTGCTCTTGTATAACTATCATTAGCTTACAGCTTTAAGTGTTTAAGGTATGTGCTAAACTAAAGACAAGATGATAGTTTATTAAATTTTAATGAAATTTTCAGACTGTTTTGGTGAAGTTTAATAAACTCCTTGCTATCTAAAATATAACAGGACACCTGAGTATATTCTCGAGCATCTCACACTTCTAATAATCAGCTGTCTGCTTGACGTTTATTCAGCTGTGTAAAAACTATAACTTTAATCTCAGCCAAACCGATTTACTCAGGAACAAATAAAATACTAAAAAAACCAAACAATAGCATTTTAAGTTATCTAATTGACTTATGTATGTTTAACCTGAGTAGCGAAAGACGGCGGTGGGTTTGAAAACAGTTTGCCGGGAGTCCGGTGTTCTCACGGGCGCTAGTGAGCCTTGCCCCGGCTAGCTATCGAGCTAGTGGGTAACAGACGTCTCCGAAAACGTCGGAGCGCTTTTGAAAATATGTGGTGTCTTGATAAACTGAGCAGATATTTGAGGTTTACACAGTTACATTCTCGCCTGAAAATATGTTAAAAGTTTATTTTGTGACCCAGAAAGAATAATAAGAGTAACATTAAAACTAACTAGCTGCCGCCATTGTTGGAAACTGAGCTGGGCTGCGCTATGAATTCTGGGACAGAGCTACTTCTTCTTCTTCGGGGTTTAACCGCAGCTGGCATCCTTGTACCTGCAGTGCTGCCATCTTCTGTTTCAGTCCGTTATTACACTCTTAAATCCTACTACTTATTCCTGCGTCTTTTGTGATCTTATAAAGCTTCAAACGACTCGTCGACTATTAAATCAGTCGTCGACGATTTTGATAGTCGACGTAATCGTGACTAGTCGACTAATCGTGGCAGCCCTAATGTGCAAACACATACAAGGAATTTGGTTCCGGTCCATGGTGTCTCTGAAGCACAACAATGTAAAACACAACAACATGTAAACGGCACCAACAAAATAATAATTCTATATACATAAAATACAGGATTACGGAAATGAATACGATAGAGTGTATATAAAGTACAATTGCAGTCTAGCAATGTGAAGCAGTGTGACAGGTCAACTGTTTAGGAGGGAGACACCATACCAGACTATGATGGACAGACTCAATGTCTGCAGTGTATATTTACTTTTTACTCTCCTTTTTCTCCCTCCCTTGCACTCACACACACATAACGGAAGGGGCAGCGCCACTCATTCTCCCTGCAGCACAGATTACACTACCTATGAGGCTACATTCTTCTGCGCTATGCCTGTAAAACTCTGCTCATATTGCATCCATATTAAATCATTTTTTGAATAATCATTTTTAAAAATGTTTCTTTACGTTCTCGATCACCCAGGGAAGCATAAGGAGCCAAGAAGGAGACCTGGATGTTCTGTCAGAGTTTCTTTATAACACACTGGGGACTGGCCTACTAAGGTGTGCTGCATCTGAAACTGGGTCAGCTCCACCAACTAGATACCTGAAAGAGGCAGGCGACAGGAAAGCAAGGCTAGCCCACTGGCTGTCACAGTGAACAAGTAAAACCTCTGTTGGAGTAGTGTTCCCGTAGCTGCACAGTGTGTTGAAGATGACAACAGTGGGTATATTGCATCCTTAAACGTAGCTACTGCACTTTCAGAAAGACATCTACTGTGATGAAATCAGTCATGGGGGACATACAGGACAGTGAGGACCTGTTTGTTCTCCACCAGCTCTCTGCCACTGTAGCATCAGGGTCACCTGCAAGTGTTCCCAGGTGTTTTGTCTGACGAGGAAATGAAGGCTCTCAGTGAGCGTTTGAGTCTCTCACCTCTTTGTTCTCTTAGTGTTGGATGATGGCAGCGAGCCTCTGAGTCTGCCATAGATATTGTCATGTGACCATCATAGCCCCTCTGAGGTCAGCTGGAATCAGACGATGGATGAAGAGGAACAGAGGCTGAGCAGATTACAGTACCTCCTCCTCCCCCTTACACCGATGACCTACTTCAGTATGAATGGAGGGGTGGGGGAGGGGCTAAGCACAAGAGGATTATAAAGATGACATTAGAGGAGGGGAGGGAACGGGGGGAGGGGCATGCTGTGCTCTGAGTAACCATGGTATCACCTCCCTCCACAGGGCTGATCCTGCTCTTCTACCTGATCTTCTACCTGTTTCTGGCGGGCATGTTCGCCTTCACCATGTATATCATGCTGCTCACGCTCGACGACTACAAGCCCACCTGGCAGGACCGGCTGGCCACTCCAGGTGAGGACACCACACCTACAACAGAGAGGGGTGGGGTTTATCAACAGAGATAATGAGGCTCAGCTGTGATTGGTTAGCGCTGACCTGCTTCCTGTTTCAGGGATGATGATTCGCCCAAAGGGAAACCAGCTGGAGATCACGTTCTCCACCTCAGACACCGAGAGCTGGGACGGCTTCGTCCACAATCTCAACTCCTTCCTGTCCCGTAAGAGCCCCGCCTTTTTTAATAACTTATCAATATAACTGAAAGGTTACCTGCCCACTTACCTGTCACACCTGTGTCTGTACCTATGTGTCTGCAGTGTACAACGACAGCTATCAGGTTCAGACCAACGATGAATGCACACCTGACGAGTACTTCATCCAAGAGGACAGCGGAGAGGTATGCCTGTCTGACCTACACATGTCTGTTTGACCTACACCTGTCTGCCTCACCTACACCTGTCTGACCCACACCTGTTTGACCTGCACCTGGCTCTCTCTGCAGGTGAGGAACAATCCCAAACGTTCCTGTCAGTTCAATCGGACGGTGTTGGAGGAGTGTTCGGGGGTTTCGGATCGCTTCTATGGTTACGACAAAGGACAGCCCTGCATCCTCATCAAACTGAACCGGGTATGACCTCTGACCCCCATGTTAAGCCGTTACACTCTAGTGTTACTGCAAAGTCCTTCCAGTCTGTAGGTTTCAGGAAGCGGCCAATCAAAAGAGACCTCAAACCCTCCAATGACATTCTCACGAGCTGTTCTTCTACCTGCTGCAGGTGATCGGGATGTTACCGGGGAAGGACAGACAGTCTCCTTATGTCACCTGTGCAGCAAAGGTCTGTAAACCTGTCTGTCTGTAAACTTGTCTGTCTTCCATTAAACCTGTCTGTCTGTCTGTGAACCTGTCTTCATCTCACCTGTGTCGTCTCCATCCTCAGAGGTACAGAGTGGGTGAAAATGAGTGGGTAAGACCAGCAGACCAGGAAGTAGATCATGATAGAGTCCCTTAGTGCCTCCATCACAGAATCACAGCAGAGTTACGTGTTAGTAACCTCCAGTTACAGGTTATTGAAGCTTACTGACGACCAATCAGAAGTATTGATCAGTGTGTTTGTGTGCAGAGGGAGGACAGCGACAAGATCGGACCTCTGGCTTATTATCCTCCTAATGGGACCTTCAACCTCATGTACTACCCGTATTACGGCAAGAAGGCCCAGGTACTCACTCAGTACTCAGTACACACTAAGGTACATGCTCAGTACACACAGAATACTGTACTAATACTGACATGCGATGCGTTTACTGTCTCAGGTGAACTACACTCAGCCTCTAGTGGCCGTGAAGTTCCTGAACGCCTCTCTGAACACTGACATCAACGTGGAGTGTAAAGTGACCTCCAACACGCTCGCCGCCGGCAGTGACAGGGACAAGTTCGCCGGACGCATCTCCTTCAAACTCCGAATCAACGACAAATAGACACACACACTGACACAGACACACACACAGAAACACACACAAACACGTGAAAGCTGCACTCATCCAGATGTTTCCACTTCCTGTCACAGCCTCACACTGACCAGCTGTATTTTATATTTCCATGTCGTGTTCACTGACCAAGGTCTTGATGCAATCACTGACCATGATGACGATGCGTTCACTGACCAGGGTCATGATGCGTTTACTGACCATGATTATGAAGCATTCAGTGACCATGATGATGATGATCGTGATGATGATCACTGACCAGGTCACGATGCATTTACTGACCATGATGACAATGCGTTCACTGACCAGGATCATGATGCGTTTACTGACCATGATTATGAAGATTTCACTGACCATGGCCACGATGCGTTTACTGACCTGATCGCGATGCGTTCGCTGACCATGGCCATGATACAGTTACTGACCATGATGACGATGCGTTCACTGACCAGGGTCATGATGCGTTTACTGACCATGATTATGAAGCATTCAGTGACCATGATGATGATGATGATCGTGATGATGATCACTGACCAGGTCATGATGCAATTACTGACCATGATGACAGTGCGTTCACTGACTGTTTAAAGTGTGGATTCCCTTGTAGTTGTAAACACCCAGTTTCTTTCTCTGATTGGACCCCTCGGTGCAGCTTTAACTCAGACACACCCATCCTCAAAACGACCAATCAGCACACACACATAGTCTGATGTCACTGCCACTGGAGGCCGGTGACAGGCCAGTGTTCACCTCCATGGTGGATCAGTCTGCATGAATCAAAGAGAGAATTATTGATCCCTTAATGTACACTTTATTGATTGTTTATTTATTTTTTTGTTTACAACGTGTTTGTTTACACTGACATTCTTTAAATAAGTCAGAGATGAGACATGTGAACACAGAAACACTCAGACATCAACTCTGATTCCCTGTCTGACGTCACCTTCTTTCACGGCTGTGTCATCAGAAAAAACGATCAGGACCAATCACAGTAATTAATGACCTCATAGTCACTGATCAATCAGCCAGTCTGGAGTCAGTTCTCAATTTTCTGATAATGAAGCACATCTTCTACATCATTCCCAGTCCAGAAACCACAAACCAGTTCACTAACTGGTTTGTCTTATCGGCCATGATAAATGTCTCCTCGTTTGTTGCCACGGAAACAGCTGAACTCACAGCCAATCGGAAGCTAGCTTTAGTTTCTATTCCCGCAGCTTTAGTGTGATGATGTCACCTCGTTTCTTCTTTTCCTTTTTGTGTGGCTGCAGCTGATTGGCTCCTTAGTTAGAAAATCAATTAGTGCTCACCTGGGTGAGTTAGGTTAGTTAACGAGGTAGGAAGTCGTTAATGTTTGCTTTTGTTTGTTATTTATTTGTTTGTATGTGTGTTTCTGTTTCCACCATGGGGCTGAGCATGACAACACACACACACATACAGTCAGTGTCCTCAGCTCCGTCGGGGAAACACCCCCACTTACCTGTACTCCTGTCCACCAATTGTCTTCCTTTAAAGAAAGGGCCTGGCCAATCAGAGGTTCCTGCTGTATGGTGTCATCTACTGTTACCTGCTTGTAACTGGTTGATTTCTCCTGCCTGAAAATGTCCTTGTGTTCAAACAGCACATTAAAAAAAGCAAGAAATTAAACAACAAAAAACTATTTATGTGTATTTCATTTGGGGGGGGGGGGGGGGGGGGGTGTCTCCTGGTTTGACCTGTGCAGTGATGTGTTCCTGAGGATGTTGTCATGGAGACAAGCATCTTCCCAGAGGATGGATGAGTTTTCTGTCAGTGCTGAGACTGTTTCATGTGTTTTACATAAGAGCCTCAGTTATATAAGAGCATGAGTTATAGACAGAGGTGCGCCGTGAGCCCTCTGCTGGTCACAGCCATGCATCACAACCAGACGGCCCATAATAACTACATGTCACTGTGACCATTCAACACTGCCACCTGCTGACAACCCTGCAGTACTGCGTCTTCACAAACAACAAACACTTTGATATAATGTTTTTAAGACAGTAGTGTATCCATGGTTACCATGACTGTGTAGCCAGGTACGATGTGAGTTAAACCTGAAGTTGACAGGGAAACCACACATCCTGTAGTCAAACAGGCTACACAAACAACTACCTGTAGTGAGTTATTAAAGGTGAGCCAGAATTGGAGGAGTGAGGGTCCATCTCCACGACATCAGGACAGCTACAGTATCTGAAGCTTGGATCAAACACAGAATAACTCATCGAGCCGTTATCAATGAAACAAGCTGATCGTTTAGAACCGTTTATTAAGTTCAACTTCACAAATCCAATAATTTTGACTTCCTTCTTTTCTGTTCAAATTTCTAAAACTACACGTACCATCTCTCTAGCTCTTGAATAAATCTTAAATACCTGCAGGACTCTGTTAAGGACATTCTATGACACTGTGGTAGCATCTGCTATTTTCTATGCAGTGGCCTGCTGGTGGAGTGGATACAGGGACAGGAGCAGGACTGACAAACTCGTTTGGAGGTCTAGCTCCATGATGGGATGTCCTCTGGAGTCTGTGGAGGTGGTTGGTGAGAGGAGGATGTTAATAAAGCTGACATCCATCATGAACAAACCACATCACCCACTGCATGAGTCTGTGAGTGTGCTGAGCAGCTCCTTTAGTCAGAAACTGAAACACCCTCGCTGCAGGAAGGAGCGCTTTCGCAGATCATTCATCCCAACAGCAGTTAGACTCTATAACTCCTCAATCATGATGTCATAAGTCACTGGACACTGTGAACATCCACGGTCACCACTTCATGCATAATGGACCTTCCATGTGTATGGACATGTGCAGGTATGTATATTTAGTGTCTACATGTCTATACATAGGAATAGTAGTGGTACAATAGTTATGTTAAGCTATATAGTTTATGTCCTGCATATTTCCACAACCATATCCATAATCACATACTGTGTATGCTACCGTTGTATATAGTGCATCACCTCACTTTATTTATGTATTATATATATTTACTTTTATTTCTTTGTATTTTCTTTGTATTTTTTGTATTTTTCCTTCTGATACCTGTGCCTGAGCTGAGGTAACACAAAAATTCTTATACCAATCACTCAAACTGTACCTGTAATACAAATACAAGTAAGGGTAGTGGAACTCCTGGTTTCTATTACAAAAGTAAAATAGAGAGAAACATGTTGATTCTGCATTTGAGACTGAACATTATTCATGGTTCTGGTATTAAAGGTATTAATATTAATGGGATTAATGGGATTACACAGCTTTAACTCAAATGACAGATGACTGTTTAAGAAGTACAGGTGGTTGGAGTGGTACTGATGGATGTAACTGATGACAATTTATTGTTAACAAACATGTTAGAATCTTAGTTTTATATTCTCAGGTGCAATCAGTAGTTAAATGGACATTACAGATATTTTGAATGTGTCTCATCCTCATATGACATTTGGTTCTAATTACAAGGTTTCTATTGAACGTGTGCTTGTTGGTCCATGAGACCAGGCTGCTGGGTGTAAACTTAGACTGTAAATTATCCAGGACAGAACATATTATTATGATTACTACTAGAATGTACAGTGATGTTGATGTACGAAAGTTTTGACCTAAATGATATTGTAAGGTAAATATCCAAAGAAAACAGAGAAAACTAAACAATCATATGACCCCCTATGAGCAAGTGCTTTGGAGACAGTGGGAAGGAAAACTCATGCTCATGGAGGGGCAGCCATAGTGAGCAGATGGTGGTTCCCACTTTGTGACTGTTGGTGTCACACCACATGAAACACTGGGGCTCTCACTTGGTGTTGGCTCTCTCTGCGTTAGAGTGTCCCTTCCTGTTCCTGTTACAACACACAGTGGTGTTTTTTTGTAGCTTACCTGCATTTCAATTTAATTAAAAACTTACAGAGAACTTCTTGTTTCGTAGTGTAATCCTCATGTGCTTCATCCGACGCAAACCTGCTGTTTACTCACTTGATAATTATATTTATCTTAGTTTATCTTTATCTTTAATTATATTTAGCTTAGCTTAGCTTTTAGCTGACATGTAGACTATTTGTAGCTCTGGAGGCCAGGATCACTGAACTGGAGACTCGGTTTTGCAGGCCTAAAAACCTGATAGCCAGGCCGGTGTAGCCCGTGCAGCCGAAGGCATAGGCCCTATTAGCTGTCCCCCAACAGACTGTCTCGAACAGTGACGGTGAAGAGCAACCATAGTCTTAAACAGAAGCCCCTGGTACACCACCAATTATTAACAAGTCCAGCATAGTACTGAGTCGTGCTCTGGACATAAAGACAGCAGCAGCAGTTTTTTTTAACTTGGGCAAAGAGCTGAGCTGATCTTATCAGCAGTTTCTCTTCTGCTTTCAATAGATCTGAGCTACAGAAGAAGACACAAACTGTACAGACCACAACGTCATCTTTTTGGGGTATTTTTGGCTTTTTGCGGATGTGTGAAACAGCCAGAGAGCATCAGCCTGTCAATGATGAAGTGTTTGATCCAGATCAGTAACTCTGGAGCTCCATCAGCTGGATTGGAAGGGTTAGCCAGAGCTGGATGAGTGTGTGGATGGCTGCAGAGTCAGCGTGTTCTCGCTGAGCTTCATGGAGCTGTGATGGACTGAGAGGGACAGCTGGGACACTTTAGGAAGGACCTCTGTGAGCCGGACACACAGCTGACGTGACAACAGGAAGTGATAAAACCAAAGCCTGAGGCGTCCGCTAAGACCGCACACCCTCAGTTGACATCCAGACGCCATGAAGACGGCTCCTCTGCTCCTCCTCCTCGGTGAGTCCTTCACTCAATTATTGGATCAGAGTGTGAGACGAAACACAGCTGACCTCTGAGCAGGTCCCGTTGGAGGGTTTCAGTGGTCACTTTGTGTTACAGCACAGCTGACAGTAAACAATCCTTCATGTACTCTGATTCCATGGATGGAAACAGATTCTGTGACATGTGAAGATGATGTGAGTCATTGGCTGATGTCTCTGTGTGTGTTTCACACAGTGCCGAGGCTTTCATCCTCCTTAATGAGCACAGTCTCCTTCCAATCCAACAACCTATTCTGAAGTGTGTCCCACTGAGGCGATCAGCCTCCCCTCACCTTCGTTCCAGGACTACTCTGAAAATGGTCACGTACAAGGACTCACATAGAAATGAGAGAAAGATCCATGGAGCATGTCCAAAGTAAAACCTGGAAAGATGATCATAAAGAGAACTGTTGTTCAAGAACACGTTAAAAATTATACAAAAGTCCTGCTTCATTAAAAAAAAAACTATAGAAATACTTTTGCACAATGCTGAAAATAAATAAATTAGTAACTGACATGAATTAAAATCATTGAGCCTATACTGTATAACAAAGTTATTGTCGTAGAACTTGTAACGTTGGGTTGTGTTCAGTGGTTGAGATGAGGCAGTAGAAACCTTAGCAGAATAGTAGGAAGAATACATGATCACACTGGTACTGAGATCTTCACAGTTGAACGGCTGCTGCTTATCAAACATGACAGACAGTGTTCTGTAATGTTGCAAAGGTTTCTGGAGAGGTAAAACATATAAAGTCTGTCTCTCTCCATGTATTCGCGTGCAAGCACGTTGCTCCCATAAATCACAGAGAGGGCAGTGGCGCATACTAATGACATCATAAACCCTCGACATTAAAGAGACACCACACCACTGTGACTGTTACAAACTGCTTAACCAAACTTTTGGTTGTTCAAGAAACAGCTTGCCAGTCACAGGTTTTAACTGGTTCCATGACGTAAATTGTATCTGGAAATGTGTTAAATGGCACAAAATAAGAAAAACCAGGCAATGTGTTTTCCTGGACCCCACCTGTTACTAAATACCTGTCAGGTCCCCAGACAGCTGTTGCTATTGTCTATTTTGTCTGATTGATCACTTAAAGTGAAAATGTGGTTTAGATGCTTTTGCAGGTAATGTCTGACTTTTTTTTAGTGCTGTAGAACAACCAGAAATTATGGTTCCCACGATGCATGTTCTGGTCATGTGTCCCTACAATGTAACAAATACAAGGATAGGTGTGTGTTATAACGCTGTGTATGTGTTGCAGGTGTGTGTGTGCTGCTGCTGCCTGCACCGACTGTTTCTGCAGGTGAGTTGATGACGTGAAAACAATCAGTGAGACTCCAACAAGAACACAAATACATTTACTGTGTGTGTGTGTGTGTGTGTGTGTGTGTGTGTGTGTGTGTGTGTGTGTGTGTGTGTGTGTGTGTGTGTGTGTATGTGTGTGTGTGTGTGTTTCTCCAGTGTCTCTGTCTGTCAGTCCAAACCTTCAGCAGTTCTTCAGTGGATCTTCAGTGTCTCTCAGTTGTGTTGATGATGGAGAGACAGCTGATGGATGGACAGTGAAGAGGACCAGAGGAGGACCCACTGAGGACTGTGGAGCAGCTGCAGCTTCAAGCTTTGGGCCGTTTAATAGTTCCTCCTGCATCCTCTTATCTCTCACCGAGTCAGACTCTGCAGCTTACTGGTGTGAAACCAGTTCTGGACAGAGTGATCCGATCAACATCACTGTAACTGGTACACAAACTGCTTCATCTGCTGCTGCTACAACATCTGGATGTTTATCTGCTCTCATTAACTCTGTTTGTCTCTGTTTGTCAGTTAAAGGTGTGATTCTGCTGATCCCAGCACTTCCTGTGTGGACAGGAAGTGATGTCACTCTGGAGTGCAGCAATGGGAAAACAGCTGCAGCTTATTTCTTCATTAAAGGGAGTCCACCGGAAAATAATCCTAAACAAAAGCACATCCTGACTAAAGTCCAGAAGGCTGATGAAGGTTTCTATTCCTGTTCTACTAACGAGGATGGAAAGTCTCCAGAGAGCTTTCTGAGGGTCAGAGGTCAGGACAATGACATCACTCCCTGTTTATAGACATGAACTAACCTGCTGACATGATAATAAACTGACTGAGTCATGTGCATCATCTCTCCTGCAGATCCTCCTCCTGTTTCATCTCCTCCTCTTACATCTACTCTCTCCATCCACCCACCAACCTTCTCCCATCCTCATGCTCCTCCTCCCTCGTCCATCCTGGTCCCAGTTGTAGCAGGTCTAGGCTCTGTGGTTCTCCTGGTTTTGGTTCTGGTTGGAGTTCTGTCCTTCTGCGGGAAACCTAAAGGTGAGAAACCTGCACAGTGATATGTAGGATAGTAAGTAATAGTAAGTAAGATATTTGTTATCTGGCCATGCAGTACACCACCTAAACCAACCAAGATCTCTATGAGACAGTTTTTGCAGAAGTCTGTGACTCCAGCACGACAGAACACAATTGATAAAGAACTGGAAAAATGATAGCACTTGTTTTCCAACCATTTCTGTTGTGGATGATAAAGGATTCAGGACTTTGATACATGCACTTAATCCCAGTGCATTTTTAACCTTCCAAGAGAAGGTTAAAAAAGCCACAGCAGTGTGTCTAACAACTGACAGCTGGACATCCCAAACCACCACATCCTTCTTGTCAGTTACGTGTCAGTTTATTGAAAACTTCAGCAACAGACACACTTTTGAGAACTTATCAGAAGAGCTGCTCAAAGTGGCAAAAGAGTGGGATGTGGAAAACAAAGTAGTTTGCTGTGTTACTGACAATGCAGCTAACAAAACAAAAGCAATTAAAATTCTGAAATGGACCCACCACCCATGTCTTGCGCACACAATTAATCTGGTTGTAAGAGATGCTTTGAAGGCGATGAAGCCACCTGTGGACAAAGTGAAGGCGATAGTGGAATTTTTCCACTGGAGCACAACAGCCACACACAAGCTCAAATCTACCCAACAACAGATGGGCATGCCTGAGCTAAAGCTCAAACAAGAATGTATCACAAGATGGAACTCAACCTTTCATATGCAGTCCAAGGATGCAGTCATCTTTACCTTGGCAGTTATCAATGCACCGGTCGACCCTCTGAGCCACGAGGAATGGGAGGTACTACAGTTCTGGAGCCATTTGAGCAGGTCACCGTGGAGATCAGTGCAATCAGGTGAGTGTGCAAATGTTACTGCATTATTATTAATATTATTATTATTATAGTAGTAGTAGTAGTTTGTTGCATTGCTGGTTGCATTGATTGTATGGAAAGCAGATTAGACATCATCATGAATAATAATATACTGCTGAATTTCAAAAAAGCACTATTTTGAAACTTGGTCTTTACTTTTTTCCAGACGTGTCACAGCCTCCAAAATGTTAATCCTGTGCAAGGGTCTGCAGAGAGTGACAGCTGAATGCCAAACCAGAGTAACTACAGGAAAAGTGATAGAGTTGGTGGATGCTCTTTGTGCATCCATGGACAAAAGATTCCACAGAATGGAATATAACGCTGTTCTCTCTGAAACTACCATTCTTGATCCAAGATTTAAGAAGCTGGTCTTTAATGACAACAGAGCGGTGGATGAAGCTTTTCAGAAATTAACTTCAGCAGCAAGATCCAGCCAACCAACTCCACTGTCAGTGGACTAAGAGGGAGAAGAGGCAGAAGTGGATGAACAAAAGAAGCAACAAGCATCTGCTGTTTGGAGGTTCTTTGAAGAACGAGCAAGTAGAGACACTGCCAGAAGGAATCCCTCAGCAGATGCAATACTGGAAGTGAGATCCTACATTGATGAGCCCCTTTGCAGAGAAGTGCAGATTCATTGAGCTGGTGGTAGATCAGGAATTCAATTTATTCACATCTTACCCAGGAGATGACAAGGAGACGTGGCAATATCATTCCCCTCTGATAGAATCTTCTCCAAAACAGGACAGATAGTTACTGACAGAAGAAACCGGATCAGCTCCTCAAAGCTGAGGCACTTGGTATTTAATGCCAACCTTTCCCTTAATTAAAGGTCTGGTTGTTCATTTTTTCTTTTTGTTTTGCATATTTTAATCCATATTTTATTTTGTTGTGGTTTGCAGTGTTTTGTGTTGTTTCATTTTGAATTGGTTTAAAAGGAAAAAAGCTGAAATTTTAAATAGTTAAAAATTGAATTATAAATAGTTTGTTTTTGTACTTTATAATTTATTTTTTTTTACATTTTGTGTTCTGTGAATAAATAAAATAATATTATATGATAAACATTTATAAATAAAAAAAAACACATTTTTTACATTAGTAGTTCATTTTGTGCATACTTTTATGTTGTTGTTAATAATAAATTAATTAAAGCAACAAAACAACCTGAAGAGCCAGTCGGGAGCCGAAAGAGCCGGCTTTCTAAAAAGAGCCGGAATTCACTAGCTCATACTTTCTCCCTCCTTGACATTCACACACATAACAGGAGTGTCACTCCCACACATTCTCCCTGCACTCACCCTGAACACTAAATCAGATAAAAAGTCTGAGAAATCAGACAGAAACTTAGAGTGATTCTGGGGTGTTGATTCCTTTAACATATTCATCCTGCTGCAACCAGGTTTCTGTAAGGCATAGTAAATCAATTTGTTGATCAATTATCAAGTCATGTACAAATAGAGAGTTGGAAGAGGGACACCTAATGTTTAATAATCCACATTAAATATTTTTTTCTGTGGTGTTGTTGGAGCAGTTTAAATTCCATGGAGAGCTCTTCCTGTGCTGATGTTTCTCTGTGTGATGTAGGAGGTCGGGGAGCAGACCTGTGGAGCTGTGGAGGTGACGGCTGTCTGAGACGGAGCGTCTGCCTCTGCTGTGAGTCTCCTTCATGTTTCATGTATTATCTGTGTTTCCACCACTGGAGGGCGCTGTGGGTTATTGATGTGTGTGAACAGTAACCAATCACTGCAGTCTGAATGCTTCTCTTTGGTCATGTGACCATTTGATCTCTGATCAGTGTGTTCTTCAGTTTCAGGCCTGTTTCTGCTGACTGCTGCAGGTGAGCTGATGTTCCTACACCTGTCTGTCCTCATCATGACCTCTGACCTTTGGTGACCTTTAGTGACCTCTGTCCTGTTACAGGTGTGTGTGTGCTGCTGCTGTCTGCTCTGACCGTTTCTACAGGTGAGTTGAAGGTAACAGGAACTCTGAGGTGATGTAGGTGCTCTGTGGTCACTGCTCCATCATCATGTCTTACAATCCTCGGAGTATAGTCATGAGACCAGTTTTTTTGTGCTTCACTCCCTTTTTCTTCTCTCCTTTATCTGACTCACCGTTTAAAGCTGATAGGCTGGTAAATAAAGCTTCTCTGTTCTTTTTTTAAAAATTATATCTTTATTTGGATTGGACAAGTAGAGATAGGACAACATAAAGCATCTGCATAGCAGTATACAAGTAACATATGAACAGAGTCCATTCTGGGTTTTTAGATTTAGTTTAGGAGAGCAGATGATAAACAACAATAATCAACAAATACATATTACCCTCCTTTGGCCATTACTGGGAGAGTTGTTCACCTGCTCTCCAAAGGGAGATGCTTAGAACACATTACATAGAACTATAAGCACAAATTGGGGGGAGGTCCGTGCTGCTGTCATTGTAAACAAGTAAATAAATAAACAAATAATAATAGTACAAAAAACAAAAAAACAAAAAACAGGCAACAGTGAGAATCAAGTGAAGTCAGCTCTGGTGGGGGTAATAAATTGTATCCATTTGTTCCAAATTTCGTAGAATTTGGCCTTTTGGTTTCTTAGCAAATATGTCAATTTTTCCATCCAAGCTTCTCTGTTCTGTGTACTTGGATCAGCTGATCAGAGGAAGACACAAAATAATGTTCACTGCTAAAGCTACATTTCTCCTTTAACGTATTGATCAGATTTATATATGAATTATATCTTTGATTAGGAGTAAATATGATTTATTACTAGCACATATAGAAAAAGCTGTTTTAGCACTCTGATCATCTTTAACAGAAAAGGATGGATGTTGGGATCTTCTCTAGTCACAGGCTGGAAATTTGTCCTGCATGATGAGTCGTGTGTTTCCAGCAGCAGGTCTGAAACTGCAGTTAAAGTTCTGAGACTCCGCCCATAATGACCTAAAACCATGTGTGATTTAGATGCGACACATCTATCCTTCAGTATCATCTCCTCGTTCACCTCTGGAGTTCTTCTGTCCTGCAGCTTCATTTCATTGCACTCGATCACACGTGCTTCATGTTTCTATCCTCAGACTCCCAGCATGCCCCAGGGGTGGAGGTGTTTGAGAGGGCGGAGTCTGTCCTGCTGCCCTGTCAGGTACCAGCTGATGTTTCCAGGAGTGCCACAGCAGCAGTGTGGGATCGTGATGAGTTGAAGGTCCCAACAGTCCACGTACGTCTGCAGAGCGGAGTAGATCTTAAAGATCAGAACCATCGTTACTTCAGTCGAACATCGATGAGAGTCGACGCTCTGCAGACTGGAGACCTCAGCCTCACTCTAAGAAACCCCACAGTCTCTGACAGTGGTAACTACACCTGCACCACCCGCAGGGCTGGAGACGATCTGAAGAAGATCCATGTACAGCTGTTGGTCAAAGGTCAGTGGGGAAGATCCAAATCCAATTTATTTATACAGCACATTTAAAAACAGAAGTTTGCCCAAAGTGCTGTACAGAAGCAAATGAGTTAAACACAAGATAAAACCACTGACACTCACACATAAATATAATAACACACATAATAAACATATCAACTCACACCAAGCTGAACACTATCAAAAAAAGGTGTGTTTTCAAAACGACTTAAAAACAGGAAATGAAGATGCCTGTCTAATATTTAAAGGCAGCGTATTCCAAAATTTGGGGTCCATAATTGAAAAGGCTCGTTCTCCTCTACTTTTTGGTCTAGATTAATGGACAACCAAAAGCAGCTGGTCAGCTGATCTAAGGGTCCGCGAAGAAATATACGGAAAGGTATGGGGGAGCAAGACCATTAAGGCATTTATAAATCAGCTTTAGCACTTTGAAATTGATTCTGTCATGAACAGGAAGTCAATGAAGAGAGAACAGGATAGGTGTTACATGTTCATGTCATGTGGGTACCAGCCAAGAGGCGGGCAGCAGCATTTTGAATGCGCTGAAGACGTGCAATAGATCCTTGGCTCACTACAACATAATAAAGTGCATTACAGTAGTCAAGCCGAGTTGAAATAAAGGCATGTATTACCTTCTCCATGCCAAAACTGACTTCAGCTTTGCTATTTGTCTCAACTGGAAAAAGCTTTTTTGCAACACAGAACTAATATGTTTGTCCAATTTAAAATCTGAGTCCATAATGACTCCCAAATTTGTCATACACTGTTTAACATAACAGCACGTCACTCACAATTCCCAAGCGGGTTGCATGAAATATTATTAGGTCTAAATACAGTCGCCTCAGTTTTACTCTCATTGAAACTCAAAAAGTAGGGTATTTTGTGTTTTCTAAAAATAGACCCCAAAGGGAGCAGGTATAATGAAAAAAAGAACAGGGCCAAGGATTGAGCCCTGGGACACCCCACAAGAAAGGAGGGCTGAGGTGGACTCAGAATTTTCAACTTCAACGCTAAACGTTCTGCAACTCAAATATGAACAAAGCCAATCCAGTGCTGCACCTTTGATGCCAACCAGGTGTTCCAAACAAGAGATAAGAATATTGTGGTCAACAGTATCAAACACTGCAGTAAGATGTAAAAGCACAAGGATCACGGAACTTCCACAATCATTTTCTAAAAAGATATAATTAAAAACACGTAAAAGTGCTGTTTCAGTGGAGTGTAGATGTTAAAAAACCAGACTGAAAACCCTCCATGACACCATTAGTATCTAAAAGCTTATTCAGTTGGGTAAAAACTATTTTTTCCAATAACTTTGAAAGGAATGGAAGCTTTGAAATGGATCTAAATTTTGAGCAAGCTGAAGGATCAAGGCCATTTAAAAAAAAAAAAAAAGGTTTACAATTGCATGTTTAAAACCATCAGGAACCACACTGGAAGTAATACTGCTATTACTCTGAACAATGACTCGAATGTCAGATTAGAGTCGACAAACATGAGAAACAAGTACAAACAGACAAAACAGACTCTGACTGACTCCTCCTCTGTGTCCTCCTAATGACTCCTCCTCTGTGTCCTCCCCCTGGCTCCTCCTATGTATCCTTCTCCTGACTCCTCCTCTGTGTCCTCCTCTTTCAGCTCCTCTCCCCTGTGAGTCTGTGCTCAGACTCTTCTGCCATCTAGTGGTCTTCTGTCCATACTGCATCTCCACTGGTCTGCTGCTGTCCATCTCTTGGAGCAGGAAGACACCAAACAAACCGGCCGTCTCCATGGAGATGAGCCAGCGTGATGGAGGAGGTCAGGGACTGGCTGAAGATGGTGATGATGTCACTGCTGATGTCACCACTGAGCATGCCTTCTGAGCTGCAGACTGTGTGTCAGCGTACCAGCATCTGCAGTATTTCTGTATCTTGGTTCCTCTTTTGCTGTGTTGGAGAAAAGTTCTAGTGTTTACTGTCAGTATGGATTAGTTAGGTTTGAGTTTATCACTTCATCCCTGTTTCCTGTGTAAGTCTGTCCTCTGTGTATGTCTCCTCTGTCTGTATTGTGCCTCCTGTACATTCTCTCCAGTCCATCATGTGCGTCTCTTCCCGTTGTCTTCCAAGTCCATCTAGTTCTTCCCTACCATCTCCTGTGTCATGTTGCGTGAATTAGTGTTTCCTGTTTTACTTTGACAGTGTCACGTCGTGTGTTCAGTGTGTGTAGTTTTGCTTCCTTTGTGTTGTCAGGTCCACTCTCCCTAATTACCCTTGTGTGCTTATGTTGTGTCTGTTTTCCTCTGTCAGGTTGTCTGTATTTCCTGTGTCTCTCATGTCATGGTGCAGTTCCCGCGTCCCAATCTCATGTTCCAGTCTTGTTTTTTGCTTTAGTTTTCCCAGTTTAGTCAGTGAGTCTAGTCTCGGTTTCACATTTTATGTATGTCAACATTCCAGCCTCAATAAATGACTCTCTTTCTGTTTAACCTCACTCTCGCCTCAGTTGTCTACATTTGGCTCCTCCTCTCTCCACATAATCTGTTGCTGCAGATCGCGACACTGTGGAACTCTGATGTGTTTTTAAAGTATTTTTATCAGTCAGTAAGTTTACTTCAGCATACGAGGTGAAAAACTAACTTCATCGTCTTTAAATTTGTTACTGAGGTCTGGACGATGAACATAAACCTGTAAACCCTCCCACTGATACTTCAGGATATTCTCTTACCCAACAGCATGGTCACTGCTAAATAAACACAGCTGTGTGTTGAACCAAAATCATACATGTTTCCATGTAAAAATGTCCTGATGCACGCTCAGTGATCCAGGTAAGGAGATCCCTAAAGGTTGACTGTCGATCTGACCTGTGTGACCTCTGAGGCTCCATCACTGAGTGTATTCAGCAGATACAGATACAAACATTTCCTCTGTTCATGTCAGTGTGCAGTGCTGTTTACACAGCATCCACCTGACCACTGAGACTGGGAGGAGTCACAGATCCTCAGTGGGCCGGGTCAGAAAAGCTACCAGATCAAACCTGAGGACCCAGCTGCTGTGGATCCAGCTGCTGTGGACCCAGCTGCTGTGGAGCTCTCAGTGGGATCTCTGGAGCAGTAAATTCAGATTTGAGTCAGGTGCTGGGATTCAGAGATTCTTGTATTGCTATCATGTAATCTGCCTTATGATGAATGCATTGATAACATGTTTTATAGTATTACTTTAAGAGTAATATTTCTTACAGGGTTCATATTGCACTGAATATGTTTGTCAACACATTCATTCTATTCACAGGTTGAGTTCATTCTATACACAATGCATAACTGTGCTTGTTTAGAGTTGATGTTCCGTCCAAAAGGGTTTTAAGCTTCACTGGTGAGAGTGTCCAGGTGATACATGTTGAGGGAAGATGAGAACATAGCAGGTTAATTGCATGCATGCTTACAATATATAAATCTAGCAACAGGCCTGAGCGCAGGCCCAAGTGTCTTTGACCTTTTTGTAACTGGCTGCCCTTTTACCTACTTGGTAACAGATGACTGGAGGCTATAACCAGCCCTCAGACACCCTGAAGGCTTAAGACTATGATTGTGCATGGAAGGTGTTGCAGAAAGGGGAAGTTATATGTCTGTTATATGTCTGTTTATAACTATTGAAGATGTACAAGATATACCATTGACTGTACACGATGAACTTTTGTCTTGTGTTGACGCCATGGGTGGTGGTGGGGGGGGGGGGGGGGGGGGGGGGATACCCCAGTGCTTTAAAAGTGTTCTCAACATGTATTTTTGTCAGAGGACATATCCTGATATGTCTTCTCCGGTGCTAATAAACTCATCGTTTGATTGCACTTTTCTGGAGCCTCCGTCGTTTGTTGTCTGGTCTGCAGTTGATCGATCTCGCTTAAAAGGTTGACTACATTTGCGCTTCCTGCTTCTTCCTACAAGGGTCAGAGTTCACAGGTCAGATCCAGGTTTGTCCAAAGAACTACAGAAGCCAGAGACAACAATGGCTCCAGGTGACCATCTTCACTGACCACACCTTCTGTGATGAATGACTCCTTTCTCCTGGTGTCCTGGAAGCAAACAATGATATATTTTAGAACAACAACTTATTTCCTTTCTTAAAACTTTTTTTTCTGAATTTCCTATAGAACAGACACCACTTTAGACTCTCAGGCTCCCTCCCCACTGGAGAGGTGACATTCAATGTCCCACTTGTCAGTCTGGATAGCCCTGACCACCACCCAACACACAATAATGCCATGAATGTCTTGAAAGCATATTATTTTTAAAAGGGCTCTGCAAACATGGCCAATAACTTATTCTGATGATCTGCAGAATAATTTGGGCACAAAACTAATTTCATTTTTCCAAAAACTTGCAGACTTCACTATATACAGTGCAGACAGTGTGGACCCTCTAAACTAAGTCTGTGGGATATGATCTTTGAAGAAATGCAGACCAAACTGTTGTTGTTTGTTACTTACACAGCATGTGTTGTAGGATTAACTGGAGTCATCAGCAACAGCACAGAGCAGTCACATCTCAGGTCTAATAACAGAAGACAGGAAACCAAAGCATAAAGGAAACAGCAAGTAAAACAGTTTGATCTAAAGTATGATTAAAGTTCAGCCTGATTAATATAAATGTGACAGCTACTAATATATTGTGGGAAGTAAACTGTGACCAAAATACTTCCCACTCAGCTGATGTCTTTCTGTCCAACAGCTCCTTTTCTAGACGTGTAAGAGTTTGATGTAACCAAGCCACAGGTCAATGATCAATTTTGTAATCGTAACATCAGATCTGCAGCCTAATGTACTGGACACGGTGTTCATGAACACCTGGTGCTGAAATGGATCAGGTGGCACACCTAAACATAGTGAGGGTGCTCTTGGAATAGATGGTCCGTGAGATCTTCACACTCCAGCAGAGCTTCAACAGCATTCTGGGGGAGACCGAGAACATTGAATTTGAATAGACCGTGTTCAGCACCTCCATTGCTGAAGCTGCTTTGCTGAGCCCCGGCCACAAGGTCATTGATGGCTGTCGTTTTGGTAACCACCAAATCAAATGGTTGATACTGGAGTAGGGGAGACCAGCGATAGTTGTAACATTTTTGACATTTCTGTCTCTAAATTGGAGCTCTTTTAAGGTAGTGGATTCAAAATGTAATGCAAAGTATTTACATGTCTTTGCTATTAAATAGTGCAGCTATTTTCTCTGCAGCACAATTACCCATTGCATGGTATGGTCTCAAACACAAAGAGTGAAATGTTACAATTAACCCCATAGTCTGGGTTAGTTGTAACATATCCTGGGGTGAAATGTAACACAATGAAATAAGGGTACTGACAAAACATTAACATATAATCTTTTTTATTCAACACATGAATGCACTTTGAGCCATTTATGTAGCTATGTGTGTGTGACAGAATGCAGAAATCTAGCTTTTGAACATATTCCAACCCCCCAAAAAAGACAAATGATGGAATTTTCTGCAACTGAATATTTCATTAATTTTGGTTGGTCTTCCTTGAGTTTGGCCTCATTTGCTCAGTGGGCATTATAACCTACAACTCTTGCACCAATTTTGAACATAACAATGAAGCTGACAAAATGTAGCTGTTCACCAGCATCGCAATTCCATTACTTTTTATCATGGCTTACCTTGGTGTGGTTTGCAAAGTGCTTCAGAAAGATGAGGAAATCTGTTTCTTGCACCCATCCTGATTTATTTCCACTACCAATACTTCCTACTGGTCCATCTCTGACACAGTGGTCTGCATAATGTATGTGTGGGAACACAAACAGTGGTTGAATTGTGTTGCCAATGGCATTAACTGCATATACAAAGGTGACCAGTGAACCTCTCTCTGCTGATGTCGTTGCCTCAACTTGTTTAATATAAGTTAAAGTAATAGTGTGGTAAGTTGTAACATCGGCATTATTGTTACAACTAACCCAGACTGTTGCTGTTACGACTGACCCAGACTCCTATAGCCATGAACTAGCTAAGATTACAGCCAACGGCTAAAACATTAGCACTAAAGACCTACACAGAATATATCCCCATAGACATACAAATAACATAATTTAAGTTTGATGAGTTTAACTGCAAAGCAGATAATGCTATTAGAAATTGAAATAAAGTAGAAAAACTTACTTTTCAGCTTGGTACTGAAAAAGGAGTCCTATCAGTTTTGGTTAACCTGTGAAACCTCAGACGCAGCTGATAGGTACCGACAGGCCAAGTGGCACATGGTTCAGGCAGTTAAGACAGTTAACCTTGTCAGGTAGTGATGGTAGTGATTAGGGATGGGTATCGTTTAGGTTTTATCCGATACCGGTGCCAAACCGGTACTTTTGAAACGGTGCCGGTGCTTAAACGGTGCTCAAACCGGTGCTTAAAGAATGGAGAACACAAAATTGGTCCAAAAACCTCTCATGTTCAGCTGTTTTTTTTGTTTTTTTTGTAAAAAGATAACAATGTTAGCCTTTTCTGCAGCTATAGGGCATATATGGTATCACTCTTGGCTGGAAGCAGTGCTTAAACAACGGAAAAAACACAAACTTTGTCCAAAAACCTCTCATGTTTAACTGTTTTACACTTTTTCTTCGGTCATTTTAGCCTTTTTGGCCCGGGTGAAGGAAGTATCTGCCATCAAACTACTACGGTGTTTGCTAGTTCACCATTAATGTAATAATGTGGTTAGCCTACTCAACGTAAATTACACACGAACAGCATTAAGCTACTCACGCAGAGAAGAACGGCTGCTGCTGCCATCATCATCCGTTATCATTTCTGCTACACTGGCAGGGCTAGGGGCCAGGACTCTCCTCTTCGGGTTCTTGGGGGATGTTGCTAACTCCGGGTCCGATAACAGGCACCACACCCGCAGTAGATGTGCTCGGTGTGAGGTCTCACAGCAAGCTATCAAATACGGCGCATTTCTCGGCTTTAAAAAAACAACGCTATGCGTCGCCAGGTGTTTCATCGGATTTGAGGTGTTACCTCCTTTGACAGTATCACAGTATCAGCTTAAAGCACTTGTTGCAGGCTGCTGAGTTTGCATCTTTTGCTGTGAAGTACAGCCAGACTTTTGACCGCTTCACCTTGGGCATTTTTAATCTGTAGCTCTGTTCTAAAAGAACGTACGTACCTGGACCCGCCTACTATCCTCGGAAACGTAAAATGATTGGCTAGAATTGGCTCAGGAAAAAAAAGAAGCACCGAAATGTGCGCTGCTTTTCGGTCTGGTTACTACCGTTTATGTCAGAACCGGTGCCATGATGGCACCGGACACCGGTACCCATCCTTAGTAGTGATGCTCATTAAAGCTTTCTGATTTGATCAGAAAAGAAAAATATTGGTCCATACACCTGAAAGTCCGGAAAACGCGTTGTCAATTCTGTTTACGGATGTATCCGTGTATTTCCACAGTGCTGATGCTACGCTGAGCGGAGCATTTGAAATGTCGAAATGTGAAAAGATAACAATGTCCCTCTCACCGGTAGGTGGTTGATACATTTTTTCGGGGTTGTTATCTAAGATATTAAGATATTAAGATATTAAGATTAAGAAGCGGCGCAACTAATGGGTCTACGCAAGCTAATTTGCAATGTGCACCGCTGGCCCGGCCATTTATTTTTTGATGCACCTTCTCAGATTAATTCACCGCGTGTCGAGCCCAGGGCTGGACTGGGACAAAAAATCTGCCCGGGCAGTTTGACTAAAGACCGGCCCACCAGGTATTAAAGCCATAAAGCCTTTGAATGAAAACAAACACTGTTGTGACAGTGTACGCTGTCTTGTTGGTATATGTATGGTCTCTATACATTTTACATCAGATTAAAAACTTTGGTTGAACGATTTCCCTGTTAATGCACTACCTGGCAATACTTTGTTAGACCCGTCCCTGCACTGTTACCAGCTGTCAGCTACATAGAAAAGGATCCTGGTGTTATTTGTCTCTCAGAAACAGTTCATAACTTCCCTTCAACTCATTCATGTCACCTAAACAGGTAAACCTGTTTCTCCATCACCTGTTCAGCTCTGATGATTCAGTAAGGACATCTCCTGGTTTCATCTTCATGTTTCCCTCTCACCAGATATCCAAACGGATATCATGACCAGTAGCTTTACAGCTGTGGCTCCAGCAAACATCAGCTGATACTAGAAAGTAATATTAAATAAATTCTAACAACAGCTGATCAAGCTTAAATGTGCTGCTGTTGTTTAGCGCGACATCCGCCGGTTACCCCGTTCTGGTGCAAAGTGGGCGATAAACAAACAAGAGAGAAAAGCCGATCAGCTGATCATTGATCAGTTTCATGACTGAAGTAGAAACAGGAGAGGGAGGGGGGAGAATGAGAAGAAGAGGCAGCTGTGCAGCATAAACACAGAATAACTCCAGCTTTGTGTTTATTTCATTGTAGCTGAAGTCCGGGACAAACTGTGCCTTTTCACCTCAATACCAAACGCCAAATATTTTCTCTGAATTCGAGAGGATTCTGTTTTTTACAGGACGGTTGGCGACTCTAATAATTAACCGTATGAATAAAATAAAGTTCAACAACAACTAACATCATAGCACCCACCCAGCTATATAGAAACGGAGAGAATGAGAGAAGAAGATTCAGCTGTGCAGCGTAAAGACAGATTAACTCCAGTCTTTTTTTTTTCATTGCAGCTGAAGTACGGGACGAATCGCGTTCCTTTTCCTCTCAATACAAATGCATTGCAATTGGTCTAGCCCAGAGCTGATCATGACCAATTGACTAATCTACCACCTTTTACTGTGTATACCATTACAAACACAAACAAAACAAACATAAAAATGAAAAATCTCCATCCAAATATCTTAAAAGTTTATTTTGTGCCCGGGAAAGAGTAATATTTAAGTTTTGGACGAAATGGATTCTGGGATATTGCATTTCGTCATTTCAAGCTGATTGGAGACCAAAACAGCCAGCCAGATGTTTTTTGCATCAAAGTCTGTGATTGGCTGGTTTTGTGGCACAAATATAACGGTGTAGAGAAAGAGTTGAACACGCACGGGCAGAAATGTTGAGAGTGTAAGCAACACATTGTGAGCCAGCGCAAATGCAAAAACTGGGCGAGAGGGGCTGCTGTTGTATGTGTGTGGATAATAGCAAACACTGAAATAAATTCTTTGCACGCAGCAATGAATTTTCTTTACTCAAATTTAGCTTTTCTTCGCTCAAAATAAATTTCTTCTCAAAATGCAACTCTTGCACCTGCAAATTTTTTTTTTGAGAAAAAAATCAAAAGAGCCGCTGCTTTGTTGGAGAACACACACACACACACATTATGTTTCTTTCTTTTATTTCTGTGGACGTCACTTGCCAGCTGTCACCGAATGTCTCCCAAGAGCACGTTTTGCTTTTTTAATGTTCTGCCCACTTGCACCATTTTGTTTTTGCCTAAACCTGCACAAAGACAGAAATGTGGCATAAGGCCAGTCTCAGGGTGCATTCACAGCACTATATTTTCCATTCTGCCTTTTATTAATAATGAAGCATGTTATTAAAGAAGCATTAATAATACTGGAGCTGTTAACACACACGCATACACACATGTGAGCAGAAAAAGTATCTTTATTCAAATGCAGGTTGAAACCTCAGGACCAGCCACACCTTCTTCAAACTGTGAGATGAAGAATAAAAGTTAGTAAAAGCTCAAAGTTGGTCCTTTTCATTGATGCTGTGAACATGAATGTGTGTGAAAGGTGTATTTGTGTGTTATTACAGCTTCTTACCTGCAGCTCACGAGACAAACATGTATTGGGTCTCAGCCTGGTCACCTGACAGAAACATGGTAGAAAAACATGAAAGTGTCATTTCTCTGTGTCCCACTGATGGAAACATCAGCTTGTATGAACTGTTCAGTCTGATGAATCCTCTGAAGTGAAGCTGTTGGAGTAAAGCTTAGCTAGACTTGGACCTGGTTGGTAGTAGTCATAGATCTTGACCACGGCTGGCTTCAGGTTGTCCACTGGGAGCTCCTGGATGATCTCTAAGCTGTGGTTGATGGGCGTGTCCTTTGATAACTGGACGAGACAGAAACAATCGCAGACACAGTTTGTACCAAAGATCATCATCTGGTGTCCCCACGGTGACTTTCACTTACCTCCTCTAAGTACACCAGAACATGATCCTCCTTTTGTTCAACACGACTCACCAGGAGGCCATGTTTGAGCTGTGAGGAGATGACATCATCTTTATTATTATCATCACAATTATCACATGAGACACACTCGTTGGTAGAATCTGTCTAATTACTCACACTCTTCAAAGACTCGGGGTCTGGGGAAAATCCAGAGAGCATTTTGATGTCCAGGATCACCATGTTTGTAGTTTTCTCCTTTCCACTGTACCTGTGTTTGAACAGTGTGATTATACTGACCTGTGTGCACACTTGCTTTTCATCTACCAGCAGTTCCTCCACACGGGTAAAGAGCACTCCTCTAACCTGTCACATACTTACAGCGATTGTATTTGCACAGTGAATTTGGGTCTAGCAGATTCACTGGTGGTGTCGACCTCTAGTTGGACTTTCACACTGAGAGTGGTGACATCAGCAGGTGTTGGGATGTTGTAGGTGGCAGAAATCTGGGAAACACACTTGGGTCACGTGTGGAACAGAACTAATCACACCTCAGTGCACCCTGCTGTCACTGCTCTACACCATGACACATATTTGCACACATACTTTTATATTCATACCTATATGTCTATATTCATCTTAATATGAGTATCTCTGTTATATCTACACTCATTTTATACGAGTGCTTGATGTTTGTTGTATATTTGCTGCTATGACAACTCAATTTCCCTCTGGGATTAATAGTTTCCCTGATTCTGATACAGACAGAAAGTTCATTTATTTTTGATCAGTTCTCTAATTTAGTTTGAAATAGCATTGTACTCTCTACAGTTATTACTGCCAGGTCTAATGTCTTTATTGTGTATGAAAATAATGTGCAAGATGAGCTTTATTACATGTGGAAATGCTAATGCTCTCTAAAGTTTTATAAGTAAAAAGAAAAAGAAGAAACCCTTTCTCTGACATCAACCAGGAGCTTGTCACATGATGCTGTCACTGACCTGCACTGAAGCACATGCAGTGCCCTTCACCTCCAGGCTGTATTTTCCTGACACGTCCTGCAGCGCCTCCTCCTGGTAGAGCAGTTTGTTGCTCTGATTTACATCAAATGTCAGCTGACTGCTGGGAGCCTGAACTGTCACTGTGCTCCAACCTTCAGGACTGAACACCAGAGTGGAGTAGAGAGCCAGAGCCTGAAGAGCCACCACCGTGTCCTACAGGATGGATGCATTGTGGTTAACACACACAGCATATGTCTCCATATTACATGGGCTTAAGTGGAATAGACATTAAGTTAAAACTGCCCGTGTCACTTTGAAACCCTCTCACAAAAGAGATCCTTGATCTCAAGTTTTCCAAATTTCACGTTAAACAGGTTAAAATATCTTTAACTGAGAATCATCAAAGTATAGAAATTACAGGTATAAACTTGCAGGTGATCTGTTATTTACATGCTGTTACGTGTAGTTAGTGTACAGAAGTCTGAGGTGACATTGCTATTTTGTTAAAACAATGAATTTTTAGACAAAACTTAAGTGTCATATTCTAACTAAAGAATAAAAACATCCCTGCCTGGCTAAAACAAATCTGTTTTACATATCTGATAGAAAACTGAAAGCTTCAGTATTATTTCGTCTGTCTCTGATTCTGTCTAAGACTAGGGCTGTGCCATATGACCAAAATCTCATATCCCGATATAAGAATTCTATCGTCCGATAATGATATAAATCACAAAAATGTAACATTTTCTGTAAATTCTGTGAATCTCGGGCATCTCGACTTGCGTGAAGTGTTTCCAGCTGGGCGTCGCGTACCTGGAGTCGAGTGTTTTAACTGATGCATGAAACGATACATTTTTAGACATAGGTTGTAACGGCCGCCGTTTTCTTTGTGAGTATTTATTACACGGCGTGCTGCGGGGAAAAGCCTCTTCTAACGTTTGAGTCTAAGGTTTCTTTTTTAGCACCTGACGGCTCTTTTTTGCTTCTCATCCGTTAATACTCTGCATCTTTCACGTGACTCAGTTTATTTTGAAAAGTCTCAACAGGATCTTGAGCTTTATTGTGAAAGGTTTATGTGGAAACTAAACAACCGGACACGCCGTGGTTTTACCGTCCTTGTTGCTAACGACAACGCATAAAAAAACAAGCGCTTGTCCATCCGTAGTGTGGTTATATTAAATATAAGAGAAAGAGAGAACTTTAAGAAATTAATATAGCCACTACAGTGACCATCAACATGATGGAAAAACATTGCCGTAAACAGTTTATTTTGCGACACCACGAAACAAACGATAGCGTAAAATGAAATGATAGACATTTTTATATCGTCATCCGATATATATCGTTATATCGAACAGCCCTATCTAAGACTGTATATTAACTCGAAGTTGAGCTTCATGCAGTTCGGGTGGTGTAGTACCTGAGTGGAGGAGAAGCCTCCGTAATAGTTCTGCTGCCCAGTCAGCCACCTGATGATACCAGAGGCATATCCCAGATCCTCAGCAGTCGGGGAGGCGCTGAGTTTGGCCAACAGCACATAAGAACTGATCTCCACTGACAGGGAGGCTGATGTTTCTGCTGCTGTCTGAGACCAGTAGAGGACACCTCCTACAAACACACACAATAACAGTCACAGTGATGCTAATAAAGCCTGAATGATGTCCTGCTAAAGGATGACTGACCTTCCCTCACTGCAACTGTGTCTAAGTGCTGCAGAAGGTGAGCTCGGGTCTCCACGTCTCCTGCCAGAGTGAACACATAGGCCAGCAGAGCTGTAGTGTAGGTGTTGCTCAGGTCACTGAGAGACTCCTTGAGACAAGCTAGGCTCTTGTTCATCACAGGATCCTTTAAAAGATCAAAACAAAGAACTTCAATGGAAAAACAGAAATCTTCTTTCATTAAACCCAGTATGAGAAGAATAGGAGGCAGTATTCCTGATTTAGTCACTCAAAACATCACCGTGATAATAGAAAGTGGCAGATGTGGGAAAACAGGAATTAGAGGAAAGTACAGATCAATCTTCTAGTAGTATTTACAATATAAAGAACATATTGAAAAAACACTGTACAGGTTGGGTGGTGATACAAGTTCTTGCTGGTGAGAGTTCAGATATGTTGATGACACCTGGGTGAAAATCAAATCTCAGGACATACCACAATTCACGGATCACATTAACTCTGTGGACCGACACATCAAATTCAACAGGGAGAATATGAAAAGTGTCAGGTTACAATAACAATGCATTGGATTTATATAGCGCTTTTCAAGGCACCCAAAGCGCTTTACAATGACATTATTCATTCACGCTCACATTCCCACACTGGTGGAGGCAAGCTACGTCTGTAGCCACGCTCTTCTGGACAGAGTCTCCTATGTTGTTCCCGGGATCTGCTGGAACCACTCGCCTAGCTTGGGAGTCACCGCACCTAGTGCTCCGATTACCACGGGGACCACCGTTACCTTCACCCTCCACATCCTCTCGAGCTCTTCTCTGAGCCCTTGGTATTTCTCCAGCTTCTCGTGTTCCTTCTTCCTGATATTGCTGTCATTCGGAACCGCTACATCGATCACTACAGCCGTCTCCTTCTGTCTGTCTACCACCACTATGTCCGGTTGGTTAGTCACCACCATTTTGTCCGTCTGTATCTGGAAGTCCCACAGGATCTTAGCTCGGTCATTCTCCATCACCCTTGGGGGCATCTCCCATTTTGACCTCGGGACTTCCAGGTTATACTCGGCACAGATGTTCCTGTACACTATGCCGGCCACTTGGTTATGGTGTTCCATGTATGCCTTGCCTGCTAGCATCTTGCACCCTGCTGTTATGTGCTGGATTGACTCTGGGGCATCTTTACACAGCCTGCACCTGGGGTCTTGCCTGGTGTGATAGGCCCCAGCCTCTATGGATCTTGTACTAAGAGCTTGTTCTTGTGCTGCCATGATTAGTGCCTCTGTGCTGTCTTTCAGTCCAGCTTTGTCCAGCCACTGGTAGGATTTCTGGATATCAGCCACCTCCTCTATCTGCCGGTGGTACATACCGTGCAGGGGCCTGTCCTTCCATGATGGTTCCTCGACTTCCTCCTCTTTCTTGGGTTTCTGTTGCCTGAGGTATTCACTGAGCATGCGGTCAGTTGGGGCCATCTTTGTGATGTATTCGTGGATGTTTCTTGTCTCATCCTGGACTGTGATGCTGACACTCACCGGTCCCCGGCCCCCTTCCTTCCGCTTAGCGTACAGCCTCAGGGTGCTGGACTTGCTGGGGTGAAACCCTCCATGCATGGTCAGGAGCTTTCTTGTCTTTATGTCAGTGGCTTTTCAATCAATCAATCTTTATTTAAAGCACTTTTCATACAAAACAAACTGTAGCACAAAGTGCTTTACATGGTTAAAAGCAGCCCCCCCCACACACACACACACACACCTAAAGAGTAAAATTGGGCTGGGTACGTATTAGCCAAGTGAGCTGTAGCTTGCTGTATTTCTTATGCACCTTCTTTGTCGCGCCTTTCTGCAACTCCGTTAGTTGGCTAAACTCCCTATGTGCTACTTTGATCTTGCCCTCTAGCCTCCTTCTCCATGGAGGGTACTGCCCCTTGTGGCTGTTCAACTTGTAGCCAAGCATCTCACTGATCACTGCTGCCGTAGTGTAGATCAGCTTGTTAGTGTCGGTAATCGTGGTTGTAGGTATCATCCGTAGTGCTGCATTAACATCATCTAGCAGACCTTCTGAGGGTACTTCACGTAATCTTGGTAACCGGCTACGGGGGATCCAGGTTTCAAGCTTGGCCATGATCCTATCTTTCAGGTCAGTTCCTCTCGCACTCAACGATCCTTCTCCTATCACACTTGGGGCTATGTACCCAATCTCGGGTGGGGGTGATGATATCTCCCCCCTGACCTGGCGTCCTGACTCCTCCTTGCTGTAGCATTTATGTTGTGCCTCGTAAATCTCTAGCTGTGACAGCAGTCCCTTCTTTCGAATGTTGGAACACTGAGCTACTAGTTGTTTTGCCGTCATTGTGGATGTTGAGTATCGAAGAATCCATAGGTCCCTCATCCTATTCATGTAACCCCTTCCGCCGGGGTTACTTGCGTAGTAGCATTCCAACAACGCCCCGTTTCACAGAGAATCATTTCTCTGTGAATTTCCCATTACGTTGTAGCGCACTCGGTGCTTGCTTGGAAGTTTAGGGATTTTTTTCGCTGTAAAAAGAAGTTTTCCTCCCATGCAGTGAACAGCGGACACTAATGTTTTCATCACCTTTTACGGAATCAAACTCAAAGTAAGGTCAGTACTTCGACGCTTTAAACGCTGCACGCTCATACTCTCTCCCGCACTCGATATATTATCCATTGTTGATCTGCACACAGCTGTTGCCACGAACGTCGCACAGTTTTAGTAACGCAGCGTTCTTACGGGAAAGTAACGGTAATCTAATTACCATTTTGGCAATAGTAATCCCTTACTTTACTCGTTACTTGAAAAAAGTAATCGGATTACTTACAAGTAACGCGTTACTGCCCATCTCTGGTAGTGAGACCTGCTTATGTGTAGGGACTGCTGGTTCAACCTAACTCCATGGATCAGCAGGACTAACTCTGATCTTAACTTCCACTATTGAAATGGGCATGGTTATTACTGTTGGAGATTTCAACATTCATGTGGATGACTCAACAAACAGTACCACTAAGGAGTTCCTGAGCATTATGGAATCTTTCAACTTTGTTCAGCATGTAGCAGGGCCTACTCATACGGCTGGGCACACTCTGTACTTAGTCTTCACCTGTGGTGTTTCCCTTGACCACATGAATTTAAATGAAGTTGTTTTTAGCGACCATAAGTCAGTCTCTTTTACTGTATCTGTTAATTCAGAGTCCCATCCTCAAGGTTCTATCAGGCGCAGGCGCTTTA
This sequence comes from Pelmatolapia mariae, assembly GCF_036321145.2. Classification (NCBI taxonomy): domain Eukaryota; kingdom Metazoa; phylum Chordata; class Actinopteri; order Cichliformes; family Cichlidae; genus Pelmatolapia; species Pelmatolapia mariae. The sequence continues at coordinate 5,104,281 of NC_086229.1, read as the reverse complement.
TTGACGACTCTATAATTTCTGAGTTTTCCTCTCTTATTAATTAAAAGTTCTTCTAACGCAGTTGAGCTTTTAACTAATTATTTTAATGAACACTGTCTTGCCATTCTAAATCACATTGCTCCTTTCAAAAGCAGTTATCGCTCTGTTAGTTCCCGCACACCATGGTTAAATAATCAGACTCGTGGTCTTCGATGCTCCTATCGAAAAGCAGAGTGTCTGTGGAAGTCCATTGATCTGATTGTCCATCGTGAGCACTTTAAAGAACTACTTTACCTATATAATGAGTCAGTCAAAGAGGCCAGATCCTCTTACTTCAATAATCTTATAAATCGTCACAAAAACAATTCAAGAATTCTATTTGATACCATCAACAGTATTGTTTCTCCTCCTACTGTAATTCCCTGTTTACTAGCTTGGATAAATCATCTCTCTCTCGCCTCCACGTCATACAAAATGCAGCAGCCAGACTACTAACTCATTCTACCAAGTGTGTTGACATCACTCCCATCTTATCTTCTTTACATTTGCTCCCAATAAAGTTTAGAATTCGCTTTAAAATTCTCGTTTTAACATACAGAGCACTAAATGGCCAGGCTCCAGATTATTTATCCAAGCTTCTTATAAAATACACTGCTTCTCTTCATCTCCGCTCACAGACTCAGAGTCTCTTAGTTGTTCCCTGTACACGACTGAAGACAAAAGGGGGCGGAGCCTTTCAGTCTGTTGCACCAAGGCTGTGGAACAATTTACCACTACAGTTACGTTTGCTTGACTCTGTGGATTCTTTTAAAAAACAGTCAAAAACTTTTCTGTTCAAACAAGCCTTTTGTTGATCTATGTATTTTATATTTTTTACATTATTTGCATTTATTTACATTTGATCTTTAACATTGTGTATAATGTCTATTGATTTTGTTGTTTATTTTAATATTTGTGTAGAGCGCTTTGTGACTGTCTGTCTGTCAAAAGCGCTTTATAAATTAATTTTACTTACTTACTTACTCTGTACTCATTTTTTGTTAAATACCTTGATATTCTTTGAGTCTACTCACATGTTGGGATGTATTCATTTCCAAGAAGGCAGCTGTAACGTACGCACTGAGAGTCACTTCATCAGATACACCACCCTGTCAACAGAAGACATCATTGACACTTATCATCAATGCATCAACATTCAGGGAAATGAAGTCATGAAAATGATTTTTAGCTGCATGTGGTTTTAGTATCATGAATGTCTTCGTGCATGTTCAAACATCCAGCTAAAGAGATGGACAGGAAGTTGATTTTGTTCATCTGGACATTGTATTTCCATTGAGATAGATGTTTCTTCACCCCGGGTTTCCCCAAACTTATAAACAGTTTGTGTAGTCATCTACTAATCGGAAGGCTGATGGTTTAATTCCCAGCTGCTCCAGCCTGCATGCCAAATATTTGTGGGCAAGATACTAATCCCAAGTTGGTCTCTGGTGCATACTTTGTATTTTGTATAAATATGTGTGAATGCTACATAGAAAGCAGTGCTAGTGTGAATGGAGCAAGATGTATGGGAATTATTTCTTAAATAAAATATAGAATGTACTGGTGTGAGCTATTACAGTATTTAATACAGTGGAGGGGGGAACAACGAAGCTGTAGTGCCTCTTCACTTCACTGTGCAATACTTTTTGTGCAATACTTTGTTAAATAGTCAACAGTGCAATACACTTTAATACTTGAAATGTGCAATTCACTTGTATTTTTATTTTTTATTTTTTTTCTGCACTTGTATTCTTTATTCTTATTTATTCTATTTATCCCCTTCGTATTCTTTATTCTTTATCTATATATGTCTCTGTATTTATATGTGTATATATGTGTATATATAATATTCTCCTCACGCTCTGTAACTTCTGTCGGTGTTGTGCTTTTTTGGAAACCGAATTTCCCAGAGGAACCCACCCGAGGGATTAATAAAGTTCTATCTTATCTTATCTTATCTTATCTTATCCATGTATGCATGACATTATTAATAAAATTTGTTAAAGTGCGTCCACACTGGAGGCTGTTTCTACAGTCTAACAAAGAAGAACTGCAGGTTACCTTCATTCTGTTGTTGAAGAGTTTCCCAGACTTTTCAAAACAGCCATTTTCTTGTTGTTTATGTTGCAGCCAGGACTTAGACTCTTCGATCTTTCTGGGATCAATAAAGATGAAAGACTGAGCTTTGGCAAAACTTCTTACCACAAACGCAGTCAGCCTGACAAAAAGAAAACAACACTTACACGTCTTACAACGATGGAAATGTTTGGCTGTGAGGTCACATTAAGAGAAATAAATACTGATCATTTTGAAAATAAAGTTGAAATTTCAAGATTAAATTCGAAAATGTATTTTGAGAAAAAAGCCAAAATGTGGGCGAGTTGTTTCAGGACAAACTGCCACGGTTGCTTTACCCTCTGAATTAATGAAATCGTACTTCAGACTCAGTTTTAGTAACAAGGAAGGAACTGATGTCACTTGTAGCAAATAAAACCGTGTGGCAGTAAGTATAAGTACACTGAAAACCAGAAAGTGGTGCAGAAATCTGCATGTGGTTAGATTTGTATAAAAGGAAATAGCTGCTAATGTGCAGATGCAAGGATACCGATGGTTACACGCTCGTGGAATAAAGAGGATCTATGCTGTATCACAGGAAGAATGATTTATTTCACTACATCTACACAAAGCATTTTATACAGGGTATAGCAGTCATTTGAAACAAAACTGTAATCATTTTAACTGTTTTCTTAGATTTGAATGTGACTTTTTTCACAAAACAGTATTAAGACTTTATTATTGAAATAGTATTTAGACTTTTTCTTAAAGTAGAATTACAACTTTAATCTTTAAAATTTGACTTTATTCTAATAATGATCAATAACATTTTTTATGTGACTAATGCTCCTTCCTACCTACTAAATTACACAGTATTAACCAAAAGTTATTGGTAATGTTAGCTTAGTCAAAGGATTAAATGTAGAATTATTTTAAGTATTAGAGGCAGACATGTTTATGTTATTAATGGTAGTCAAACTTCAAGAAACGTCTTCTGTTTGGTGGGATATTTAAAAACTAGTGTAACCTCTCTGGTTTATGACATGTTTGATCAGTGATGTTCTCACCAAGTGTTTCCTGGTCCTCTTCCAAATGTGGTGTAAGCACCATCAGCACTTTTGTAGTTGAGCTGTCTTTGGTATCCTGTAACAACAGGGACACAATGATCGAGACATTGTTGCTATGGTGATGATTGGACTCCATTTGTTTATGGATCTGCATGTGTACATCAAGATTTGGGAAATTCTACGACTCTTGCTGACAGATGAGGAAAATGACACATTTGACCAAAAACTGTGGCTAATGTTCTGCCTCATGTCGGCTTGTTTCTTGAACCGTGTGTGTTGAAGTGATTCAAATGATTTCCTTCTTAGAGGAAACAATGAAAACTTGCCACTGGTGAGGAAGTTAGTAGCTTTTTCCATGATGGCTGTGGTGAGCTGCTGTGTGCCTTTCAGGTAGTGGAGGATGTAGATGTTGGGGGCCAGGAGAGCCATGTTCTGCTCCCCACATCCATACGGCATCTGCAGCAATCCATCCAGGTTCTTCAGAGCCCGGCCGAGGATGTCACCTGATCAAAAACACTGATTCACTAAAACTAACAAAACTAGAGTAAAACAACTTTGTATTATTGGGCAAAGATAACCTGAATAATTTCAATATGCAATTTTAAATGATGATTTCATTTGCTGAGCGAAAAAACATCCAAACTGAAAATCATAGATTGACTGTGATTAACCAAATATTTCTGAGAAGACTGAGTTTCATTTCACCAACCAGACCCAGACCTGATTAAGGCCAGACCTGCTGGATCAAGAAATCACTCAAGTACAATCTGTTTGACAAAGGGAAGCAGGCTAAAAGATGTCAAAAAGAAACACGTCATTGCCATGACCAAAAGAAATTCAAAAATAGGCGAGAAGTCTTGAGATCTATCAGTTTGGACAGGGTTAAAAAGCAATTTCTACAGCTTTGGAACGCCAGTGCAGCATGTTGGAACCCATTATCCACAAACTGAGGAAACTAGAAAAGATGTGGCCGAAATTGGGTTCAGGTGGTTAGTGACGGAGGAGTCTGGTTAAGGCAGCTGGTGCCCAGTGTTAAATCATGGCTCTGCTGTTTCAGTAGCACGCCACGACCTGGAGGGAAGAACTCTCTACCAGGAGAATGTCCAGCTATCAGTTTGAGCCTTAAATCTAAAACTTGGGCAATTAACCCTCTGGGGTCCAGGATATAATTGGCCGTTTTTGACAACATTTGATTTTACCTCTATATCTCACCTTTAAAAACTGTTTATCTTGCCTTGTTTGGTATCGTTACTTTCAGCACAACTTCAAATATCTGAAATTTGAGTTATTTTTTCATTTTGGCATACTATATTAGAACAATTGATCTAAATTCAGACAAAAATGTCAAAATCCGAATGGAAAAAAGTTATTTTTTTACTGTAAAACCCACAAACATGTTTAACGAATCATTTTCATAACTTGAAATGCAAATAGAAGTTGTACATTTCTAAAAATTATGCACAGGTTTTTATATTTGAAGTTTATACAGCACCATTCTCGCATGAAAATATCTTAAAAGTTTATTTTGTGACCCAGAAAAAGTAATATTTCAAACTCCGCCACTCTGTGTTCCTCCGCCACTACCTCGTTTGAGTTTTGGACAAAATGGAATACAACACTTGCACCTGCAAACTTTTTTTTACGTGCGCTCAGAATAGTCGACAACAGAGGGTTATGATGGAAAATGATCCAGAACGCCAGAAAGTGGCCGAGTCAAAATCTGGACTTAAATCCTACTGACATGATTCTGCATGACCAGAACGATTACGCTGGAAAACCCTCTGGTGTGACTGGGCCAAAACTCCTCCACAGCGTTTCAAAAGACACTTATGACAAAAGCTAGACTGCAGTTCTTCCTGCAAAGAATGGCACAACCAGCCTTTTGATTTTTGGGGTCCTTTTATTTTTCACATAAGGCCAGGAAGATGTGGGTCGCTTGTTTCTATTTATAAATGAAATCATCTTTTAAAAACTGAATACGGTTTTTACTTTTACTTGAACATGAGGTCTCTTTTATTTTCTGTTGTTTTAGTAATTTGCTATTTACCTTTTTAACAAAGCTTTAACTTGACATATTTTTATTTGGCTGAATGAAAATTGAGATGAAATCATGAGGTTTACCCAGGACTGATACAGAAGTGCGGGCAGATCCTTCTATCACATTCTCAGGCAGATGTATCTCTGCTTCCTCTGTCAGCGGGCTTCCTGTGTACACACACAACAAAAGTCCAATCAGGAAGTCACGACTGCAACAGAGTTACTGTTCAAAGTCACCAGGTGGCCTGATCTTCAGCACATATCGTTACATTTTGTGAAAGTAACAGGTGAAAATTTGGCACATTTTTATTAACATTATTACTTTAAAAATAACATTTTATTTACACAATGCACTCCACTGCTTATTTAGGTCATTTGTTTATTTACATAATTTAACTGGTGTTGCTGATGGACATCACACTGACCTTTTGGACAAAGAAGCCAGTTGTACGTCTTTGTCATCTCAGTTCCCTCAGCCTGAGGAAGAGGACGTGCAAAATTATCTTTAAAATGAGGAACAATTTAAATTTTATGAGTAAAAATGTTTTTCTGGTCTTGTATTTATGGTACTGACCTTCACTATGAGAGATTTGGTGACCACGTCGATGCGACCTCTGTCTGGTACGCTCACAACCTCATTATCACATGACACATGGGACGCTACGGCCTCAGCAGACACAGTCACATTCACAGCCCCTAAAAACAGCAGCACAGGTCACCTTCTTTATCTCTCCATTAAAATAAAAGTTACTGAGGTTATTTTACAGATTTTCTAGAAACTAGAAGGAAATGTGCTGGGACAAAAGAAATCAGTTAACTGTGATTTAACTAGATCTGTAGATTTAATATTGGTTCTAAATCAAAGATAACGTCTAACTGAAAAATTTACTGCATCAGGTGTGAGAAACATGAGCTAAAAAAAATAGTCCAAAATAATTTCAGGGTCCTGCTAGAGGCTGAGGTAATGTAAATCATAAAAAGTATCTCGTCAGAGACTATGCTTCTGACACTTTTAGGGCCACATACAATAATGTCAACTTGGCTGAATTTAGAAATAGAAAACTGCAGGCCATCCTTAACATGCCTGTAACCAAATTCAGTATTATTCATACTGCACTATATCACAACAACATTCGCCTCAAGGTGCTTTATATTGTAAGGTAGACCCTACAATAATACATAATATGTTGTGTCTGACTTCACTAACTGATTGAGATATAAATCACTTGGATGGCAATGAAACTGCAAGCAGTCTTTTGTATTATATATCATTATATATACTGTCCAAGGGAAGCATGATGAGAATTGAAAGGCAGGTTACAAAATTATTTATAATTAGTTAAGACAGCTGCATTGAGTAAACCATGAGGATGGAGGCAGCTTCTACCCTCAGACTGGAAGGATAGAAGTGGGAAATCTAGGCCTTGTAGACCCAAAAGCTGTGTCCCAATTCAGGGGCCCCATCCTCCTGAGGCCACATTTGAAGGCCGATTACGTCACAGCTACACGCTGAAGGCTGTCCAAATTCAAAGGCTGCTCCAAATGCGGCGAAAAATGTATCCTTCATTTCCCCAGATTTGAAGGATGGGTCGGGTGTGTCCTTCGTGGCCCAACCTATCCCAGAATTCATAGCGCCACCCAACCAATTCCAGTTTCCAACAATGGCGGCTGCTACTACGTTTTTTTTTTAAAAAATATTATTCTTATTACTCTTTCACAAAATAAACTTTTAACATATTTTCAGGCGAGAATGTAGCTGTGTAAACTTTAAATATCTGCTCTGTTTATCAAGATATCACATATTTGCAAAAGTGCTTCGACGTTTTCGGAGACGTCTGTTACCCACTAGCTCGATAGCTGACCAGGAGGTCGAGGCTCACTAGAGCCTGGTAAGAGATCACCGCGGTCTTTGGCTACTCAGGTTAAACATGTAAGTCACTTAGATAACTTAAAAATGTTATTGTTTGGCTTTTTTTAGTGTTTTATTTGTTCCTGAGTAAATCGGTTTGGCTCAGATTAAAGTTACAGTTTTCACACAGCTGAATAAGTGTCAGACAGAAAACTGATTAAACAGAAAAGTGAGATGGTCGAGAGTTTATTCCGGTGTCCTGTTATATTTTAAATAGCAAGGAGCACACGGCAGAGTATACTCCACCGAGACGGCAGTGATGCGAATCTGAAGGCTAGACCGTCCAATTTCACAACCTCACACTTCTAGTCTACCCGACCTTTAAAAACACGGCCCACGTAGACCGCGAAGGTCGGGTCCTCCGAAGAATGCAACCTAGGAATTGAGACACAGTTAATAATTCTTTCTGCCCCACTCCCAACACAGGGGTTTATAGTCTTGCTTTGCCTCGATTTTCAACTGTGCTCGCTGGCACACAAACAGGATGTGTACTCAGCCTGCCACACAGCGGTTTCCTGGCAGTGTGGAGGACCAAAGGCTGATTCTCACCTAAGGCTGTTGGGATCATGGTCCAGCTGAGGGTCTTGCGCTCGTTGGCACACAAACAGGATGTGTACAGATCACCAGAGAGAGGAGTGAGGGTGTAATCTGAGGACGGCCCAGGAGTGACAGTAACCTGTACGAGGAACACAGACATTATATTTTTAAACTAGCTCAACAATTTCACGACAATATTTAAAACTGAGTTCAAATGTGAACACATTTTTTAAGCATCTAAATCAATGCACAAGTTTGCTTTTATGAACTCATGATCAAAGTAGACCTTCATTTTACTTGGATACTTTAATCACTCCCTTCCTAATCGTTTCCCTCCATCTGTTTTCTTACAGCTTCCACACTAAACTCTGTTCTACAAGGTGCATGAGCGCACAAAGAAAGCTAGAGGAGGGTTGGTTCAAGAACGGCCTGCATCCTGCATGGTTATATTGCCAAAGAAAAAAATATTTTCTATTATATTTTAATAACTATGACATAAATTTAGCTTAGAAAGTAATGTTTTCAGTATGGTTTTCCTTGGCTATGAACAGAAATGTATTTAAACACTTTAAACATTCATTACCATGATGCAGCTGGTCAGGTAGTTAAAGACAGTCGCCTTCAGTTCAAAGTGCTCCCCCCGGATGATGGAGTAGGGCATGGTGAGTTCAAGGAAGAAAGGTTGGAAGACTTTCATTTCTTTACGAGGAGCCAAACCAAAACCCTGAGAGGACAAACAGAAAGCCTCCGTCTCCCAGGTGGTGATGGTGTCTGGGACAGTCAGGGACACGCCCCTTTTTCCATCGTCTCTGAAGTAGCAGATACACACAAACATATTCTATAACTGCAGTGTGAATTACTTGTATATGTTGCATTGACAAAGTAAAAGAGCTCCGTGTTGCTGAAGAAAGTGAAATTATATTTATCAGAAAAACAAAGCACAACTTTAAATATGACAAAACATCAGCCTGAAGCATCAAAACATGCTTAAGAAAAAACTGACAGTTATTCTATTTTCATGTTTTTTGTGTGTGTAAAGACACAGCAGAAAGTTCACATGGGTTTCTAAATGTGATCGTATATACTTTTTGTAATATGCATCAGATCTCTTCACAAGAGATACTTACCCAACTTCCACCAGATCCCAGATCCAAGTCTCAGGGAAGAAAGAGCGAACTGTCTCTATTGGGGCAGGTTCAGGAGGAAGCTGCCCAGCAGATCCCAGACGAGGACTACTTAGTTGAATAGATTTACCTCTAAGCCGGGGAAGCATAGCTAAATAAAAAAAGAAAAATAATTACCTGTTTTCTTTTTGGTAAATACAAAGCAAAATGTATAGCTAGACAAAACACAAACAAGTGAATGATTCACCGGCGACACGAGGGCCTTCATGGTAGACTTTTCCTTTGAACTTGACGCATGAAGGCAATCGAAAAAGCAAGTTTGTTGCCATCTTCAGTCCAACTTTCTAGATATTTCAGCAACACACAAACAACAAAAACTATTTTGTAACAACAAAAACTATTGCATTTACATTATGTTTGACTGACTCACAGGTATACAAGTATTTTACCTGGAAAACTGCATAAGCATCATTTTGCTCTTGACTGGGGTACGGCAAAACATATCTTTTTGGTCTCACATTAAGGCATTTTGCAGCATCTTCAACCTCATATGGGATACCTGAGGATTTCTTGAGTGGGAGCAAGTCAAATATCTGAAAAGAAAAGTGCAGTTCAACAAAACATCCAAACATTTATTGCCTGCCTGCCTGGTAACATTTGATCCATTAAGTCTTATGTGTAGTACTGGTGTAAATACGAGTACAAATTAGGCTCAAATGAATTGCTAGATTATCTAAGAAGAATTCGTAAAAATAAATAAATAAAAATGACCAAGTTAGCAGTAAGTGTCCGCAGATGTGAGGCGTTATAGTTGAAGTATCTGTTTACCAAACCTTAAAGAAGGTCTACAATTTCACTATAAACACCACATCGTTCTTTGTGACTTTTATGGCTACAGTAAGTGTTTTCCATTTGAAGCTGTCTCTGTAGCTCCTTTACCTCCTTTAAGTCTCACTTTTTCCAGGCTTTGCTGTATGTTTAACATCAACAAATACTCATGTATGTGAGCAGTTTTAATGTAAAGTTAAATTCTTCTCAAGTAAAGAAGACACTGACTGGCAGGTGATACACTTACAAATCGTTGAATTATTTGCTAAAAAAAAAAAAAAAAAAAAGTCAATATCCTGGATTTATCTCCATGCTGAAATATTAATTTGCCCAAAAGGAATTAATTTTTATAAGATTAAAATATTGTTGTCTGCAACGACATGAGCAACAAGCATGGTACTTACTTACTCGCTAGAAAGACTGCCATCACAGACACATGCATATGTAACCTTGTATTTTTTATACCAGTATGCTTCAAGACAAACTCAGCATTTGACTGTTTAAAACAGTTCAATGTACGACTGCCCAAAGAATACTTATCAGGACACAAGTACCAGAGCGAAGGCGTGAGCTGCTGGTAACTCACGACACTACGGGCTCTGGAAATAAGGGATGTGTCCATCTCACTGGTGTTAATATCAGCAGTTACCTTATCTGCATCCAGAGTCTTCCCAGGCTCCTTGATGAGAACGCTCTTGTCGATGGCGCTCACACCACACAGAGAACGTGGCAGGGCCGTCACCTGCATGTTGGTCTCTTCACCTGGGACGGCTGAAGACGGTGAAAACTCCACTGACACCTGACACACACAAAACACCCGTAGATGTTTAGTGACTGTGATAACTCCCCACTCACTGCTGGCTAAATGTGCTGCTTCACTGTGGTGAGTGACAAACCATGAGTCCCATGAGATGGCTGTACACTACATTGGACACTGTATGAACACTGTGTCAGTGTTAGATAGGTAGGACTTGCATCATCATTGACAAAGGTGCTTGGATAAATGGGAGTGAGCGGGTCATGAGGTCGTTTAACCTCCTAGGACCTGCCGTCCACATATGTGGACATCACATTTTGCGTTATTTAGAGCAAAATACTCAATTTTGCTCTACATGGGCCTGATATCCACTTACAAGGACATAATGCTGCTACTGTTCTATCAAATTTTTAAATGAATATCCTCATATGTGGCTCTCATTTTTCTTAAAAACAAAAATAAGGTAAAAAAAAAAAATCTGGAAATTCTTTGTTTTTAACATTCATTGGGCCCCAATGTGACCAAATATCAAAGAGAAATTAAAAATGCATGTCGTGGAAGAGTTCGGGTCTTAGGAGGATAAAGAAGCACTTTGAGTCCTCAGGTAGAGTAGAAACAGCTGTGGAACAACCAGTCCATGTACCGATGCTAGAAATCCTCAGGTGACTTAGCCAACTGGAGATGACTTTGATTTGAACACCAGGGGCGTTTCTCAATATGCGTACTTGTGCGTACTTGCGTTCTCATGTACTCGTGATACGTCATCAGTCGGAGACCAAGTACTGTTCCAATTCGAAGTACGCATCAAGCCGAGAGCGCGAAAAAGTCCCGGATGTGTTCTCGCTCAGCCCGTTTTATCGAGCATGCATCGGTGGTGACTTGGTACAGCTAAATATCCCAGAATGCATTTCGTCCAAAACTCAACAGCTGACTACGGGCACATCGTTTCCAACCCCCCCGGTCCTCTCACTACTCAGGTTAAAGAAACTCCAGCAGCTGTCTATCGTATTGAGTGTCCACTAAAATATAAAATAAAAGCGTTCTAACATCTCACCTGCTTGTTTTTATTAAGGTATGTACACGTATGTACATGTACACTATTTTTATTATTAGAGGTTTCACTACTGAGGTTAACAATGATATACAAATCACCTAGATCACTTCTACATGTTAATGTTTGGTTTATTTCAGTGTTTTATTTGTTCCTGAGTAAACCGGTTTGGCTGTGATTGAAGTTAAGCTTCATAACATGTTACTCACAGTTAAATTAAGAGAGGACGGCAGTAAAAACTCCGGACCTGTGACATCATCACATACGCAGGTGTTCCAATTGTACATATCGCGATTCCGTGCTCGCGTTCTCGGCGGGTACGTACTCACCGAGAACGCGAGTACTCGCGTACTTGACAATTGAGAAACAGCCCAGAGCATGACTGCAGACAAATGACACCAAGCACACAGCACACCGCTAGAATTACATTCACCTTGTTGCTGAAGCATTTGTCAGTAGAGAAGTCAGCACTGTGGGCAATTACATCCTCACTTGGCAGGACGGCATAAGCCACAACCTGGAACTCTGGAGCCATCTCAGGAGACACTCTGACTTTAAAGGACACCTGGCCCTCATTCACTGAAACACAGGTCCAAACATACATCCACAGATCAACAAAACAGACCAACGTCAATGCTTGGCTGTGGCATATGTGGAAATATGGAAATTTTACCTGATCTGTCTTGCACTTGAAACTGTTTTTGTCCTTGCATGGTGACAGCTCCTCTGGACAACACCTGGAAGACAGAAATCATTTAAAAACAAGAATGAACTAGCACTGATATCTGTGGACATCACTACCAGTGAAAAGTTTTGACACACCTCCTCATTCAGTGTTTTTTTAATTTTTATTTTAATACTTTCTACAATGTAGACGCACACTGAAGCAAAGAAAAATCTATAAATAACTCTAAATATGTTTTATGTTTTAGAGTCCTCAGAGTAGCAGCCCTTTGCTTTGTTGACAGCACTGCAAACCCCCGGCCTTCTCTCAGTGAGCTTCATGATGTAGTCACCTGACATGGTTTCACCTCACAGGTGAACCTTATCAGTGTCAATTGGTGGAACCTCCTGCCTTCCTAATGGTGTTGGGACCATCAGTTGTGTTGTGCAGAAGTCAGGTTGGTACACAGTTGACAGCCCTGTTTGACAACTGTTAGAATTCATATTTGAATGTGTCCCCAGGCGCAGTCACAAAAACCATCAAGCACTGCGATGAAACTGGATCACATGAGGACCATGGAGGAAAGGAAGGCCAAGAGTCACCTCTGCTGAGGATAAATTCATACAAGTCACCAGCCTCAGAAATCACAAGTTAACAGCAGCTCAGATTAGAGTCCAGATAAATGCCACACAGAGTTCCAGTAGCAGACACATCTCTACAGGTTCAAAGGAGACTGTGCTAATCAGGCCTTTATGGTCAAATAGCTGCTAAGAAACCACGACTAAGGAAAAGCAACAAGCAGAAGAGATTTGTTTGGGCCAAGAAACACAAAGAATGGACATTAGACCAGTGGAAATCTGTGCTTTGGTCTGATGAGTCCAAATTTGAGATCTTTGGTTTCACCTATGCCAGTCACCTGACTTAAACTCAAAGGAGATGGTTTGGGATGAGATGGACCACAAAAAAGGCCAACAAGTGCTCGGCATTGTTCACCAAATGATTAAATATATATTCATTCATAGTTTTGATGCCTTCAGTGAGAATCGATTGAAATAATTCAATTCAATTCATTTATACAGCGCAAAATTTAAAAAAACTGTCACCTCAAGGTGCTTTATATTGTAAGGTAGATTAATAACAGGTATCATTCGATGCAGAGAGTCTATTAACACATAGTGAGTGAGAAAGGTGACTGGAAAGGAAAAACTCAATGCATCATGGGAATCCCCGGCAGCCTTCGTCTATTGCAGCATAACTAAGGGAGGATTCAGGGTCACCTGGTCCAGCCCTAACTATATGCCTTAGCAAAAAATAAAAATAAAAAGTAGTCACGAAAATATGGAAAAACCATAAAATAAGTAGGTGTCCAAACTTTTGACTGTAAATTGGTGCAGTTTTGTGGCTGAAATTCTGATATCTTATGAATTTTAAAAGTTGCTCGTAGAAAATTGTCTTCAGACCTTAAAAGCACCCTAATGTCTAAAGGATAAAAGCAGCCAATGAAAAGGAGTGAAATAACAGCTCTTAGTAATTAAACTGTTTAAAGACAAGTTACAAGCCCAATTTTTATAGCTGTTCGAAGGGTTTTGAAAAGTATTTTGGTATTTTGGGAAACTAACTTAACAATGTTAAGTTAGCTTACTCCACCCATCCCCTAATAATACAGTTAAATTACAATGCAAAATAACCAAAAGGTCTTTTCTTAACATGCAGTTTGTCTCATATGTTTTTAAAAGATCCTGCGGGTGCCCACAACTTACACCAACGTTATTATTTTTTTCTACTTTTTTCATTTTTAATTTCCTGTGATTATATGCTAAAAATCTGAAAAAATTTATGTTGAGTCCTGGAAAAATGTTATTATCAAATGCTACATATCATCGCTTCTTGCTGCATTATTTATTGAACATGCCAATCTTGTTTGTTATCTTGACTAACTTGGGTGTGACTACTATCTGGTAATTGAACATTTGGAATTCTACCAATGAGAGAACGATGTACTATAAATCTGTTCTTCCATGTTGTATTATTGCCGCCTACTGGAAGAGGTGAGTATTGTGCTTTGGACGGATGTTCAATCAAGGCGCACATGTATGGGCTCAAATTTTGGTCATTATTTTGGACTTGTAAATCAGTTTTGTATGTGTAAAAAGAATTTGTATGTCTGTAAAAAAGATTTGTATATTTGTAAATTTCACACGTATTTATAACCAAAAAATACATGTGAAACTCTGCACTCAAGTTTCAAGGTCCAAGTATGAATTTTGACCCAATTTTTCTTCCTTTCAGCCGATTGGTCAATGTCATGTCAATCACAAATTTAAATATCTATATCCAAATATACAATACACAGAACAGAGAGAAAACACCTGTGGAACAGAGGAACCAGACATGAAGTCGGTGAAACCAGCTTCCAGTTTGGATTCAGGAGACAGACGCCCTCCCTAGTTTTACGTTTAGGCTTTTTACCTTTTTGCTAAAGCATATAGTTTGGGCTGGATCAGGTATTCATGCTGAAATAGATCCAGGCTCCTGGATTCTCATGATGGACTGAAAGTTTCTTCTTCAGTCCTGATGGGCATCACAACAGTACTTTTTAGCAAACACACAAAAGGTCTGGCCATGGTGAACTTTGTAGTTATGCCATAAAGTGACAAGCTGAGCGATAACTCACCAGATAAATGACATCCACAGACCCTGGAGACTCTCCCACTATAGTGTAGTTTACTGATATGTCTTCTTCTGCGTCACAGGCCACTGGTTTATCCTTCTTCTGTACCTCTAGAGAGCTGATTGTTTTAATATAAGGAGAAGACGGCTGGGACATGGATAAGGTGTGAAATCCTCTGTCATAGTATGCAGTTTTGTGTTGTTGGTTGCCCGCTGTTGGTGTCAGGCTTGCCTAGTTGGGGATAGGAAACAACAATTTAAAAACTTTATCTAAAAATAACATTGGTCAATGAGGCAGTCTTTATAAGCAAGGCAAAGGTGGAGGAAGATGAGTCATGAACTGTTTCAGGATTGCAGCTTATTACTGTGGGAGGTATTTGGACATTTGCAGCCTATCAGAAACCAGTTGTGGCTTCAGGCTGCTGTGATGGCTGCATTAAATTACACATTGTTTCAGTGTGTCAGCTCACATGGAGTTGGATATCCTGGTCAAAGTTATCAGTGCTGAAAGAAAATGAGGCCACACCGTTGCTGTCAGTTGTCAGATTTTGCAGTGAGCGTGCTCGCCACATTTCTCCCGTGAACAGGTAGACCGGTGCGTCACAAACTGGTGTATTATTGTGGTACACTGCTCTGACCTGTTGAAACACACAATGCTCTATCAATGGAAAATACAAATAACATAAATGTGCTTTGTACCATAAACTGAGCTGAAAACAACATGTTAGGCTTACTTTTCCTTCCACATTAGATCCCCGTTCCCAAACCTTGGGCATGTTAATGAAAGACACTTTTCCAAGGACATAAGAAATCGTGACTCTCTTCTCTTGAGGGAGTGAAATACCTGAATGTAAAAACTTTCATGTTACAATCCTGTGAATGCCTTTTTGGTTAAATACACATTGATTTTAAAGGAATAACACAACTTGCCTGTTCCCTCTTCTTCCACTTTGGCCCTGATATTCAGAACATCATGAAGCATCCTTTGGTACTTTTTAGTAAAAATTGACATGTTGAAGGAAAATGTTGCACAGCCAGTCTTGTCTGCCTGTAAAGAACAATAAAGAAAGAAAATGACTGCTGTGTGCGATACAATCTTACTAGAATAAACCAAAATTAGAATCAAATCTCATTCACAATCGAATCTATAAAATATATCAAATGTTCAAACTATGATATTTTATAGAGTCATGAAAAACTTGAGCTCATTTTGAATTTGATGAATTCTACGTGCATGAAAGCTGGTGCAACAACAGGACCATAGGAGAGAATGCTTTACAGGGTGGGCCGTTTATATGGATACACCATAATAACATGGGAACGGTTGGTGATATTAAAGTCCTGTTTGTGGCACATTAGTATATGTGAGGGGGCAAACTCCTCAAGATGGGTGGTGACCATGGTGGCCATTTAGAAGTCGGCCATCTTGGATACAACTTTTTTTTTTTCAATAGGAAGAGGGCCATGTGACACATCAAACTTATTGGTAATGTCACAAGAAAAACAATGTGTGCTTGGTTTCAACGTAACTTTATTCATAAAAAAAAATTATTTATAAAATAATAGAATATAATTTTTTTATATATATTTCAATATCACAATAGTCTTCCAATATAGAAGTACAAGTTAAAAAAGAACTAACATAAATAAAATACACTCCAACTAAATACTTCTAATTTATTTTCCCAAACCAGGCGGAGCCGCACTATAAGGACTAGAGAGCTGCATGCGGCCCCGGAGCCACAGGTTGCCGACCCCTGCTCTAGATCATGTTTACTCAAACATCAAGCATGCATATAGAGATATACCCCTCCCCAACCTCGGCCAGTCTGACCACATCTTCTGGTTCCTTGGTGTCCTCATCTCTGCTGACATCTCCTGGACAGAGCGAGACTTTAGAGTGTAGTCAAGGCAGCACAGCCCTCTCCCCTCCCTGATGGACATTTATTCCTCCCACTGCTTCAGCAGAGCAGCAAACATCACCAAGGACAGTTCCCACCCTGGTTTCAACATGTTCAGCCTGTTTCCCTCAGGGAAGTTCTACAGGTGCGTCAGCACAAAAACCCACAGACTCAAAAACAGTTTCCTCTCAAAGGCCATAACCACCCTACTTCCACGCCGGTGGAAACCCAAACAAACACGCATTACGAGGGTCTAATGGCTGGGTCTCAATCTCACAACGCATGTCACCCCTATTTGTGGCCCACATAATGACGTGAAGAAATTTTTTAAAATAATTATTATTCAAAAGATAATTTAATATGAAGTTAACAGGCAGAGTGTTACAGGCATCGCCCTAAAGAATGTAGCCTCATGGGCAGTGTAGTCCGTGCCGCAGGGAGAAAGGACTACCGTACCTGTGTCTGTGGAAAAGTACGAGTTGTCAGCGAGCAGAAATGAGAGACGGAAACATGTAAATATAATAATAACCACTGCAGCCAAGAAGAGTGCCTGACGAGCCCAGTTGTAAGTAAGCTATTAAGACTCGACTGAACACCGTGTTCGTGTTTTCCTCTGAAACAATGAGCTCCGTTGGAGCAGCCTTTCAACACCTCTCTCTGTCTCTCGCTAGCAAAGTTGACCCAGACAGCAAAATAAAGCTAGTTTTCAGCTACCAGCCCGACACTAGCCCGACGTATTATCCAGAGGTCACTTTACTACTGTTCGGAGCCGCTGACCTGTTTTATATACGCACAGAATAGTTTTTGTATACGAGATCGCTGCAAAAAGTGCAGCCTTACCTAATGTCCACCTACTGTTACTCATTTTATATTAAGATTTAAAAATCTAGTTTGTATTGGTATGACGAGTAGCCTTCAGTAATCACACAGCAATAGTACATTCGTGTAGTTGTAAAAAGCAGGATAATATATTAAGTAATCCAAAGTATTCCGTTACGTTACTCTCATTGAGTAACGTAACGGAATACGTTACAAAATACATTTTGAGGCATGTATTGTGTAATCTGTAGTGGAATACATTTTAAAAGTAACCTTCCCAACACTGGGCACATTGTTAACCTGTAGCTAAAACACATCCCTTATTCCCATTTTCTCCTTTGAATCTAAAACAAACACCAACAACAACAACTCATGAAATGCAGCCTGAGAGAGTTCAGGCTGCATTTCCATTTGTGTTCGCATGTTTCATTAAACCACTGTAGCTATGTTCCATGCACATGCAACATATAAACAAATGAGGAGTGGCTCAATATTTTTTAACTGTACCGCATTATGATGCCATAATGTGGCTTGCCAACTACTAAAATACTGTATATATAGCTGTATGTACCAGAAACTTAGTAAATCAGTCAAAATTGTTAAAACTTTTAACAGAAGCTGAATCTTTGGATATGTGCAATGTTCCCTCTAAGTTGCCAGCAGTGCGCACGGTCTCTGCGCACAGAAAATCTGTGTTGCGCACAAAGAAAACATCTAACCTGAATTGAAATTCAAATTAAAACTTTAACAATTCTGTTTTGCAGTGTTAGTCAGTAAGTGACTGGCTGTTCCTGTATGGGTTTAGAACGATGCCACCTTATCCTATAGTCCAGCCAATGATGCGATTTACATTCATATATACGCAGCTAATCAACGTCATTGACAGGCTATGACAGCGTCCTTATGTGCCGGTGTTTTAGCTAGCAAAGCGGCGTGGCTGATGTGGAGTGAAGCCACATTAATGACAACGTGTACAACCATTGGAGATGTGAGCAGGACAGACGGAACAACTGACGGAAAAAGTGTGGACTTTATACCAGTTTTTAAATTGTGTTGATAGGCCATGTAAAACCAGAGTTATGATAAAAATATCTGCAATGTTTGGTTTTCTTCCTGAATACTATCGTTGTTTATATTTACTGCGGGAAAAAAATGTAAAAATGGCGTTTTATAAGGAAAACGATCGAAAGCACTCTCCGCTTGTGAGCAAAGACAAAACCAAACCCCTCCGACCCTTTCCTATTGGTGGAAAAATGTACCATGTCGACCAATCAAAAAATGATATGGCAAGTTGTTAAGAAACGGAGGGAAGTTTTAGCAGATTTGATGCAGAACAGCTGATTGTTCTGTAAATAGTTTGAGATGTTTATTTAAAAATGCCTTGGCTGCAAGTTACTGAGTGTTTGCAACACTCAGTAACTTTTTTGAAGAAGTAACTATATAATTAATTGCCCAGCATTGGTCATTATATACTATATTTTGCAGACAGACAGTTGCAGGACTCTCTCCCAGAACAAAGACTCATAATACAAGTCAGAGCTTTATAAAAAAAAAAAAAGAAAAAGAAAAAAAAGAAAAAAAAGAAAGTTATGTTTTCAAAATTGGATTTCAAGTTATTTTTACTTCCAATATTGTTAACATACTACACAGGTCAATGACTACATTTTTTTTCTAAATCTTCATTGTAAGTGGGCTAAAGCAGTTAATTAAAATTAGTCTAACATGAATGTAAATGCTGTAACTTGATTATCTTAATAGGCCATGTAACTTGGATGGATTCAATGCTGGCTTGACCACACTGATCCAAGGGATCGCTCAGGGAGTTTGTGTGTTCAGTTAGACACATGAAAAATTAGAGGGAACATTGGATATGTGTATATTCATTCAGCTTGTTTAGGTGTCGCAGTCTGATCAGAGTATTTTGAAGTTCTTAGATTTCTCACAGAAGTTGAATTCTTTTGTGTGACAGACATAATGAGACACACCACTTGCCTTAGCCCTACCAGTAATGCTAATCATCTAGCAGATATTAGAAACACCAACACAACCTATGCAGCCTTTTAGGCACAACAATAACCACTTCACTCCTTTGGAGCTGACACATGCATCCAAGAAAGATGAGATATCACTAAAAATTCAAATCCGTGGATGAGACAAGTACGAGATGATGAAATGTAGGGAAAAAAAGTGAAGAGAACATACGGCGCCAGTTTAGCTAATGCAGTGGCCTGAATGTACCCAAAGTATCAGGGAAAAAAGGTTAGAGAGAAATAAAGCCATAACTGTACCTGCTTTGTCTCTGTGTGGCAGGAGCCACCCATTTGATATAGGGCCAAAGAATCCTTATCGTGCTTCTCTATAGCTAAACCGCTATACTTATTAATAGGTCTGCACACATTAACTGTAACACGTCCTGGTACAGGCTGTCCATACGTGTACCTGTTTAAAGAAAAATACATAAACATTATGAGTCATTTGCTCTCCAAACTCCAGATTTTCAACAACACATAATTTGTCCTGGAAGAACTTTTTCTTACTTTGCACACACTTCAGCTTCAATGTCTTCCTGCCCAATACTCACTTCTTCAGATATATTTACTGTCACATCAAATTTGGGTAAAACTGGGGGAAAATTTGAATGTCAGCATTTTCACTCCATAACAACAAAGAATTAAAAAATAAATAAGACTGACTTACCATACTTCTCCACTTTGAAGTTGTGAGATATTTTCCTTTCACCCATTGACACAATGATCTGGTACGGTCCCTCACAGGCCTCAGTGTCCAAGGAGTAAGAAAGCTGCAGTATTCTGCTATTGGATGTTTCATTTAGCCACTGTCCAATCCTGTTACTGTGAGCATCCTGTTAAATCAAATGACAGTGACAGCTAATTCAACATTCCAGATTCAAGAGCTTTATTGTAAATACAGTAGTATACACAGTATACAGTGGTGATGAGACCCATCACTGTTGTGTCATCTGCAAACTTGATGATGTGGTTTGAGCTGGTATTGCTCAGTACAGTCATGTGTTAGCAGGGTGAACAGCAGTGGGCTAAGCACACAGCCCTGCGGCAATCCTGTGCTCAGTCTGATGACTTTGGAGGTTTTATTTCCTATGAACACAGACTGGGCCTATCAGGAAGTCCAAGATCCAATTGCAGAGGGAGGTGTTTATTTCTTGTTTATTTCTAGTGAGTCCAACTTCTTCACCAGCTCCTGGGGAATGACTGTATTAAATGCTGAGCTGAAGTCAATAAACAGCATTCTGACTATGTGTCCATTTTGTCAAATACACAGTGTGTAAATACTGTACCAACTAGATTCTTTTCTTTTTCAACAACATTTTTGGATACTTGACCCACCTTTGTATATATGCAACCCAATTTGTTCAGGTTTTAAACTGTCAGTGACTTGGAGTAATACTGCAGAAGCAGTGTGTATATAAGCAGGAAACAATCAAGTCCAACTCCATGTGTTCAGCATTGTGTTGATACATTTACAGAAGAAGTAAAAACCTTTTCTGGAGATATTCTCTTACCTGAAGTTCAATGACATCATACTGAAAGAAAGAACCAAAGACAGGTGGAGTTAAGACGTTGTTGTGTAAATCACTGCATGTCAATTCTAAACAGCATCATTAGTAACACTGTTCAAAAACTCACCAGCTGATTGGCCGGTCGCATGTTATTATCCATGGCAACGACTCTGAAATTCACTGTGAGAAAAATTTTAAAGAGATTATCTCTCTGTTTCTCTCCTTATACTTTAAAACAAAGGTGCATTAGGGTTGGGCCATGATTGCTAAAATTAACTAAATAAACACATAATTACATAACTAATTAAAATTAAAATAATTAATTAAATATCTAAACAATTTTATTATTATGTATGTTTTTCAATTTTTAATTAAATATTTCATGGTTGCTGTGCTGCAGCGCATCGTGATCTGTCACTGCAGCTTATCAACAAACACAACATCGGATTTTTACCCTACACAGCAAGTCAATGCAGATCTCAGATAATGGACTGATATGAATTGGTGGTTATGTGGACAGACCGACCAAATGCTTGAAGGTTGCACTACAGGCTGTGTGCATTAAGCAGGGCACACTAAATAAACAGACACCAGGCCAAAGCAATACTTTGGACTTTGTCTAAATTGTCATTATCCCTGAGTTTAATGGGTCACAGATAAAACTGATTAATGAACACTGAAGAAGAGGAATCACAAAATAATTAATTAAATTAATAACCAATAATTGGACAGTGAAATAACTAAATATCCTTGTAAATAATCAAAATGAGAAATAATGAATTGAATATATAACAAGGTCATTAAATATGTTTTGGAAACTGGAAATCAGAAATAAAAACCTAAATATGTGTTGGTGCACACTCAATCATCCAGGTAAGTAAATCTCCAAAAGTTGATTCTGTTCATCTGGACGTTTTCAGTGGATAAATGTTGTGTCACTGATCCAGGTGACTTCTTCAGTCTCAGCTCACTGCAGGTTTCCCCAATCTTATAAACAGTACATTTGCATAATGACTGAAACCAGCCCACTGAAGGAACAATGTGCCGTTCACTACATGGAAGAAGTGCAAAGCAGAGCTCTGGTATCATACCCTGGCTGGGACAAAACAAAGTCACTGGTTCATAGTTTCCCCACTGAAAACATCCAGATGAACAGAAACTTTTTCAGATTCAAATAATTTGTTAAATTTTTTAAATGAAATCACTGATATTTAATTAATGTGTATTGTACACACACACACACACACACACACACACACACACACACACACACACACATATATATATAACATTTATTTAAATTTAATTGATATCACTAATTTATATTTTAATTAACAAGACATTTAATAATGTGTTTCCTTCCCTCATGATTTTTGATGCTTTGAATTCCATGTTTGAACATAATTTAATTGTGAACAATAAAACTATTATAAGATAAAACCATTAAACTTTAACATAAAATGAATTTGACTGTTATCAGGGACAGATGGTACAAAAAAATCAATCATGTCTGAGTAATATAATATGGCCTTTGTCCTTTGGGGGGAGTTGTGCACTCTGAGTATTCTGCATGTTTTATTTTGCATTACTGTGAATTTTTAAAATAGTTATATTCAAAGATGGACTCAGATTTCAAAGTGCGAACAAACATCTCGGTCGATGGACCGTATTAAATATCTTGAAAAGCGTTTGCTAAATGAAGCACAACTTTCACATCAATCACTGTATGTGTGTCCAAATTTTGGACCATAAAACTTGTTACACAAATTGGAGATGGTGGAGCAGTTGGCTCATGATGATGAAATTTGAATGAACTACATGTCATATATAACAAAACAACACATTGTTACCTTTTTGTCCAGGGAGGTAGATGGGTTTATCTGTTTGGATGAATGTGAAGGGATCAGACATTCGGATCATCACTTTTCTGACTTGTTTGGAGTAAAATGTGTCTCCTCGTACCTCCACCTTAAAATGTTGCACCTCCTTTTGTACCAAAGGAGCCTGAGACAGTGGGATATTGTGGATAGTCGTTAAAGCCAATAATGCTTACGATAACAACTAACAAATGCATTTTGTGCGTGGAAGTGCTGGTTGCCAACCTTAAACTGAACACAGGTTTGAAAGGGCTCATTTGACGTATGTGTGAATAAGGTCGTGTTCTTCTCTCGGGACTTCAAAGTGACAGTCATGACCAGAGTCCCACTGGGCTGTCGGAGAGTTGCACAGAATTTGGCCTCAGCTCCAGCTTCAATAACTGCAGGAATGGCCACCAGGTACTGGCTGCATACAGCATCGCACATACAGCAGTTACTGCAGTGAACAACTCACACAGACAAAAACACGCTGAAGACAAACTCACGGTTCAGCCACCGCTTGATCCACATGTATCCAGCTCAGGAGGACACACAGAGTGCAGCTCAGGATCCAGAGACGGTCCATGACTGGTTGTGACAATCCTCAGTGTCAGCTTCTGCTAAATATTGGCTGATCGTCCCCACCCACATACACTGTAACAACCACGTGTTTGAAACGCACTCATGTACTCTGAGCTCCACAAAGTCAATCACTTACACATTTACAAAATCCCAATCCTGCTTTCAGCACTGAACACTAAACTATAGACAACAGTAAAGTTTGTCGTTCAGTGTAAAACATTACAGTAACATACAGTGCTCCCAGGTGATGTTTCTAAATCAGCTCCAAGTTTAATGCGGCTGTTACAAAAAGTTATTTCTGTTCTGAATGTTCCCATGTTTGACTTAACATCAGTGCTGGGATACACCGCTGTAGTCTGTAACTACTGATATTTTCTAAAATCACTGGGAGCTACAGTAGGTGTAACTCCTTTTACCCAGCGTGGGATGTCTGACTGTGCCATGTTTTTGACCTTATTTCTCAGGAAAGACTAAACAAATGTTTGTGTAGTGATAACAGGCTCAAAAAGAACTGGTGGATTCATCAGTGATGTCACAGACTGCTGTACACACTTTAAAGACAAAAATCACAATGTTTCTGTAAGAATTCAAAATGAATCATGTTAAACAGCTTTTGTTGCACTTTGGTAAACAACACAGATCAAACTTCAGCCACTGAAATAACTGCAGTGACAGTCACACTGCTGAGGGTGGATGGATATCTGGTCTGGTTTTTAAACTGTAACATTGCTGAGAATGAGTCATTATCTCTGACCCTCTGGACCCAGCAGTGTTACCCCATGTGATTCTGTTTGCCTTGTTTGATTTGCCTTTACGGGAAAAGGTTTTTTGTTTGTTCTGTCTCACTAAGGGGCTGTGGTGGGGCATGCTTTACACACATACAGATGTGTTAATCTATAAATGTTAATACAGTTTGTTAATACTTGTTAACAAATGCAGAAAATAAAGTTTGTTCAAAAACAGTTAACAGCACTGAACCCATGAAAGACTGAAGTCTGTACTGATATACTGAATATCTGCTGCTGTTATGATATTATTAGATATTTATTATGATACATTTATTTATGATATGAGCTCACTCATGGTTAAAGCGCTGGAACATGTGGCCAAGGACCCTAAACAGCTCATTTCAATCGTGACAAACTTCATCTTCATACATCTGGGTGAAGCATTCAGTTGGATTGTCTCCAATTCTAACAGCTCAACAATGTTCTCTTATAAATTTTACTACACTAAAGAATTCTGTAATGAAGTCCTTTGCGCCAAATTCAGTCAAATACTTTTTTGAAATCAATTTTAAAACAGTAAATACCAAGTTTTATTTTGTGCATGTTAGTTAATGAAAACACAAAGGGTGTTGCTAGGTAGAAGAGCAGCTCCAGCACCCACATTACTGACATCCACCTGTATTACCTCACTTATATGAGGAGCTGGAGCATCTCTTAGGCACAAATGCATAACCTTATATGAGTAACTCTGGATTAAAACAATGACATACTTAGGTGCAGAGATAGGCAGTAACGTGTTACAAGTAATCCGATTACTTTTTTCAAGTAACGAGTAATGTAAGGGATCGCTATTACAAAAAAGCAATTAGATTACTGTTACTTTCCCATAAGCACGCTACGATATTGCGTTACTAAACCCTGTTTGTTTGTGAGAGTGTCTCATGACAATGACGTACAAGTGTGACATCCATGGTAACAGACATGTGCAGATCAACAACGGATAATATATCAAGTGGGAGAGAGTACGACCATGCAGCATTTAGAGATTGTAAGTACTCACATTACTTTGAGTTTGATTCTATAAAAAGTGACAAAACATTGGAGTCCACTGTACACTCAAGAAAACTTCTTTCTACAGCGAAAAAGTAAATTTCAATTTGAGCAAGCACGGAGCATGCTGCCAGAGGAATGTGACATTCACAGAGAAACCCCTGGATCCTCCCACTGACATGACTGCAACACTGGGCAAACCTCCACTGGCCCCACTCCTGCTAAACAGGTGAAAATACATTTAAGCACATTAATTAATGCATCCATTTGAACGAGTGAGTGTAGTAGTCAAAGACAGCTGCATATACTTTAATTTTTGCTTGATGCAGTGTGCATAAAGTCAAAAGATTAAAACTAATACAACAAGTTTTTTTGTATTTGAATCTTTTGAATTCTTAAACTTAGACCATTCAAGATGGCGCCTGTGTGTTCGGCACGCCGTCTATCGCTCTCCTTTATTTGTTTTGTTTTATTGTTTTTAGTTAACTTTGCGTTACATTTGTGTTGTACTTTTTCCTATGATCGCCAGACATTATTGGAGATAGGTTTATCCATCCGGATGTCTGACCGGCCTGAATATGACAACCAAGGCTTTTTTCCTCCCTATCTGGAACCAATACCACCGTACTGGCGTTCCCTACCGCTGTCACCGGATCTGCGGAAGCGACACAGGAGACGGGGTAACCGTGGAGGTCGTCTTGTGAAGCTGAAATCCTGGATTTCTAATTTTCCCCATGAGCTCTGCTGCATCCGCCGTTTTTGTCCACGACTCTTGGTGCCATTGCGTGCCTTGGATCCGGTGGACTCCTGACTGGTTTCTGTTGTTGGGTCTTTCGAAAATGGTCCTGCAAAACTCTCTCCTCTACGACATATGCGCTGGCGCGGAGTTGACAAGAAAAATCTTCGACCTGTGGATCTGGTTGCTAATGCCTCGGAAGTTTTGGACCCAGTTTCTCTCAGGCTGGGTCTAATAAATACCAGGTCAGTGGCAAACAAGACCTTCATATTGAAGGATTTTTTTCTTTCTCATGTTCTGGATTTTCTCTTCCTGACTGAAACCTGGATTTCTCCCGGTGAGTTAAGCGCTTTCATTGAACTAGTACCCGCTGACTGTACCTTTTTTAATGTTCCTAAAGCTTTGGGTCGCGGAGGAGGGCTTGCTGCTGTTTTTAAGGCACACTTGGACTTGAAGCAGCTTTTCCCTTCGTCTCGCTACACCAGTTTTGAACTCTGTTTATGTAAACTGGGCCACTCGCCTTCGTTGTTATGTGCGATTGTTTATCGCCCACCGAAATATAACAAGGTGTTCTTATCAGAGTTCTCAGAGTTTCTTGCTGATTGTGCATCACGGTATGACCAGATCCTCCTGCTTGGTGATTTTAACGTACACGTTTGCTGTCCGGGGAAGCCCCTGGCCAAGGACTTCCTTGCTTTAGTGAACTCTTTTAATTTTGTCCAATCTGTTAGTGGTGCCACTCAAGAACATGGTCACACACTGGACTTAGTTTTATCTCATGGTTTATCTGTTTAGAAATGTTTGTGTTGAAGATGCAGTATTCTCTGATCATATGCCTATCTTATTTGATATTGCTCCTTCTAACGCTCTTGCAAATCAGGCTGCACCTGTTCGATGTTATCTTGCCTTTTGCTCTGATTCTGCCGAACGGTTTTCTATACTGTTTGACAAATTAATGTCTTATGCCCCTGAGTTGCCAACTGCAGATGACCTACTTTTATATTTTGACTTTGCTTGTAAATCTGTGCTTGATGTTGTTGCCCCTTTGAGACTAAGAAAATGTAAATCTAAGACTAGTCCTTGGTTAACAGATCGTACCCGAGCTATTAGAAGACAATGTAGGAAATGTGAAAGACAGTGGAAAAAACATAGATTGCATGTCTCCCTGGAAGCCCTAAAGATTAGTTGGAAAACTTATCAGAGGGCAGTGAAGGCCGATAAACACTTCTACTTTTCTCAACTTATTTCAGCCAACTCTCATAACCCTCATGTTTTATACAATACGATAAATTCTGTACTTAACTTGGAGGGTTACGACCTTTTGCCATCCTCTGAGGCTATGTGCAATAAGTTTATTACCTTTTTTGTGGACAAGATTGCTAGCCTGAGGCCTCTAATCCCACCTATTGTTGATCCGGCCATGCCTGCTCCTTGCTCAAGCCTATTCTCTGCTTTTGCACCGATTTCACTGCGTGATGTAGAGGAGTTGGTGCTACATGCTAAGCCCTGTGGCTCCCAGAATGATGTTGTTACTCCCCGCTTTCTCCAAAAAGTATTTCCGATCATTGGACCTTATATCTTGAAAATTATCAATGGTAAATGGTCTGTATTTATATAGCGCTTTTCTAGTCCCTAAGGACCCCAAAGCGCTTTACATATCCAGTCATTCATCCATACATTCACACACTGGTGATGGCAAGCTACGTTGTAGCCACAGCCACCCTGGAGCACACTGACAGAGGCGAGGCTGCTGGACACTGGCGCTGTCACGGTCCTGGGTCGGTTCGACCCAGCATTTTGAGTTTCTTATGTTTTAATTTATTTTCCGCATTATGGATTGTTCTTTATCCTTTGGTGCTTTGATTGTAATTGTGTTCTGTTCCTTTGCCGATCATGATGAGTATTCTGGTTTGGGTTTTTGTTAGCTTGCCCTCATGTTTAGTTTAGGTGGCCTGTGTTTGGTCTTCTCTGTCTGTCCGTGATGTTACTGTGCTTGCTTATGAGTCTGCGTCTGTGTCTCTGTCTGTCGTGTGCTTCCTGTTTTATTCTGAAGGTCCCCGTCTCATGTGAGTGTGTTCAGTTTACGTTTTCCCTGTCCCGTCAGCTCTGATTTCTCCCAGGTGTGTTCCCCTCCTGTCTCTCATCCCTTGATTACTGCCATGTGTATATGAGCCCTGTGTTTTCCTTTGTTCTCTGTCGCGTCGTTAACGTCTGTTCACCCTCACGTTATCTGTGTGTTCCGTCTGCCTGCCTGTCTGCTTGCTTAGTTTATTTCTGTATCCTCAGTTTAGTTTAGTTTCGGCTTCTCCAGCAATAAAGCTGTGTATTCTGAGTTCACGTCTGCCTCTGAGTCTCGCATTTGGATCCTCCTCTCCATCCGCCTGCACACTGACCCGTGACAGACGCCACCAGGCCCTCTGACCACCACCAGTAGTGTCTTGCCCAAGGACACAACGACCGAGACTGTCCAAGCCGGGGCTCGAACCAGCAACCTTCCGATTACAAGGCGAACTCCCAACTCTTGAGCCACGATCGCCCCATAGCCACGATCGCCCCATACTAGTCTGTTAACCGGTCAAGTTCCTAGTGGGTTTAAACATGCAGTCATACACCCCTTACTTAAGAAACCTGGCCTTTATAGTTCTACTATGTCAAATTTTAGACCTATCTCCAAGCTTCCCTTTTTAAGCAAGATTTTGGAGACATACCCAGCTGTTGGATTATTTGAAGGACTCGCAACTGTCTGAAATCTTCCAATTTGGTTTTAAGCCCTTTCACAGTACGGAGACAGCTCTTGTTAAAGTTATGAATGACATTCTTGTTGCTACTGATTGTGGTAAATATGCTATGCTTGTGTTATTGGACATGACAGCTGCATTTGACACAGTGGACCACGACCTGCTGATCTCCTGCTTACACCACTGTGTGGGAATTTCTAATTTGGCATTGTCATGGATAAAATCATATCTTTAAGGAAGGAGTTTTTGTGTCAAGGTGGGACTGGCCGCTTCCTCTGTGGCCCCTCTGCTTTGGGGTGTGCCCCAGGGATCTATCCTTGGGCCATTATTTTTCTCACCGTACTTACTCCCCCTTGGTGCGATTTTTCGTAAACACGGAGTGTCATTTCATTTGTATGCCGATGACTGTCAGCTTTATTTACCTTTTAGTCATTTGGATACCTACCCATGTCAATCACTGCTTGACTGTCTTAGTGATATTAAATTATGGATGGCAAGTAATTTTTTTGAATTTTAATGGTCGCAAAACGGAAGCAATTTCATATGGCTGCATCGTTCTACTGATACCCCAGATGTTGATTTTGGTGATTTGACCTCTCATCTGAAAAGTTCAATCACTAATCTTGGTGTTAAACTTGATTCCGCGCTTACTTTTGAAGGTCATGTAAATGCGGTGGTAAAACCAGCTTTTTATCACCTCAGACGCCTGTCGAAGGTTAAGCCTTTCCTTTCCAAACCCAATTTGGAAACTCTCATTCATGCTTTTATCACCTCACGTCTGGAATATTGTAATTCCCTTTTAATAGGGGTCGGGTTGGGCACCTTGTCACGCGTGCAGTTAGTGCAAAATGCGGCGGCACGATTTTTAACCGGTAGTAGGAAATTCGATCACATCACTCCGATTCTGGCTTCCTTGCTTTGGCTTCCCATTTAATTTAGGGTTCGTTTTAAAGTCCTTTTATTGGTTTTTAAATCTTTAAATGGTCTGGCTCCTGTCTACTTATCTGATTTGCTGCAGCCATATGTTCCTCCTCGCTCACTCCGTTCAGCTGAGCAGCTGTTGCTGTCAGTCCTCTGCATCCCCGGCTGAAATGCAGAGGAGACCGAGCTTTTTCAATTGCGGCTCCGATGCTCTGGAATAACCTTCCCCTCCAAATTAGACAAGGGTCATTAGTGCAGGTCTTTAAGTCCAGATTGAAAACCTATTTTTATTCCCTGGCTTTTAACTCTGTAGGAAACTGACACCTTCTTCAAGTAATCAGTAAAGTAATTAGATTACTTCTTGAGCAAGTAATCAGTACTTAGTAGCTAATTACCATTACTAACTTGACCAACACTGCTTATGTGTATCTGACAGTTGTGGAGCTTAATAAGTACAAGTCCACTGTCCAATCTAGCTGTAATTTTGCAATAAAATTTCGTTTCAGTGTTAAGGATGAAGTGCCATATATTTTCAGGAGTTGACACAAATACCATAAAAGCTCATTCATTTGGAACACAGAATGACTCAAAATCTGCTCAAAATGCGTTGAGCAGTTTGTCCATTCTGTGCTCCAGGTGGTTTGATTGTGTTAAAAATTTTAATTGCGTCAATCGTTGTTGACAGCATTAACACGTTAATTTTGACAGCCCTAAAACAAACACAAAAGTTGAAGCTGTCATGATATATACTCAGAATTTGCACCGATTTGTCTTCTAAATTCTATCACACACACATACGTGTAAAGTGAGCTCAAGGGCCCTCGGTGCGTCTGCTGCTGCTGTGCTGAAGTCTCACACACAACCTGTAGAAAGGGGAGGGGGCGGGCTGCTTCTAAATAGTGCACATTTCATCCATAATGTTGTCAGTCCAAGCCCATTATGTTATCATTATTTTTCCTGAAGTGTGTGAAGGGTTAGGGTTAGGGGACCATCAGGTCCTCAGTTTAAAAAAAAAAAAGAAAGAGAAAAGAAGACGAGAAATAACCAACAGATCCCGGTAAGCAGATGAGTCATTGGTTAATGGCAGGAATTCTGTACGACATGTATCCTGAAACAAGATAACGTTCACTAGTAGGGATTGGGTCTGTTTACCTTTGTTAGCCACTTGGCTATGATAGTAAACAGTAGACAATGATGTGGACTGTTGTCACATAATATTCATTAGCCATTCATTGGAAGAGGTGAATTGTTGATTTTTCTGCTATTCTCAACCCTAACTCTAACCCTACCCTAACGATGATAACGATAATGACCCCCGACTGTTCCCAACACTTGCACTGACTCAAACACAACCCTGTATCCAGTCTTTAAGTAATGACGTACGAACCCTGCTTCCGGTTCCGAATGACTCAACGTTTATTAATGCCATTGTGTTTTTAGCATGTTTTAATTAGAGATGGCACAATGCCACTTTTTTATTTCCGATACCGATACAATAAATTTGGATATCTGCTGATACCGATATGAATCCGATATAGTGTGTTTTTAATCCATAACACAGTTTTTTTTCCAATATCTTTATTTTTTTTTTTTTTACATTTTAGTGACTTGCAAACAGTCCAACACTCTAAATACTATATGAACATACACTCCTCCAGACAACAAAAAGAAAACAAAAAGAAAATCATCAGATGTATCACTCCATTAAAGGCCTAAATCTTCATTATCCCAAATCAAATGTCATTGTCCTCAGTCCTCGTCCTCCTCAGATAATACAAATCCCTCTACAAAGTTCACAAATGGTCTCCATACCTTCTCAAAAACATCCAATTTCCTTTTCAGTATACATGTTATCCCCTCCAATGGCAAAGCCGCCATCATTTGTTTTATCCACTGTGTGATACCTGGTTCCCTTGTGTCTTTCCATTTTAGTGCAATTAACCTTTTCACTTGCAATAACCCCATATCAATAAACACTTTTTTTTGTGTACCTCATGTTTTCTGGGTACAATCCCAAAATAAGGAAGCCAGGATCCAAAACAACCTGTTTGGATAATATTTGTGTCATAGTTTGTGTTACTGCAATCCCAAATACAATGCCAAAAATTACCTTTATCTTCATTACATTTATTACAGGTGTCTGGAATATTAGGGTTGTACTTATTTAATTTTTCCGGGGTAATATATATTCACATTAACCATTTGTATTGCAACAACCTTAGTCTAGAATTAATTGTTTGTTTATGAGCTTTCGTGCAAACCAATTCCCATTGTTCCATGGATATGTCCTTTTTTAAATCATTTTTCCAGGCGTTCAACCTTCCTAATGAATTTTTTAGATACTTTGGACCTAATTAATTTATATATTTCTGATATTGCCCCTTTTTTTGAACTGCTTTTGCTAATTATGTCTTCCAGTTCTGATTGTGGTGGTTTGGTGCAGGTATTATTTTGTTTTGCTCGAATGTAACTTCTAATTTGGAGATATTTGAAAAACTGCTTTCTATCTGTATTATATTTATGTCTAAGCATATCAAAGGACATCATATCTTGAGAATCTGTTGTATACAAATCTTGAATTCTTTGGAGTCCTCTAATTGACCATTGTCTAAAAACTTTATAAAACTGTTTTTTTTAATATCGTGCTGCATTTTGTATAAGTTCATACTCAAGTTTAAATAAACAACAACACTAAAGCTATTCTGTTATACCTGTATGTAAAAAATACACTGCACCCAAAATATTTCATAGTTCAGCAATACTGATCAATCTAATAAACTTAAACCTACTCCATCCTTCCTATTCTGGTATTTTAAAGAGTACTTAGCAGAAATATTAAGCAACCTAACTAACAAACTCCCAGCAAAAAAAAAAAAATTAGGGAACCACCCCCCACCCTCCACTTCATGATGCTTAATCGACGTAATCAACTTTAATTTGATGCAGTGTGAACAAAATTGCACAGAAATAATTATTTTTCAAGAATAATTAAATAGATTCAACATCTTTCTTCTACAGAATTGCAGACTGCACAGATGGTACTTTCCCAAAGGAAAAAGTACTATAGCTTACTAGGGTATATTTGACTTAACAGTTACTATATACAGTAATGGACTTCTATACATTTTACATCAGATTAAAACTTGGGGTGTAAGATTCAGATTCAATTATTTATTAAAAGCTAGACATTTTAAA